>NW_006494614.1:35747612-35775046 GCF_000325575.1 Pteropus alecto | reverse complement strand
GTGTATGACAATTAATTCTCATCTATCTACCTTCCATGTTTTTCTCTGTACAGTAGAGAAATTTATATTTTGATTAAAATTTATAATTAATATTGCTAGTAAAGTCTATAAAAATAACAGTGACAGAGAAATACATGTGTATATGTTCTTTTTTAAAAAAGAGAAATAGAATAATATTACCTTACAGTATCAGTTTGTTCTAGAACATGAAAGCATACATAACAACATACTGGAAAAAGCAAAATCTATTATAGCTAAATCTGAAAAGAAGCTATGGCATACATTGACATTTTTATAAAGCTTGCTCAATTCTAATTGCCTCTTTGTTTTATCGATTAATGTCTTCCTCTATTATAGAAAAAAAAAAATTAACCTTCTATGTAATGTGCCAAGATAGTTAAGATTCCTTGTCATATCAGAAGTATTTTTAATTATGTCAAAGTAAATGGCATCCTTATCTCCCTGTTTTTGTGAGAGATAGGAGCGTAATTGTGGTGGGTATCTAATTTATAAAGAAATGAGATTTTTTTTTCCTTCAGATGAAACCAACTAGCAAACACAGATGGCCTATGACCTTCTCTAATCTTCTCCAGTCTTTTATTTAAAAAGATTTTTATTGCAGCTCACCCCAGCCATTAAAAATTCTACAAACCTCTGCTTTAGTAAAGTTGAGTTCAGACGTAGTTCTGGTCTCAATCCTGTCTGGCAATAGCCTTTTTTCCTTCCTTAAAATAGTCATTTCCAATAAAAGTCTGTCCTTAATTTTTTGACAAAATCATGTTCTATTTCTAGAAGAAACTTGAGTTTCCATTTTTTAAAAATATTTTTCAAATACCTCAAATGTTAAATGTAGAGGGTATTTTTTCCCCCCCTAAGGAAAAAAAAAATCTTCAGATTTAAAGTAAGGGATAGTTACAGAATTGGCTGCTAGTATTCTAGGAATAGAAAGGAAGATTAGAACTCAAAATTCTGATTCAGCACCTAGAGATTATCATGTTATATCCCTTTCATTTTTAAAAAATAATTTATTCTTGCCCTGTGCTTTATTTTGCATTTCTGAATCCAAAGCTCTTCTTGTTTAATTTCTCTAATGTAAAAAATCTTCTGGGAGGAGTCATCTGCTTATGTAGATAAAGCTTATGTAGAGAACACTGAAGAAGATTTAAGGGGTTTGACTCTTTTGAATGAAGATTTTTAATCAATTGTTCTATCTTACATTTTAACCATTTATATATATTTATATTTCACAAACCGGGTTATAAATTCATCTTTTAAAAATTGTATATTTCCCACTGATGATAGCATAATACTTTTTCTCATATTTGTATGTTTATCAACTATATGATAAGATTATAGTAACCATATTTATATTTATATAAATTGCAAAAGGTTTTAAGAGTCGGTTCTCTTCTTCATATCATAAAATGTTTTTAATTTTTAAAATTATTTTATTTTCAATATTACTATTATTATTTTAAGGATAGGCATCATCAGAGCACCAAATATCATTATAGTTGCACTTGTAAAGAAAGCTCTATATTTCTGCTGTGGCAAACAAGACTGAGTTCCCCTCAAATTTAAGAAGTCACTAGTAGTATGAAATTTTTAAGTGGGAGAGGAAAGAGATTTTTAAAGTGAGGCTTATAGATGTCTCACAAAGGGTTTCCCTAAATCTAAAAGGAGAAATGACTCAGGAATTCCTCTGTTTAGGAGCAGAGAGTGAAATATGCTGTAATTTTAGCAGTGCCAAGGAATACTACAGATGGAATGCGGAGATAGCCAGGCAGATGGTGCCAAAGCAAGAACAACAGCTGCTGGTGAGTGAGAGCTGAGCAGGTGGTACAGTGGCATAGGCCACGGCAGCCATCAGCAGTGAGATGTATAAGTTCACATTAGCCGAGCCTGGAACAGCTGTCCTGAACCTAGTACAAAATGAAGTCATTAATTTCAATGACCATTTGTTAGTGTGCACTGGTGTTGAGCGTTAGGTAAAGACAACCAATGGTTATTGATCAGAAGTATGCCTCTATAAGAACACAGAAATTGATTTCATATTTTCAGTAATCTGATTGATTAAAGGACATATCATTCACTGCATGTATATTTACAAGGATAAGAAGGAGACCTAATATTTGCACCATGCATTATTGTTGATGTTTTCAAGTACTATCAAAATTATATAATTCATTAATACTTACAGCTAGTTTTCCTTAAGGTATGAAAACCTTCAGCTGTATAAGAAACACCTGGGATATTGACTAATATATATATATATATTAGTCAATATAGATATTGACTAATATATATATATTAGTCAATATCTATATTGACTAATATATATATTGACTGAGATATTGACTAATACATATATATATATTTTTTTTATTTTCCTGAGTTCTTTCCCGAAATCATTAAGTCAGAAATTCTATGAGTGAAGTTCTAATTCTGCCACTAACATGTTTCTTCAGGGATTTTTAAGCACACTAAACTTAGAGCCTCCACCTTAAGGGCATTTGAGGGGAAATCAGAAAAATGAAAATCTATGTAAGTAGAGATGCAAATGAAAGACATTATATATTCATCATCTGTATATGAGAAGTCAGATGGGATATTTTTGACTTCATATACAGCTAGATCCAGATGCCCAAATGATTTTTCTCCTTTTCTCAGGTATGCATGTCTTTGCTGGGCTTCTCTCTACAGACTAGTAAGATGTACTTTTCAAACAACCTCTTAACTCATCCCTGAAATTGACTCTGTTATTAATTGGTTATATTTCCATCCTAGAAAATAATAATTCCCATGTCTGCAATGGGAATTTTATCATAAGCTATAAGTGTAGTAAATGGTGAGATAAGTGAATCTGGATCAATTTGAACATAGTTGATTTAACTCTAACTAGATGAAGATTGGGTGGCAGGGGGGTGGGAGTGCTGAAAAATCAACAGAGACCAGATCAAAACACTCATATGCTAAAAAGTGGAACCTTATTCTTGAGGAAAAAAACATTGAAAGATTTACCCAGGCCATTGGCAGTCTTAGATAGCCATTTTAGAAAGATCACTATTATCACCCCCTTTATTCTTAGGTACAAATATCGTTCGAAGACTCTGAAATCTTAACAAAGGAATCTTAACAATGAAACTCCTCTCACATCTCCATCTTCTTATCTCAAAAGGAACATTTAAAATGTTCCTTTTAAAACTGACAAAAAGATTTTAAAAAGAAACTAATATTTTCTTTAAAAATTAACTATGGGACCCAGAATCTATAATTCTGAATGTTTTATTTTTAGACAACAATAATAAAGTGTATTGTCCACATTAAAAAAAAAAAAAAAAAGACATAGTTCCATAGTGTAGTGGTTAGCAGTTCTGCTTTACATACAGAAGGTTCTGGGTTCACACCCCAGTGGAGCCACAGCCTATGGTCCATGGTCCATGCCACCCTGAACAAGCCTGATGTCTGATCTCCGAAGCTAAGCAAGGTCAGGACTGGTTAGTACTTGAATGGGAGAACACCTAGGAAGACCAGGTGCTGTAGGCATAAATAATAATAAAAAAATAAATAAATAAAAGAAGAAGAACCAAAGAAAGAATACCATTCATATATCAATTATATCTTTATGCCATGCTGAAAAACTTTATTATATCAGATTCTCTGAATATGAAAATACTCCATCTTAAAACTGTACCTAATTAAAAATAAATGAAAGATTAAAAGACATCAAACGGCCTATGGATTTGTGACAATATAAGAAAAATAGCTCCATATTGTTGGGTGTTTACATGTTAAGAGCTTAGGATATAATATGTCACTTAATTCCCACTACTATTCTACAAGGAGAAACTGTAATAATTCTCATTTTTTAGATGAAGAGTCTGAGACTTTAAGATTTAAATAACCTGGCCAAGATCATATCAGAAGTAAGTGGCAAAGAAACATTTGGAGTATTGCTTATTAGTTTGTTTATAGTCTTAGGCCAAGAAGTAACTCATATCACGTTTGCTTACAGTTTAATGGCTGAAGATGTTCACATGGCCCCACTCACTACAGAGGAGCCGAGAAGAAGGAGAGGCAGCTAGAATACTTGGAGAGCACCATTGTCATTTCATAATATACAACTAACAAAATCATGTTTTGATTTCAGAAAAAGATTATCATAATATAAGTCTTAATTTTGCCTCAAATGTAAGTACAATTATAGGGGTATTTAAGATGAAAGAGGAAATTCAACTTAATTTCCAGATACTTTAAACTGTATAACACTGTCCTTTACAATCTGAGTTTTTATAAAATTCTCACTTTCTAAATGGTCCTCAAATCACAGATTGCTTTAGAAGCAATTTTGATACTTATATGTCTTTATTTTTATAGTTAAATGTAAAATACTCAGCTTTTCATATAACATAGTCAGATTTTATATTCCTGATTTTAAAACCTGAACAATTGTACTAGTCAAGTTAGGGGGGAAATTTTCTGCCTTCTTTTCTCTTTAAGAACCACATTTTTTCATATTATGACTCATAATTAGCAAAATGCTACCAGAAACCCCTATTTATTTAATACAGGGTTTAAATGAAGAATAACAAAGCAGTCAGTTTTTATTTACAATATTAATTATAAACATTCTGCATAACACACAGTCATGCATGAGAAAAATTTCCCCTTGCTTCTTATTTATGTTGTAATTCTGATCTTTTCTTTTCTTTTGATTTTAAGAACACATTATAAAACCATAGTATTTTACAAGTATGTGATTAAACATGATTAAAATGTATTTTGCCAACAAATTGTCCCACTTTGTTACTTTCTGTTAGTGCATAATAACCATAACTAAAGAAATAATTAATTTTAATTATAAAAATTCCTATAGGAGTAACTTATTTTTCTGGCGGTGTTCACAAATACTTGAAGATATGCCAAACATAAATCATGAGAGAGGGCTGTTTGTCAGGATATTAGCCCCCAAATGGGTTATTGTTAGGATCTAGCAGATGTGAGGTGATGATACAGTGGCAGGTCATAGTCTCAACTAGATCAGGCAGTTTTTTGACTAATAAAAGCCAAAGTATGTTAATTTTGACTTAGGCTAGAATATCCTCCCCAAATTTCTTTTCCTCACTGACACTTAAGCAGTCAAGGCTTCTTTTGTCTTCTTACGCCAGTGGATATATCTGATCCTAAAGATAAATAACCAAAGTAGTAGGCTATGTTTAAAAACTGTGTTATGCATAAGCTGCCTCTTCAGAGAATTTAGAGACAAAGATGAACCATCTGACTTGATAAAGGTGTTTACTCTAAACAGAAGAGTAAACTTGTAATTTTATTTAGTCCCTCTATGCTTAGAGGATCTGTGCTTTTATCATGTCCCTGTTAACCTTAGAACTTGTTTCTACTTACTTTCTGCTTGAAAGAAGCTCACTTACTTTAGGGGAACTAATTCTAAGATACCTTTCTTAAAATATGAAATTTTTCTATGTATGCAAAATGAATTCAATTCACCATCTAAAATTATCCATTAATTTGCCCTTTATAGCCATTTGCTTTTAAACAAAGTAAAAGACTTGTACTAATCTACTTATATTTAATAAGTTTACAGTCTCAAAATGGCATTGCAGATTTATTTTGAAGAAAACTATAAGATTATAGTAATAGAAACAGCATGGTACTGGCATAAAAACAGACACATAGATCAATGGAACAAAATAGCCCAGAAATAAATCCATGCCTATGTGGTCATTTAATTTGTGACAAAGGAGGCAAGAATACAATGGGGGTAAGAACAGTTTATTCAATAAATGGTATTGGGAAAACTGAACAGATACATACAAAAAAAATAAAACTGGACCACCTTCTTACACCATATACAAGAATAAACTCAAAATGGATTAAAGACAAATGTAAGACCAGAAACTCCTAGAAGAAAACATAGGCAATAAATTCTCTGATACTGATCTTAGTAATATTTTTTTTCTAACGTATCTTCTAAGACAAGGGAAACAAAAGAAAAAATAAATAAATGGGACTACCTCCAATTATTTTTTTTTGTTTTACACAGCAAAGGAAACCATCAACAACAAAAAGACAACTCATAGAATAGAAAATATTTGCCAGTGATACATCTGATAAGGGGTTAATATCCAAAATTTATAAAGAACTCATACAACTCAACAACAACAATAACAAAAAAAAAAACCCACAAATAATCCAATTAAAAAATGAACAGAGGATCTGAATAGGCATTTCTCCAAAGAAGACATACAGATGGCCAATAGACATATGAAAAGATGCTCAATGTCACTAATCATCAGAGAAATACAAATTAAAACCACAATAAGATATTACCTCGCACGTGTCAGAATGACTATCATCAATAAATCACCCAACGACAAGTGTTGGCGAAGACGTGGAGAAAAGGGACCCCTCGTACACTCTTGGTAGCATTGCAAATTAGTATAGCCACTATGGAAAACAAGGTAAACTTTCCTCAAAAAATTAGAAATAGAACTACCTTATGACTTAGCAATTTCACTTCTGGATATTTATCCGAAGAAAACCAAAACACTAATTCAAAAAGATACATGCACCCCTTATTTACTGCAGTGTTATTTATAATAGTCAAGATATAGAAGTAACCTTAGTACCCATTGATAGACAATTGAATAAAAAAGAAGTGGTACATGTAAAAAATAAAATATTACTCAGCCATAAAAAAAAAGGTTGAACCTAGAAAGATGGACCTAGAAGGTATTATGCAAGTGAAATAAGTCAGACAAAGATAAATACCACATGAGTTCACTTATATGTGGAATCTAAAGAACAAAACACACAAGCAAACAAACAAAAAATGGAAACAGACTTACAGATACAGAGAACAAACCAGATCAATATATAAATACTCGAAAGAAATTGATTCTTTCCAATGGAGATAAAAATTATTCTACCTATTTCTGAATAACACATATATTTCCTCATTTAGTTTCTACAATTTTAAATTGAAATGACCAACAAGAAATTTGATTCATACTATGGCTTTTTCTGAATATTTGTATTACCAATTTAAGCTATTTTTTTCTCTCTTAAAGTAATAAAACAATTTAATGTGATAACTGCTTTTTAAAACTTCAAAGTTTTGTTCAAAAACTAATTGATGCTTTACAACATTTTTATAGGGTAAGATAAGATATTTTATAGAGTAAGATATTTTACAAGACAAAGTCAATTGTACTTTATTAGCAGCTTTCTAAGTATATCTTTTGTTGAGGAGTTATATACCCAAGAATCATGTATTCGAATCTCAGAATCTCTTAAACTATGCTTATTATACCTACCGATTGATTGCTGGATCAATAGGTAGATGGATCCCGATGGGTATGTTTTGATATTTTAAATTTTGTATCCATGGATTAAATATCATAAACGTACAAAATATTCTGTATACCAATCTTAAAAATTATCTTCCAGGCCTCTCCACACTTGTATCTCGAAATCTCATGTTCAGATAAATATACTTTTATTTGAGACTTAACATGTGATGTATCCCTTCTGATCTTTGGATTTTATAGTAGACACAACTTATTATAAATTGTCCAAAGTTAAATAAAAATACATTTAAGAAATGGTTTGGGGAGGTCTTCTGGTAAATATGTTAATCGATAGTACATACTGAATCCCTATGCTTAAAACACATAACGTAATAGACAAAATATTATTAGTGCATATTTAAAAAGACATATTCATGCTCTAAAGCAGAGTAACTTTATCAGGGGAGTAGAAATGGAATGAAAACACGCGGAATAGCAACTTGAAGAAGTAAGCTTACATGGCTCCGCTACTAGAAATGATTCATAGCATTTTTGTATTTAATTCTCATTAGAAGCAGCTCTAACAATGCTCCACCCACTGTGAAAAAACAGAGCCCTTGGTCTGAAAATAGAGGCTGGAAATAGCTTTGACCTTGGTTAGAATTTATAGCTTATAATGAGCCTTATCTCTGGAGTGTCAAGGAAGGATGTGATGATCCTTCAACCAAGAATGGGGCCAAATGATATAGTGACTCTGGAAATGAAAATATTGTGTTTTCTTAAGACAACAGTACAGAATTAGAAATATAATTCTAATTGACTCTCATCTGAGGATCTTGGGGTCCTAGAAAAGCAACTGCAGAGCAAAAGGGAGGAATAAACATAAAGAGAAAACAATCAATAAATTTCTTTCCAAAATAAGGCTGCCATAAGAAAAATTAATTTAATAGAAGGATCCCAATAAGAGATCACTCCTGAGGTAACATAAATAAAAAAGTAATCTAAGAAGAAAATAAAACAAAACTAAATAAGCTTCTTAAAAAATATGACTAGTATTCTAAAAATAAACAGAAGCTATGAAACAAAACAGTTGGATATGTATCAAGAACTGTTGGATATGGAAAAAAGAACATATTAGTAATCACAGGAATAAGAAAATACAGTCACTCAAATGTATTACCCATCACTTGCAGAAGTAATCTTCAACTACTTCGAGATAGAATAAATGGAGCCAATTTTGTCATAAAAGTGTCTGGGATTTCCCAGAGTTATTATTCACTTAGTGAACCCTGATTTGGATCACCCTCGCTAAAACCTTGAATTTGCCTGGTAGGAAAAATAAAGCATTGAGGCTAGATGTCAAGATTCCTGAGTAAATAAAGTATCTTCTCCCTAATCCAGACTAACAGCCCTTAACTTATCAATGTTTTGAAAAATCTACAAAATATGAGTGTTCTGTGAAGAACAGGGCTAGGAGGGAAAAAGAGCAGATATATATCTCAAGAATTTATTTCAAAGTCAAAATAAACTAACCATGTATTTACATTGCTTAGTACTTAACTGCCTAACTCTGATAATCTATTATTACTTGCAGGGTCCTCCAGGCTAACTGGGCCACTACTGTTCCATCTAGATAATGATTCTAGGGAAAAAAAAAAAAAAAGTCATCTTTCAGTTGATGATTGGAATACTATTTTGCAGTAGCTTAAATGGTTACAGAACATTTTTAAAATCATTTTTTGCATACATGACTCTACTTAATGCTAAATAGGAAGAAAAATGTAGGTGCATCCCATTTAGGCCCTCAGGGTCTGGATTGTGTGGTATGTTGGAAATGTTCAATGAGCCAAGAAGCTGTCAGCACCACGACTGCCAGTGCCAAGAGAGGCCTGAGCAGACTGCTCAGTGCTGGCACTCTTTTCTCCCTGACAGTGATACTGATGATGAGATGGACACCACTGCTGTTGTTCTGGTCCTTGTCAGAACAAGAAATCATAAGTAGATTTATTCAAAATAGCTTTTCAGTATCTTCTAGGAACCAAATGCAAAACATTCTTAGTTTGTGTAAGATAGAGTGGAGATTGACTATAGCTAAGAATGGTAGATAAAACACTTTATCTTCTACAACTTTATTTCTTTCTAATAGCAAATAAGATTAATGGGAATTTGAGAAGAGATTCATTTTCTCACTTAATTCCCCAAATTATATTTTCAATCTATCATTAAGTTATTTCCATAGCTCTCCAAAACAAATACAAGATCAGATAACTTTGGAATTTATACAAGTATTCATTGCTTATAGCCAATGGAGGAAAAAATCTCAAACATGTAAGTAAAGAATAATTAAGGCTCCAATCAAATCTGACCCAATTTGTTAAATTAGAACTGACAACATTCTGTCAAGACAAGCCTTCAGCAACAAGAACATTATAAATAATTATTCAGTAATCAATCAGTTACAAAAATTATTACTAAACATAATTGATATTAATTTTAATATGATTTAGTTTGTATAGTACTACAAGGATATATTTTGCAATTTATTTTCCTTATTAAGATTGCAGATTAGATAATATTTACTTGTATACTAACAACAATAACTATTACAGGGAACACAAATCATGATATTAATAAGGTTCCGAAAAATTTTTTTACATCAAAGCAATTTCTGTACTACCGCAATACCTGTGTGACTCTTTAATATGCCTCGGGAGGATTAAGAATATACATACATATATGTATTTGTACAAAATAGCAGCTCTACCTTCTTCAAAAGTATATATTCATGCATGTACCAGTCCTCTGGATTACTGAAGGAAGTATTTGGCATACAGAGAGGAATAATTTGCAATATGGCGTGCCTACAGTGCAGTTTTTTTCTTTTGAATTTTAAGGAGTATTAAAACTATTAAATTAAAAAAGAAAAAAATTTCTACATGGACTATTTAATTCTCTGCCATTCTAATGAGTTTAATCACATATTAATAATGATTTACTGAAAACTTTCTGTGTTCTAGAAACAGTTTAAAGCAGCAATTAACAATTAAATTCCCAATTCGAATATATGTACATTAAGGAATAAAAAAGAAGAAAACAGATTTATATGAGAAGTGTTAGATAGTGGATTCTGATATCGTGAAACTTGACTACTTCACAGTGGCATATAATTTAGAACAAGAAAAATGGTTGGCTTCCAACTAAGCAAGAGAATCTGTAAAGACCAGAACCCAGTGGAAACCATTTTCAACAATTTTAATTTTTTTTCAATTTAGAAATATTTAGCTTTAGCTTTAGATGCCTTTTTACATACATGACTAAAGATAATATCAAGATGAATACCTATCATGTTCATCTTTACACAGTTAAATTAATTACTCTCTATAGTATCTAATTACCTATATAAAATAAGAGAAACAAAATGAAGGAAGAAAGAGATATAATGTATTGGCATGTGCTTTGGAGAGTAGGCTAAAAGGTATGTTAGGAAGTATAAGGAAGATGTGCTGATTTTGTAGGAAGTCTCACAAACATTGTTCTCATGTGTAATTATAATTATTGGTTTTAAGTACTAGAACATTGCAACTCAAAAGGTTTTTCATGGACTACTAGCATTAGTATTGCCTGATGCAGAATCTCAGTCCATTTGGATATTTGATACTTAGATTGTTAAAATAGTTATTTCTTCTTATATTAGTGAAAAGTATTATTTGTTTCTTATATTTCTGGTGGTGGAAAGATATATATTTAGAAGAAATGTCTTGGTTTTTCCTCCAACATCTGTAGGTGACTGAGATGCTGTGCGAAGCACTGAGAGACTAAGTGTTATTAGTTTTTATGCACTGTAAGAGAAAGCCTCAAAAATCACTCATCAATGAATTTGGTATTTGGGTAACTGAAAACTTATAAAGCATAGCAGGAAGTAAAAGGAAGGGAGAAGAAATGTTTTATTAAAATGTCTGAGAACTTGTATCTGTGTTTATTTACCTTTAGACAAACGGCTGAGGAATTGACAGCTTAATACCTATATATTCTATAGCTGAAATTGCCGCTAAAGAAAACGGAGCTTCATTTTAGGCGAACCTTGAGTAATAAATGAAGAATGATAGATCAAACTTTACCCTGACTTTGTCAGATAGGGATTGAGAACTAAATGTGGTTAGCAAGTTCTCTAGAGTTTGTACTTAAAAAACAAACAGCCCTCTAAGAAAGAAAATTTCTGTTTAAACTATAATCGAAAACTGACAAAACCTCCCACTTCATTAAGAAAGAAACACATCACTGACATTGAATTCTGATGGTCTTAAAGTATCTGTGCAGGGGGTACGTGTCTGTGTGAGTTTGTGTGTGTACATGGTAGGTGCATAAAACTGTCATGAATACTGTCATTGAAAATCAGAGTTCAATGACCATTAACTTTTTTAAAAAAATTTATTTTCATGACCATCAAATTTTGTTTGTACACTTTTTTTCCTCCAGGATGTCTCATATTTTGACATAATATATAATTTTTAATTTGAAAGTAGTCAAAGGAATTAAATATAAAGACTCAGTTTCAAACTCTGGGTTTGCTATTTACCATCTGCATAATCTTCCATCTTTCTTTGAACCTCATTTTCCCATTTACAAAATCATATTATTATAACATGATCAAACTATCTTCTCAATCTGAAATTCATGATTGCATGATTCTTTCTCTCTAAGTTCTGTTGTTGTGACTCATTTTCTTTCTTCAATCAACATGTATATCATAGTATCTATAAGAACTGCTGAATAATTCTTTGAGATAAGATTAATTTCAACTAATTCACAAAGCATGGGGATATGTTTATTCTACAACTTTTGAGTACCCACTACTTGTGAAGTATTATAGTAAGCCTTGACAGGGCCTAAGCTTAATTGGAATCCCTAGGAGGAGGTGAAGACACATAGAAAAAACTAAAATATGATTAAAATGTAAACATAATAAATTCTCTTAGAGTTCAGAGTAAATCAAAATTGCCTTAATAAAATGTGGTTAGGGCTGAAGGAGAATTAGATCTGCTTCACGGTGTAAGTTTAAAGGAGTAAAAAGGATTTCAACAATTGGTATATTTGGGAAGAAGATGTTTTAGCACAGTGAAAATATTGATGGCATAACAGTTTGTAAAACAAAGAAAATTTCAGAGAGAAATTTCAGTTCTTGGAATGTAGAGTTTGTGTGGAGTGTGTTTTGAAGGTTGTAGTAGGTAGAGAAACCTTTTCTCTATTTGAAAGGAATTATTTTAAGTCTTTATTTTTGTTTTTAGGAGAACAGGTTATTGACAGAGAAAAACAGGCAAAACAAAGAAAGTCGCAATCTTTATTTCTGTATTCCTAAGTGGCTCAAATAATGATCTTATACAAAGTAATGGATAAGGTTATCTCCTATGTACAATACTTTTAATCTAGAATTACTTTGTACTGTTCTTTCTCTGCTGAGAAGATGTTCAGGCTTGAAATTTGTATTGAAGCAATTGATCTCATAGAGTGTGTCAGAACATGTAAACCATTCTGAAAATTATAGTTATGGAATGAAGTGAGCATTCAATATTATCTTATCAATTTGCTGTTATTTATGATTAGAAAAAGAAAAATCAAAAAACGAAAAAAGATTTCTACTTTATGGTTTTTCTATAGGTAAACAGGTTATATAGAATTCCTATAAATAATGCTACAAAATATTTTCATTTCATTATTAATTCATTCTTTTTTTGTTAAAAAGAGATGGAAGTTAGGAGTTTAATTTGTCCTTTTTCTTTTTAAATTTTTTCTTTTTTCTTCTTTTTTTCTTTTATTCTTCCTTTTTTTTAATCATGTTGATGTTTTAAATTGTATTAAAAAGCTTATATTTTGAAGAATGTCCATATTGCCTTTTAGGGATTTAATATTTTACCACCTTTGCATCATTACACAAATTAACCACAATATAATCTCTTTCTCTGGGTTACTTTTGCAATTGTAAATAGTATAATTGCTTTAGTGGCCTGTACAAGTCATTAGTCAGGGACGTTTTAATTAAATGTAATGTGATAATTGCCTTTCATAGCAAATTTAGTGTGTGGGACCTAATAGACAAACTGAAAATAAAAGTGTCAGATTTTTAAATTTGATTTTTGGTAGTATAGAAGTCTTAAGTGATTGCTCAGCTCTTCAGAGGAGCTAGAAAGAGTAGAAAAAGGTCATATATGTTGTAGTACATTACAAACACACACAAACACACACACACACACACACACTCTGAACAACATTATTAGGAAAGAACATACTTCTCTTCTGACTCATGCTGGTAAAGGGTGACAAACTGACAAGTTTTGGAAAAAGAGTCTTCCATCCACACAGAGCACCAGATTGTCAGTGAGAAGGCTAAATCCTCCCATCTCACATTTACCAGCTCATCTCAGCCAAGCAGGAGCTAGGTTGCAGCCTCTGAAATGCCTGCTCAGGATTCAGATCCTGTGACCTCTTCAGTTTCTGGCCTCTCTGCAGAGAGTACCAGCAAGGGAGCTAACCACTCCAGTATGTAATGTGAACCTCACGTTCTTGGAATGTAGAGTTTGTGTGGAGTGTGTTTTGAAGGTTGTAGTAGGTAGAGAAACCTTTTCTCTATTTGAAAGGAATTATTTTAAGTCTTTATTTTTGTTTTTAGGAGAACAGGTTATTGACAGAGAAAAACAGGCAAAACAAAGAAAGTCGCAATCTTTATTTCTGTATTCCTAAGTGGCTCAAATAATGATCTTATACAAAGTAATGGATAAGGTTATCTCCTATGTACAATACTTTTAATCTAGAATTACTTTGTACTGTTCTTTCTCTGCTGAGAAGATGTTCAGGCTTGAAATTTGTATTGAAGCAATTGATCTCATAGAGTGTGTCAGAACATGTAAACCATTCTGAAAATTATAGTTATGGAATGAAGTGAGCATTCAATATTATCTTATCAATTTGCTGTTATTTATGATTAGAAAAAGAAAAATCAAAAAACGAAAAAAGATTTCTACTTTATGGTTTTTCTATAGGTAAACAGGTTATATAGAATTCCTATAAATAATGCTACAAAATATTTTCATTTCATTATTAATTCATTCTTTTTTTGTTAAAAAGAGATAGAAGTTAGGAGTTTAATTTGTCCTTTTTCTTTTTAAATTTTTTCTTTTTTCTTCTTTTTTTCTTTTATTCTTCCTTTTTTTTATCATGTTGATGTTTTAAATTGTATTAAAAAGCTTATATTTTGAAGAATGTCCATATTGCCTTTTAGGGATTTAATATTTTACCACCTTTGCATCATTACACAAATTAACCACAATATAATCTCTTTCTCTGGGTTACTTTTGCAATTGTAAATAGTATAATTGCTTTAGTGGCCTGTACAAGTCATTAGTCAGGGACATTTTAATTAAATGTAATGTGATAATTGCCTTTCATAGCAAATTTAGTGTGTGGGACCTAATAGACAAACTGAAAATAAAAGTGTCAGATTTTTAAATTTGATTTTTGGTAGTATAGAAGTCTTAAGTGATTGCTCAGCTCTTCAGAGGAGCTAGAAAGAGTAGAAAAAGGTCATATATGTTGTAGTACATTACAAACACACACAAACACACACACACACACACACACTCTGAACAACATTATTAGGAAAGAACATACTTCTCTTCTGACTCATGCTGGTAAAGGGTGACAAACTGACAAGTTTTGGAAAAAGAGTCTTCCATCCACACAGAGCACCAGATTGTCAGTGAGAAGGCTAAATCCTCCCATCTCACATTTACCAGCTCATCTCAGCCAAGCAGGAGCTAGGTTGCAGCCTCTGAAATGCCTGCTCAGGATTCAGATCCTGTGACCTCTTCAGTTTCTGGCCTCTCTGCAGAGAGTACCAGCAAGGGAGCTAACCACTCCAGTATGTAATGTGAACCTCACTACCCAGCAGTAGTTGAACTGCTGGTCACTTCTTTTACAGTTATTTCATGTTGCAGCTGTGAATAGCTATTAACCAATGAGGACTTGTTTCCATACTGATTAGGTGGGGATTTGCATTGGAGACCTAGTAGTAAAGGCTACATAATGAATTCCTGGAGAGTCATCCAAGTCCCCACTAGCCTTGCTAATTTTAAAAGAAATTTTAAAAAATCCCTGCAAATTCCTTTTTTCTTTATCAGCTGTATATTTTTATTCTCTGTCTGGTCTTCATTTCTCTCTGCATAAGCAGTTTCAGGCTTTATTTAAGTGCTGCATTTCCAAGTGTTCATGACTTTGTGCAGGGCTCACCACACATCACTCATGCCTTATTTCACAGGGTGAGTGGGTAATTAGCATCTTTCACAATTAGCCAGGATTTGCTCTGCTAATTTCATTCCCCGATGAAGGTGCTAACTTGGCGTGAAACTGTAATATGTTGGGTGATTTATTAAGTCTCCACTGATGGGTGGATATCACATGCCATGCCTTTACTGTTGAGAAAGTTAACAGCATCCATTTGTAAGAGATGGTATTTGAAAAGTGATGTTGGTGTGATTGAATGTGTGAATATATAATGAAGTCAACGCAGATAGCCCCTTTCTGATTAAATTGTATTAAAATGATGTGGCAGTGCCTTGAAAAGAGATTCTTAAGAAAGAAATATGCACTCATCTTTTAAGAATAGCTGTCACTCACAGTGTCACTGGGGACTATAGAGGAAAAAATCATACCTGCGTTTATTTTTTAAGCAACAAATAGCATAAGACACCATGCTATTATGAAGGCCCTTCACCTAAACACCCTGTAACATATAACTTTTAATAACACAGAGAACACCTTTCTTTAAGAAATTTTCAAACTGAGTGATTTGGCACATATATCATTAGATTTACTGTAATGAGTTTCCCTTAACTTATTTCCACTCTAAGTCTTTAATATTTAGTATGAGAATTTATAATCAATCAAGAAATACCTCTACTGAAAGTAAGGTTTCTGACAATCCTGTTTTACCTGTTGCTTTTCTTCACTTATCCTAAGTTTCCAAACGAAGGCTTTTTTAAAAAAAAATTTCCTTTATCCAGAAGAAATCTGAAGAACGTCTCATTTACCAGTGATTAAAGATAACGTTGTCAAAGATAGGGAAAACTAACATTATGTGCTCTTGATGAGATGCTTTAGAAAGAATATTTTGTGCAGAATTTTTCTCTAAATTTAAAAAATTGAATATTAGCTACTCATTAGGAAAAAACAAGAGAAATCAATAAATACACTATAAAATTAGTTTTTCTAAATCATTCTGAAGTATTCTTTCAAAAGGTCTGTGTCAGGAAAGACAAAGAATGGATTAGGACTGATGTCAGATTAAGAACACTAAGAAGATATGAAAACTAATACAATGCATGATTTTGTATTGGATCTTTTTTGGAGTAAATTGCTGTAAAATAAATTATTGAGATAATATGATAACTTTTGATTATACATTTTATATTAGGCAATAGTATTCATCAATTTTAAATTTCTTTAATTATATAAGTGTCACATGACCATGTAAGATAACATCTTTGTTCTGTGAGGACATATGCTGAAATACATAGACATGAAGGATCATTAGATCTGCAACTTACTCTCAAATGATTCAGTCAATAAATAAGTAAATGAATAAATAAGCAATATTTGCATATATGTACATATTGTACATCTATTAAGAGAAAGTGAAAAAGAAGAAAAGCCTATGTAGCAAAGAGTTTACAATTAATGCATCTAGAGGAGAACATCTGAGAATTTATCATACTCTTGCAATTTCTGTAGGGTTAAATTTTTTTCAAAATAAAAAGTAATAAGTAAGAATACTTGTGTGAAGTTACATTGGATAATATAATAAATGGCGTTCATCCTAAATGACTTTTTTTATTGATTTCAATTTTTAAAAGTCCTCAAAACTCAAATAAGTTTAGCTTTTAAGAATAGAAGAATTATATCTTCAATAATTATAGAATTTAATGGTCTCACATACTGAAAATCTTAGCCCTTTCCACTTGCATAAAATCACAGAGGACTGAAATATTTAGAATTCAAAAGAATATTAGAAAAGATTGAAGACAATTTCCTAGTAAGAATTCTATACACCCATCCAATCTATAAATTAAGGGTGATGTTAAAATAAAAGACATTTGTCAACAGATAAAGTTTCAGAAAATCTATTTGCTACTTATTCTTTCAGGAAGCTAATTGAGGGCATACTCTACTATTAAAAAATAAAACACAAACAAGAAAGAGAAGGAAATGAGAACAAATATCAAGGAAAGCAAAAGAGAAGAGAGATAAAGAGAATTCCCAGTATGATTTTGAAAGAAAATCTAAGAAGTCTCAGGATTATTGGTTTGTAGTCATTTAGGAAAGGGGAATTAAAATAAGACCAATCAAGAGAGATGTCTCAAAAAAAATGGGACTAATGGATTGTTTTCTATATTTGAAGATATTGAGAGTTTTCACAGTTCTGTCTGAGATTTTCGTAATAGATAAATAAGAAATTTCTAAATAAATATCAATAGTTGTTATTTCAAACTAAGCCCAAAGAATGCATACATAATCAGAGATTTTTCTCAGTATGGTATTAATCACAGCATGCTATTCAATACCTGAGAATATTATTTAATCATAATAATGTAATCAGTGGAAATCTTTAAAATATCGTGATATACCTCTGGCAGGATAGAAGTCAAAGATATGGTTAGTGAAATGTTTTTTTGAGTGCTAAGTCCTCATCCATTATAGAAAGTTAATAAACTATATGTAAAACTAAATCAAAATTAATAGTATAAATGTATTATACAGAAATGTAGAGGTAATAATAGATTAAAGAGTAAAAAGGCACTGAGGAATGGAATTTAGAAATGGCGAATAGTGGAGCACCGTTTGCTGTTTTTCATTAAAATATAAAGTGCTATTTGATCTTTCAGGAATATGTACATCTATCACTTGGGTAATAATCAAAATTAAAATTAATTCCAATAATCACAAAAATTAGAATACAGATAAATATTAAAAATAATGGACTTATTAAGTATTAAGCCCAGTACAAAGAGATTTGCATGCATTATCTCATCTAAAATTCAAAACAATCCATGAGTATTTATTGTCTTTTCATATTATCTACATTATTACTTATGAGAAAAGGGAACCCTGAGAGTTCAACTTACCAAGATCACACAATATGATTGAAATAAGTAGTATTCAGTCATGTCTGTCAGATTTCCAAACCAACTCTTTCTATAAGTACAAAATGTTACTTGATCTATCTCATTGGTTCACTCAATAAATATGTACTTGGACACTTACTATGTTCTAGCCACTGAGTTAAGCACAGAATATATTTAAGTGCTTAGCTAATGATGAAGTTAAAGAAATTATTATACCATTTAATTACAACTGTGATGTGTGCTAGGAACAAAGTGCCACACCTGGATTTTGTGTGTGTGTGTGTGTGTGTTAAACTCTTCGCCTCTTTTCCCAGAGAATTTTCTGACAAGATATATAAGATGCCAAAAGACTCCTCTTAACTGTCATGAATGTGTTACCCAGGAATGTGGGAGAGTGAACACATTATAGGAAAAAAATCAACAGGAGATGGGTGTTGATGAATAAATTCATTCCTCTTTTCTGTAAAGCACAGTCTTGAGACACAGTATAGCTGCTTAAAAGCTAGTCCCATGAGATAAAGAAGTAAGTCTACTTAGGAATATCCTGCTCATTAATGAACATTTATATTGCCTCTTAAGTAACTAGAACAAAACTTTATAATTAATCAATTTTAAGTAATATTCAGAAGAAGATAATTAAGTAAAGGAGTCAACAAAGTCAGTGTCAGATAGAGAACCAAGTGACAATAGCACCAAAAAAGAAAGGGGAAATGATTGTTGAGGTGTCAGAGGTTAAACTAGGGAATCAATTAGAGGTAGTTGATTAGCTGCTTAGAGGTAGAATCTCAGAGGTAGTTGATTAGCTTCAGAAAGGAGGAAGTCCTTCACTGCCTGAAACAATAAGGAAGGCAATGCTATGAAAGCAGAGACAGAAATGAAGCGGTACAGCTGGAATAAATAGTTCAATGATTGGTAGGCTTTATTTTTTCTCGCTAAGTGGTAGATGAGTAGTGATTGTGGTGGGAGGGGTTTGAAGCCTTGAGAAATGTGGTAAAGGTATCTGGTCCCTTATTGGATACTGAAGAAAGGAGCTGAAATAGAAAATTTGAATGATGGCTAAGAGTGTTGTCAGGGACCATATATTTTCTCGAGAAGCAGGTAGCAATAGGATATTAGAAGACTGGGTGTTGACTAGATCCAAGGTTAGAGTATTTCAAGGTGTGTTGGGCAAAGGAGTTGAAAATGCTGGTAAGAAAATGGTCAAAATTTATCACCAGTGGTAATAAGATTGCACTGGAAATGAATTGGGATAGAATATTTATGGTATATCTTTTTGTTGTTGAAAGAGACAATCAGTCTATTATAAATGCAGATATAATAGACATTATTTGACACAATGCCTAGAAGTTATATATAATCATAGAATATACACAATATGTTGAAAATCAAAACAATTAAACCAAACATGAGTCAGCCGTTGCCCTTCTCTATAAAATACTCCCTTCTCTGTAAAACATGCCATTTGTTTAAATTATTTTGAAGGAAGATATAATAAGAATCATATAGGACTTTTTCTACTAATTTAAAAGTGTTTTCATATAATTTTATATATGTAAATGAATAAAATATTTTCTTGTAATCTTTTTGACTGTACTGAGAGAGAGTGAGTGTATGTGCGTGTGAGCTTGTGTGTATACAGACCTGTGTGCAGATATTATAGTTGCAATCTGAAGACCAGTTATAGCTTATGCATGAGTCACAGGTTCCTAGCCTGCTGGATTGGGGAAGGCAAAACTGCTGCTGTGAGTTTGCCTGACACACTAGACAAAGCTCTGGTTACATGTCTGCCTGGCCAACAGTAGCTGAGAAGCAAAAGGAGATTCTCATTCAAAATGCTCCACTGCTGGAATCTTGTTTGTGGTAATTGCTGACACCTCTGGGTTCCAAGTCTTTGAGACTGACTCTAGAAGGTTGTCTATTTAGTTTTGCAGGCCATTTAATCAGTTGCTGTTTTGGACATAAAAGACAATCTTTTATCATTGAAAATTATACAGAATTATTTTTTCTTTGGTAATTTGTTTTGAGTTCAATTTTCTTTTCTATTAAAATATATATTAAAGAGGAAGATCTTATAAATGACTTTACTGTATGTGTTGCAGAAAATATGTTTTAATCTTTTTGAAATAATATAATTTCAGTAAAATATTTTTATTTAAAACTTTTATGACTAAAAAGTAGGAGAAAATGATAAGATTAAGATTTATCAGTTTTTAAAAAATATATAAAGCATTATAAAACCCTGTCGCTTGTTCTTCTAACTAACAGGTTCTTGTAGTAAAAGAGCTTAGGTTTTGTGAGATTTTAATATCAATAGTAAAAATAACATCCACAAACTTTATAGCAGAAAAGAAAACCAAAATATTTTTCCCTAATTTATTGTTATACATTCACCTTCAAAACATTTTCTGCTTTGCATTTGATATGTCAAAGAAATGAGAAAGAGATTTGATTTCTATATATATAAAATTTCTACCACTAAGTTACAGATTAGAGAAAATATTTTTAATGCGCTGTATAACCTGATATTTTCATTCAGAAAAATAAAACTAAAACTTAGTGAGAAGAATCTTTGACTTAGTTTCAGCTCTAGTTTCTAGTCTCGATTGTCTCACTAACTGTATGACTTGAATAAATCATTTACTAAGTTCAGACCTCAGCTACTTCATCTGAAAAACTGACATGCCACTTTATCCTGAAATACAATAGTTTAATTCTTTCTTGCAAAAGGCCAATTACTGCTTTGCTATAAATTCAAAGTTCTCTGCTCACTTATCATCTTAATGGCATCTTTTAAAAATGTGATGCATTTAATCCATTTTGAAACTCTCTGCTAGGGCTGCTGTTCATATATACAGTGCTTCTTTGAAAATTAACCGCTTGGTGTCCATTATGGCACCTTTTTGTTCTTTTTTCTCTTTTCCTGACTCCTTTTCTTTGCCACTCCTCTGAATGTCTCCATGACACCGCCCTTGGCACAGCTGATGAGTTCATTATGTCATTCTCTTTCCTCTCTCTCTCTCACACACACTCTCTCTTTGGTTTGTGTTTAATTTTCTCATTCTGCATTAAAAATAATGCAGTGGAATTATATTTTGAGGTATAGAATATTGCTAAATGGAACATAACAGAATACAATAAATTAATTGTCCTCTCAAGGTGGAAGAAATCTACATGATTTAGATTTTGAGATTACTATAATGTTCTAAGTATTCTAAGGTGAGACAGAACCAGTGAGCTATTCATTCATTTTTATATCATTATATTCTATAACAACCAGAGTGGATATTAGAAAAAAACATATATTTTTTTTTTCCTAGAGTAATTAGGCAGAAGACAAAAAGCAAGATTGGATTGTGAGAAATAGAGAGAATTAATACTAATATATTGTCAGTTTTCTATTCTCCAGCCACAAAGATTATAGTGATATTACCTGTTTCCTTAATGCAGCATTTCCATTTTTAATGAATAACTTAAATTAACATGCATACTATTAATTGTACTCAAAACATTTTAAAATTTGTGATTTTAATTATGTAATTGCAAAGTCCGTCACTCTCTGACTAAGCAGCTGTATTACCTAACTTCTTGAATAAGACATATATCTGGGAAAAATCTAGCTTTAAACAAAATGGTTGTCTTCTTATTACTGATTATCTACAATTTCCATCTCTAATGCCTTTTTTCATATCTTCATTAATTTTTTATAGATGACTTCCAAATTTTATTCCCATTCGTAACTTCTTACCTAATATACATATCCTATTACAGACTACTCAAGGACTTGACTCACATTTTTAATGTGAGAATCTATGAATCTGAATAATTTATCTAAAGATGATATCATTACATTCCCTTTAAAGGAGATTCTCTTTTAGGTTTCCTGCAGTGCTATACTTAGTCTCATCTCCTATTCAATCTTTCATGTCGGAAAACATGGAGATAATTTTCATCCTTTCTTTTCTTTCAAAACTTTTATCTAGTGTGATTTCAAGTCATGATGTATTTTTCTTCACAATATCCCAAGGAAAATAGATCTGAAATTTTAGGAAAATAGTTATGAGTCCATAATTAAAGAAGAGAAAAAAGATAAATGACTGAGTGTAGAACACATGACATTCTAAAGATCACAAACGTCTTTGGAAGAGGTCAGTGTACTGTGGGTCAGTGAAAGAGAATAAAAAAAGGAAAAATGAAGAATTGGGATTTTGAAATGTCATATTAGTTCAGAGAGAAGAAACTAAATAATCTTGGGAATTTGCAGTAAATCGATCTATCAAGGCTATATAGATAAGAATGAGAAAGGAGTGGTTGCAGTGATCAAATGTACATTTAGGAAGACAATAAATAAAATGGTATGCTTCTTTGTCTTGTTGATGTAAATTATAGTAATAAATTTTCTGTTACATCATCTTTAGATGTCTAGATTTACTAGTTAATTGTTTTATTAACTACCCGGCATCTGAACCTCTTTACAATATTTGGTCTGATCATCCTTTTCTAAAGTATATGTAAAGTATTTGCTTGATGTTTTCATAGAATTTAGCTATATTTTACATTGGCCCAGGTGGAAGCAATGTGAGTAATTCATGGAGATTTTTGAAGCTGCTTTTGTGGCATCTATTTTTTCTACTTCATTGATTAGAATTTGAGATATGTAATAAATTCTCTCATTTTAATTCATTAAAATATTTATTTGGGAACATCAATAAACAGAATAGATAAGTCTCACTATTCTCAAGGTGCTTATATTCCAGGGGAAGGAGTTCTCAAATAAATAATAAATGTAGTAAACAATAAATTATATAGTATGTTTAAAGATTGAAAGGTATTGGGAGTGTTGTGAGAAGCAGATTACAATATTAAATAAGCTAGCCAGAGTAGGCCTAATTGAGAAGGTGAAATTTGAGCAAAGATCTGAAAGAATGGGGGTGTTAACCAGTCATCTGAAGGATAACTTTTCTAGATAGAGCAAACGGTAAGAAAAAAAATCACTAATATAAATTGTGTTTGACTTTTTCAAGGGATAGCAAAGAGCCAGCTTGACTAGCAATAGGGAGAATACTAAGATATGAAGTCATTATATAATGGGGGCCAGATTATGTAGGGCATTGTAGGCAATTGTAAGAACTAGGCTTTTACTTTGAATACAATGAAGAGTTTCAAAGAGCATTTTGGACAAGGAACTAATGAATGTTTTTTTTTTTTTTTTTTTTTAGAAAAAGTTTATCCAAATATAACATGCATACAGAAACAGACACATATAGTAAGGGTTCACCTAAATAACTATCATAAATTCAACACACCAATGTTAGATCATGTCCATGATATCAGGGCAAGGACCTAGGAGTTAATAAGAAATCCAGAAGAACCCTCATATCCTTTCCCAATTTATCACTTGCTTTATTATGTCTGTCAAACATCTGTATGGATACAACTGGAGTCATTAGGTAAGAGGCATGAACTCCATATTCTATGTAATTTCTCAATTATCATATAACTATACTTAGTCCAAGCAGTGAAGAGTAACAAACACCTGTTTTCCTATCCAAAGATTTCGTATACCGTCTTACATAAGTGTTGATTTATTGTGAATCTTAATCTCTACAGCTTACACTATTCAAGCAACACTATTATTCAATTCCTTAGCTAATATTATAACTTATTTTCTACCCCCAGAGTTGTTTTTATAAATTATATTTAGGAAATTTCACTGCCGTACTTTAAAATTTTCAGTCATTCCAAAGGCTGGCTCCTATCCAGCTTTACTCTCCCATAGCACAATCATTTTATATTATTGCTACTCTACACATTTTTCTGTACTTGTTATAAGCTTAGAGAACATGATCATGTCTTCTTAGCTTCTAGGTATATGTTTGAGAGACATGACACTACAATAATGTACTGAAAAAAATCAGAGTATTAGAAAACATTCGACTTACTGGTGTTCTTCCAGATGTTTTGAATACTTTTTTGAAAAATGTAACACATTCTTTATTTTTCTCAATTTTTAAATCAATATTTGATTTATCTTTCTTTTTTTAACTTCTTAGGAGATCTTTTGTATTTTCTTTTATTGTTATTTCATCTTAGCACTTTGAACTCGATTGATATTCCATTAGTTTAGTAATAGAACCTTAGCTGAATGAAGATTTATGTTTAAAGTAGAAAATTTAGATATACGTGTAAATCTGATTTAAGTTGAAGTATCAAATACAGAAATTAGCTTTCTATTGAGAGTTTAGTATATGGAAAGCACTTGGAAGATAATGAGGTGAATAATATGGTCTATGGCCTTACGTATTTTAGAGACTACCTCATTGGAGTAGGCAAAATAATTTTATCTCACTCAATAAATGTGTGAATGAAATTCTTTATGATTATTTTGGAAAACAGTTGATTATTTAGAACAATGAGTAGTTTAGTAACTAAAATCCTTGCTTATTTTTATATGCACAAAAAACAATAACAGAGCTTGCAATAATAAATTTTAATCTCATACTGAGGTTTGACTCATTAATGAGAAAATAAGATGTTTTATTGTCTTATTACAACATTTTCATTTAAAATTTAGTCATCTATCTATGGAATATTTATTTAAAATATAAATTATATTTTGGGATAGAATAGTAATTACAATTGATAAATCTTATCAGGAATAGCTATCCATTGCCTGAGAGACCACATCAAGGATTATAGCCTATAGATATACCTGTGCTACTATATGACAGTCAAGTAAAATATGAAAATGAAATAAGTATAAGGTTTTAGCAAATGAACCAAAGCAAATATAAAAATCAAATCAAGGAAATAATTTTTAACTCATGATAGCTTGTTTAATAATTTAAAGAACTAAAAATTTATTATTCATGGTGACAGAATGGAAGGCAATATCACTGCATAGCTTTGAGGTTGTATAACAGCTATGATATATCTGGATAGTATTTGTGCCTTCTTAATATGCTTAGACAAGATTTATTTGTGTTCTAAGAAATATTTATAATAATGACTTCTTCAGAGTACAGTTAGGTGCTATTGGTAGCTTGGTGATCAGCAAAGTAATTTGCAAAACTGTCAATTTTGAAAACAGAAGAGGTTGCAGGAATGGCATACTGCCCCTAAAATGTATGCTAATATTTGACAGAGTACTCGCACATCCAGAAGTCCTCAAAACACTGTTGAAACCTAGATCTCTCTGAAGTTTTCTTAACTTGTGTACTTCTCATGGCTATAATCGATACGAGAAAGAGGTTAAATGCAGGGACACATTTGCCTTACGTTTCATAATATTACTTCTTCTCTAAGAAACAATCACTTACAGCACTTTTGTGGAGGCAAAGTGACATCCATCACATGGACCAGTATCTACAACTAACTCAAGCCAGGCATCCACAGAAACCCGTGTCTTAGTATCTTCAGAGATTAAAACACTTTATATCAGAGTAGTTACAGAATTACATTCTAATGTGACTTTCTTAGAACTATATACTTTATAATTGGGAGAAATATCCAAAGTCACTCAATGTAACTATCTGTTACATTCAATGTAAATGTCTGTTACATTTTAGACTGAGAATCGGAATGGCTAAATGGCTTACCCTTGCCTATGGTTAGCCACATGGTATAAATGAGAGAGAAGTGCTTAAAGCCCAGGTCCTGACTTAATCAAGTTTCTTTTTCTGTGCTCTGTATGTCAAATGGTATCTGGAAAAAAAGTAAAAAAATGTTAGCTTTGCTAACCTAGTGTAAGTGTAGTTAGCTTTCGCTAGATAAAGACATACTTTTGATTGTGATAATTTGTTAGACTGTATGAGTAGATTAAAAGAATACTGAACAGTTGAGGTTTTTAGTCACTAGTCAAACACTACCTGGAATGTTGCATTTGATTTTAGGGAAAAAAAGTTGAATACAATGGAAATCTTGGAGCAGTTTCTAGACAGTATTGCCAGAATGATATGAAGATGTGAAACCATATTACATTAGAAACAAAAGGTAATATTCAACAGAAGAAATATAAAATACAAAGAGAAACTATCAAGATGTCTTCAGATATTTGAAAGTTGGACAGAGAAAGATGATTAAACTTGTTAAATATAATCTCAAGGTATAGAACTAAGATATAAATGTTATAGGGAAAGTGATTGAGGCTGATCGTGGGGAAGATGATTTTTAAATCTTGTACATCAGCTATCTAAAAGTAGAATCATTACTCCAGGAGGTTGTAAATTTACTGTTATTGGAGTTATTCAAGAAAAAGTTGGGTAACTACTTGTTGAGAACATGTTTGAAAGAATTCAATCATCAAATAGGGGAAGGACTAAAAACACAGTATGATATCTTTTAATCTTAAATACTGTTTGGGAAATGAATGAACATGAAACCTGGACCGTTACCACCCACAAAAGACTATTTATGCCTGATTAGTTTATTTATATGCCAAAATCCAAAGAACATGAAAGTGCATTTTGTATAGTCATTGAACTAAGCATACTAGCACACTTGGGTCTCTAATGTGAATCTATGGTTAGTATTAGAGTCATTAGTTGTGAATAAATTTAAATATTATTTGACTCTTCTTTCTGAACTTGTGTGTGTATGTGTGTGTGTTACTAACAGCTAACAGATGAATATTTTTTGAGTTGTTAATCTATAGCATATTATGGGATAGTTTCTTAGCTCAAAGCACTTACCTTATATTTTTTTTCTTTTTCCCTTTTTTTCTACAAATATCAAGAATTGTTTGAATCCTAGATTTTCACTTTCAACATTGGACAAAAGGAGACATTGAAGTTATATATATTCAATCAGTATGTTACTTAAATTTCATGCACCATCTTTTGTAAGAGCAAAATTTTTGAAATTATCACCTAGTATTCCAAAAAAGAAAGAAAGAAAGAAAGAAAGAAAGAAAGAAAGAAAGAAAGAAAGAAAGAAAGAAAGAAGGAAGGAAGAAAGCAAG
>NW_006494614.1:35743300-35747448 GCF_000325575.1 Pteropus alecto | reverse complement strand
AAGGAAGGAAGGAAGGAAGGAAGGAAGGAAGGAAGGAAGGAAGGAAGAAAGAAAGAAAAAAAGAAAAGTAGAAGAAAAAAACCCCTCTGGTTTGTAGCATCTGCTGGTTTCTGTAGTATAAATACTCTCACCACAGTCAATTTTAACCTACCCACCTGAATTTGTTGATTGCAAAGTTGAAAGCCATATGCACATTTGTCTTGTGTGAGCCCAGCGTAAGTTTTCATTGCACTTGATATGGGTATATGGGTATTTTTTAAATTAAATTTATTGGGTGACACTGGTTAATGAAATTATATAGGTTTCAAGTGTGCAATTTATAATCATATGTATATTGCACTGTGTGTTCACCACTCAGTCAATTCTCCTTCCTTAGCTATATGTTTAACTCACTTTGCCCTTATCTACTTCTCTCCCTCCTCCTCTTCCCTCTGGTAACCACTAAACTATTGTCTGTGTTCACAAGTCTTTGTTTGTCTTGTTCATTTGTCGCTTTCATTTTTATATCCCACATATGAGTGAAATCATATGGTTCTCAACTTTTTTGGATCCATCTATGTTGTCACAAACGGCAGTATTTCATCTTTTCTTATGCCCAAGTAATATTCCATTGCATATACATACCACATCTTCTTTATTCAGTCATTTATTGAAGGGATGTCTTGGCCACAGGAGTAATGCTGCCATGAACATTGAGGTACATATATCTTCATGAAAAAATATTTTCAATTTTGAAGGATAGATACACAGAAGAGAGATTGATGGGACAAATGGTAATTCTACTCTTAATTTTTTTGAGGAACCTCCATACTGTTTTCCATAGTGGCTGTACCAATTTGCATTCTCATCAGTAGTGTATGAGAGTTTCTTTTTCCCCACAACCTCTCCAACACTTGTTATTACTTGTCCTGTTGATGATAGCCATTCTAAAAGGAGTGGAGTGATAACTCATTGTGGTTTTGATTTGCATTTCCCTAAAAGCTGGCGAAGTTGGCCATTTGTATGTCTTCTTGAGAGAAGTATTTATTCAAGTCCTCTGTCCATTTTTTAATTGAATTGTTCGCTTTTTGGTGTTGAGTTGTATGAGTTCTTTATATATTTTAGATATTAGCCTCTTATCAAAGACATTATTTGCAGATACCTTCTCCCACTCAGTTGTTTCTAATATCTTCTCCCATTTTCTAAATCCAAGGTCCATGAGTTTAGTACCTCTGTTTTCTTCTGTGAAATTTATGTTTCAGGTTTTATATTTAGGTCTTTGATTCATTTTGAATTAATTTTGGTATATGATGACAGCAGTCTAGTTTCAGTCTTTTACATGTGGCTTTTTACTTTTCCCAGCACTATTTATTGAAGAGAATTTTCTTTCACCATTGTATGTTTTTGGCTCCTTTGCTGAAAATTATTTGCCTCTCTCGCTCTTTCTTTCCATCTATCTATCTATCTATCTATCTATCTATCTATCTATCTATCTATCTATCTATCTATCATCTATCTATCTATCATCTATCTATCTATCTATGGGTTTATTTTGGGCTCTCTATTCTGTTTTGTTGCTCTGTGTGTTTGTTTTTCTGTCAATATCATTTTGTTTTGATTATTGTTGCTTTGTAGTTTAATTTGAAGTCAGGCAGAGTGATAGCTCCAGCCTTGTTCTTTTTTCTCAGGATTGCTTTGGCTATTCAGGGTCTTTTGTGATTCCATGCAAATCTGATGATTTTTTGTTCTTTATTTTTACAAAATGCCATTGGAATTTTGATATGAATTGTATTAAATATTTATATTGCTTTGGGTACTAAGGTCATTTTAGTTAATTCTTCCAATCTATGTACAAAGTGTATTTTTCTATTTCATTGTGTACTCTTCAATTTCTTTTAATAATAGCTTATTGTTTTCAGCATATAGGTCCTTCAAATACTTCATTAGGTTTATTCCTAGGTATTTTATTCTTTTGTTTCAATCGTAAAAGAATTTTTTTCATTTCTTTTTTTGAAAATTTATTGATAGTGCATAGGAACACTATGAATTTTTGTATGTTTATTTTGTATCCTGAAACTGTATTTGTTTACTATTTCTTACAGTTTTTTAGTGGAATCTTTAGGGTTTTCTATATATAAAATCCTGTCATCTGCAAAAAGTGACAATTTGACTTCTTCTTTCCTAATTTGGATGCCTTTTATTTATTTCTCTTGCCTGATAGCTCTAGCTAGGACTTCCAACACTATATTGAATAAGAAAGGTGATGCGAACAGCCTTGTCTTGTTCTTGATCTTAGAGGGAAGGTTTTTAGTTTTTCACTATTAAGTATATTAGCTGAGGTATTTTGTATACAGGTTTTATTATGTTGAAGTACTTTCCTTCTATACCCATTTTATTAAGTGGTTTAATCATAAATAGATGTTAGATCTTGTCAAATGCTTTTTCTGCATCTATTGATATAATTATATCACTTTATCCTGTATTTTATTTATGTTGTGTATCACATCAATAGATTTGCGTATGTACTTGTGCTCCTGGAATGAACCCCACTTGATCATGATGTATAACCTTTTTAATGTATTGTTGTGTTCAATTTGCTAGTATTTTGTTTAGTATTTTTTTGGGTATATTTATCAGAGATATTGGTCTATAGTTTTTCTTTTATTTATTTATTTATTTTTGTATTATCTTTACCAAGTTTAGGTTTCAGGGTAATGTTGGCCTCATAAAATGAGTTAGAAAATATTGCTTTTTCTTAAATTTTTGGAAAAGTTTGAGAAGAACAGGTATTAAATCATCTTTGAATGTTTGGTAGAATTCACTAGTAAAGCCATTTGGTCCTGAACTTTTATTTTTTGGGAGGTTTTTGATGATTGTTCCAATTTCCTTACAGTTGTTCGGTCTATTTAGATTTTCCAGTTCTTCATGATTCTGCCTGGGAAGGTTGTATACTTCTAAGAACTTGTTCATTTCTTCTAGGTGATTAATTTGATGGCATATAATCTTTCATAGTATTCTTGTATGATACTTTGTATTTCAGTGTTATCTGTAGTAACTTCTCCCTTTCATTTATGATTTTGTTTATTTGTGTTCTTTCTCTTTTTTATTTAGTAAGTTTAGACAGGGGTTTGTATATGGATATTTGATATAAGTATATATGTATTTGTATGTGTATAAAATGAAGGTCTGTAAGAATATGCAAAAAAATATTATATTGGTTTATTGCTCTGTAGAGAAGAGTGGATTTAAGATAAGTCTGAAGAAAGTGGGCTTTTTCATTTTATTCTGTATATTTTTATATCTTTAAAAATATTTTGTTGCCATATAATATATATGTGAAAAGTACATGTGTAGTAAATATAGAATTCAGTTTTCACAAACCAAACACTCCTATATAATGACTATCTAGATCCAGAAACAGAACATTATCAGCACCATTCATATCTCCGCTAGTTGTTATTCCTCAATGACCCAGGAGTAACATTATTCTGATTTCTAAGAGCATGGATAAGCTTTACTTGCTTTTACAATTTACATAAATAGTATGATATATATTATGCTAATTACTTAACTCAAATATTCGATGATTGTAGACATTGACTTCAATTAACGATAACAATCATTATTGATAATGATATAATAAACATTTTTATATATCATGAATTCCTTTGTATCAAACATCTTTTATGTAACATTCTTGTGAGATTCATCTTTAAACATATTAATATAGATAATAAAAGCAGTAAACAGTATTACGTGTAGTTAAGATCATTCATTCTCATTGCTGTATAGAATTCCATTGTGTGAATATATTTCAATTTATTAATTATTCCACTGTTGATGGCCTCAGGTTATTTCATAAATGGAGGTTGGTACTTCAGTTAATCTCTTCTCTATTTCTCTTCGCCACTACCTTGGAAGCTCAAATTTAACACCAGCCTGTGAGCCTCTATGTAATCTCTTAGTCTTTTAGATTCTTCAGAATAGAGGATATTTCTCTCAGATTCCCTGGTGAGTATAAATATCTCCTATTCAGAGACTAGTAAACTATAATTCTTGTGATCATATCTCTTTAGATAAATTGTGTACAGAGAAGCTTTACATTCGAGCTAAGTAAGAATACAACTATGTCACTAGGGAGGAAAGCTTGATGACTTTAATCTGCAATT
>NW_006494614.1:35691102-35743247 GCF_000325575.1 Pteropus alecto | reverse complement strand
ATATATTGATTGTAGACTAATGTTCAGCTATATTACCCGGGGCCTGAATCAGCATTGCTTGAGAGCAACACAGAATAATAGAGATTCCAATTACTTCTTTTAGGAATAAGTAGTAAATTCAGTTTCCTGAGGGCCTAAGGAAGCCTCTAGCTTCCGGGCTATGCCTGAAGAGCAGAATTCTTAGAGAACATAAGCAGCAGAAATGTGAAGAGGAACAGTGACAGTCTGATTTAGAAGAACAATAGGAGAGTGCTGTTTCTATGAGTTAATCTCGCATAATTCAGAGATTCCTACATAATTCCATAGATCCTTGTCTGTGACTATTAAAGTTCTTCTTTAAAGCCAATGAGAGATGTGAGCCAGTGATATTCAGGAATGAATGGTAATATGTTCACAAATATACCCATAATCCGATAAAGTTCTAATTATTTTTGTTGAATCCATACCTCACTTATAATGAAAAGTGAATACATGAAAGCATTGGAAATACTAAAGAGGAAGTATTATAATTCTTGGAATTTCAATGAGAATGTACATAATTAGGTAAAATAATGTTTCGATTTTGTCATCATGATTTTCCTTAATTTTTGTTTAGAATGGAAATTCCAATGACTCTCTCTGGACTTAGCCACATTCATTAATAATGGTGGGGTATGAGAACCTGAGCAATAACTTCTTTCTATTTGATCCACGCAGGTAGGATTGGGAACATAGAGGTGAGCCATATAAATGTCTTAAAATAAATTCTGAAATAATGGATTAAAAATGGTGTCTTTTCTATTATAATGGATGAAATTTGTTGGTTGAAGAAAAGATACGTTCTAGAGATGTTACCCTTTCCTCTACAACCCTCCTTCCAAACTCAAAATGTGGAAAGGATGATATATCTCAAACATAAACATATCTATCTATACTAGACCCTTGCAGAACCAATTTTTCAAAATTTGACATAAATATAGACCTTAATATATATAGTCATACTTATTGAAAGTATCACAACTAAAAAGATTTATAAAGGAAAGATGTAAATGTATGAAATGCTTCTTTTATTGAGATTATAGTTTTATGATAAATACTGAAGCATGTTTATTAATTTATTCAACTTAATAGTTAAATATGGAGAAACAGTGAAATGATTTATACATGATCTCTATGCCAAAGGAACTTGTAGTCTTGTGCCAGAGAAAAACATGTAAGAAAATAACTCTGAAAAGACTTTTTTTGGTCATAAATGATATATGTATGTGTTTCTAAGGTAGCACATAAGAGGTACTATATAACTCACTACAAAATAAATATATACATTTACACATTTTCTAAGGTTTTGTATAATGGAGTTCTGGTTAATAAAAATTTTCTGAGAATTTCATAAACATATAGAATTTTTAACCATTAAAAAGTGTGGATGTATTATGTTTGATGCTATAATTAAAAATGTTTAATTTAGGATGCAAGATATAATAAAAAGGTTTTTTTTTCATGTTATAACTATAGAGATCATAACACCAACATTATTTCATACAGAAAATTAAGAAAAAAAACTGGTTTAAAGTATTGTTTAATCCAAAGATAGAGAAGTAGGAAAGCCCTTAAGAAGACATAACAATCATCATGTGATTTGAAGAATGAGTTTTATAGACTGAAAGTGAAGAAAGATATTTAAAAAATATAACTCAACAAGCACAGTCTTGGAGTTGTGAATGTCACTAGATTCAAAGCTTGACAAGAGGATTAGAAAGAATAGGCCATTATGAAACTAGAGTATTGTATAAAAATGAAGAATCATCAGTATGTTTAAAAATGAGAGTGACCTTAAAATTTTTCTTTTCTAAAAATTAACCTGGCAAAGTTGTGAAGTGACAATATTGTAGAAAACCATTAGCACAAGAAGCAACAAATAAAATGCTATTACAATATGGCCAATCAGGGTGACAAATACAATAAATTCTGTACTGCTAACTAAATGACATTAAGGGAAATGGGGGCTACAGACAGTTCGCCTTGCCATTTGGAACATATGGACCTCCGTGGTCCAAACATCAAAACTAAAGTGTGTAATAAATCCAGACTACATCTGAATTTCTAAATCAGAAACCATTGTCATTAAGAGAAGGAATACTGTTTTAAAATTCCAGGACATGAAAACTGCAATTCAGCAGTAATTTTAGAAAACAGGTGAGGGTTGGTTGTTAATTATCAATGCTGATGTCAGGCTATTTCAGGAATAGCAAAAAATAAAGCCCAAACATAAATTATGTAGACTGGCAGGGATTATGTGAGAGAACTAGGCTGATGCAGTGATTAGGGGTTATTTTGTAGGATTGAGGTTAAGACTAGTATTCATGACTTCATTATAAGCACACTTTAAATGAACCTTCCACACAAAATTGAGTTTGAGAGTCAATCTCCAATTTGATACACAGTTTTCTAGAATCCTAAATAGATCCTCTGAGCAATACTAGAGACTCAATGTGAGCAAGCTAGACTTTTATCTGGTGGAGAGCAGGAGGGTCTATTGCACTACCTGTGAATATTCCTGGACTATTTTCTCTTAATTTCTACATAACTTTAATCTCCAACTCCTATGGATTCTACCATTCATGTACAGCTAACATTCATCCAATTCTTTTCATCTTCATTACAGGAATCTTCTCTGACTCAGTATTAATTCTCATCTGTATTATTCCAACAACCTCTTAAGTTATCTAGAAGTATGTGTACCCTCCATCTTCCATTCTCCACACAGTAGTCAGAGAGATCCCTCTTGGTTAGCTTCCCATTTTTTTCCTCCTTTAGGTTAAATTCTCATACACTTCATCATTCACAATCATTTATGACATTGTCTTACCCAAATTTCCTTTCTGTATGACTCTTCCTTTTCTCTTCAACCATATTGAGTTTCCTCTGTTACTTGTAATATGACTTTGCTTTTTTCTGCCTCACAAATTTACACATTTACCAGAAGCATCCACAATTACCCTCACCAACCTACCTCCCTTCCTAACATAGAGCAACATCTTGCCAATCTTGTCCTCATTCCTCAGAGCCTAAAATGCCATTTTGTAAATGCATTATTTCCAAACCTGTCACTTCAAGACAAGTCTAGAACCTGAATTTTTACTATTTTACCACATATCACACTAATAAATATATGTTTAATGGTTATAGTCCTCATGAAACCCACATTCCCTTCCATTCAACATTATACCCCTAGTGCCTAGCACATAGTAACTGACTTAATTCTTATTGGCCCTTTCTGTAACTTGAGTAGGGACTAGCCTGAAAAACAAATGACATGTGGACATGTGTCATGGACATAGAGTAGGCTGGCTAACAGTGAGGGCTTGATCAAATCTGTGTTCTCAAGAATTGAAAAAACTTTTTTTTCAAAAAGTATTTATGAACTGGAATAAATGTACTTATAGACAAAGAAAAGGAAATAGTCCTGTCCTTTAGATGGAATGAAATGCTAATAGTGATCATAAGCAATATAGGAGACAAGAAAAGAGAAGAGGAAAAAATAAGAAGAGAGAGAGAAGAGGGAATTATGCTGATAGTGTTAAAGTTAAGGAATCTACAGAAATTCCTTAAGAGATATTCAATAGGTATACTTGCATTTTGAGCTAAAGAAAGAAGTAAAAGTTAGGGATATAGATTAGGGATTTATTTCATATGGTTGAAATAGTAGTTGTATTTATGGTTGGTCAGGAGATTATTTAGAAATAGTGGACTGAACCTATACTCCTGGGAACCTTATAAGTGTTTACTCTACATGATGACACAACAGGCCTACAGAGTTCAATTATGTTTTGGAATAAAATGGGAAAAAAAACAAGAAAGGACTTATTTTTGAAACTTTTTAATGATTTTCATCATCATTGCTATATTTATCTAAAGCTTTAGCTTTGCAAAAACATTTCAAATTTAGAGATTTGAAAACTAAAAACACAGCTACTTTTTGGCTTGCCTTTCTTTTTTTCATTCTCTAAGAAGACAGATTATAAATTAGGAAATACCTGGTACCTTGTAATAAAACTTTAAATTATGTGTCTTTGAGCTTTATCACTAAGTTTTCCTGGCATTGTTTTAGAACCTATAAAATTTTTATTACCATATCATGTTGTCTAATACTTCTAGATCATATGAACAGTTTGTACTAGTCTTAACTTCCCTCCTTACCTAGGCACAGATAAGAAACAAAGCAGACAAGAAACTGAATTATCGGTCCCCTTGCCATAGGAATTCTTTCTTGAGACTTCTCAAACCCACAAACATTTGAAGATATTTTACTCTCTTTCATCTTTTTACACATGGGTAGGTTTTTGATGATTACAGTGTAATCTTTGTACACATGTACACTATTTATGCAAGAGCAGGTTTGGAACATCAAACAATTATAGTATTATTTATATGATTACAGTAATAATAATTATTTTTAGCATCTTGATTATATGTTTATTTTATACCAGACACTGCACGCATTTTACTTGAATTATCTGATTCAATCTTCATGTCAAATTTATTCACTTATTATTATTCTTATTTTTATTTATTTCACTTATTATTATTCTTATTTTATAAATAGGGACATTAAGGCTTAGAGAGTTAGTATTGATTTTTATTCAAATCACCTATCTAAGAATATAGAGAAGGTGTGATTCAAATCCAGCCAATTTGACTTCAAACCATGAAGACTTTATCATTATACTTTATTCCCCACCTTCCTGACTTAAATAAGTCTTTTACTCCTAGAATAACTTTTAGCTTCTTAATCACTACTTTCCAGAATTTTGGAAACAAAATGAAAGTATTTGTTTCTCAATCAATGCTCAAGTCATCAATAAATATACACAGAGACAGCAAAGTGTCACTTGCAGTTTAATTTTATTCATTAAGATGCTGAGAATGTACATGAACTAGAACTAGAAGAATGCCCAAATGATCCATGCCTTATTAGCAGGCTACATTTTTTCTTCTACCTTTCATAATAGGTGTGTCCATTTCCAGACATGGTTGCATTCTGGATGTGGAGCAGGTATGCCAGGGGATAGGACAATAATATTCATATCTTGATTAGACATCTCATTCTGTCTATATTCTGGCTAAGGAAGCAACCATATCCTTTGCAGATAGCAACTTTCTGAAAAACAAGAGTTGAATCATTGTTAGTGATTTGGGGCCTAGAGCTTTATATGGCCTTTAGGGTCTGAAGCAAATATTACATTCATATTTTTTCCTATACTTTTTCTTTCTCTCCCTATGCTTTTCTCTCTCCTTCTTGCATTTATTCATTTACCCCATAAATTGCTATTATGAAATCATTCCAGAAGGGACATTTTCTTGAAAATGGGTCCTGAAAATACCACAGTAAATAAAAAAAAATGGATCTTCACCTTCATGAAGCTTATAGACTAGTGGGAAATACAGTCCTACAGATGCCTAAAGGAGCGACTACAGTTCTGAGTAATAAAGTGTTATTATAGAATAAATAGGTGTGTCACTTAGGGAGAGGGAGGGGATTCATAAAGTTTTCTCACAGGTAATGGTTTTTAAGATTAGCCTTGAAAGAGTAGTTATCCAAGTGAAGAAAGAAGGAGAAAGTTCTAGAGGAAGAAGATTACATATGCAAAGGGAAGTGAGAACATGATGCTTTGAAAGAAGTTGTGTTACTGAATTATATAAAATATAGGATGAGGAGCAGGCATTTGAAGCCTGATTTATTCCCAGGGTGATAGAGAACTTGTGGAAGGTTTTAAGTAAAATTTTAGAGCTTGTCTTATATCCTATTTGTTCTCAAAATGGCCAAGTCCACATAAAAAACAAGTAGTCTGTGCCTGTACCCTTGCAAACCAGAAAGTATTGACAAATAGAAGTTGAATGTTGTTTTCTCTCCATTGTAAAGAGGATATCTACTTATTTAATATTTCTGAGTTAACATTGAAAAGTACAAACATAATCTAATAGCATAACATGTTTCTCTTGAAGTCTTATGAGTACTTGTTTTATTTGATATGTGGAGCAAATAAAACATTTGCTAGAATATCTCAAACCTGGTTTACTATCCCCATTAGATTACGTGTTTATCTCTGTACACCTGAATCATTTCAATAGTCTCCCATCAGCTCTACCTGTGTCATGCATTCTAACTATTCTCCATCCTATGCTGTGGTACTTACTTTAGTGATTTACCTTTATGCCACTCTTCCTTGTTACTCTGTGGGCAATATGGAACCAATTAAAGCTCCTTTCTCAATTTCTTCCATTAGTTGAGAAGCTCATATATTTACTATTTAACAAAAACTATTTTCAGATTCAATAGCTAAGATTGGGCTGCTGAAGGTAATCTCAGGAATTACCAAGAAAGATGTCCCAGTTGTCAATGTATACTTCAAGTCCAAGGTGTGAAAGCTGGAGTCCGCCTGGCTCACATACAGTATTTAACGCTTAGCAGGATTCCCCTTGCACTTCCTTCTCCTCTGCCTCTTGTGTACAAAGGAGCCAAGAGGAAAAACATTCAAAATGAGCTCTTTATGACTAAAGATTTCATCAGAGAGAAAAATCTCCCTGGGGGAGAGGAGATAAGAACAACTGAATGGGACTCAAAGTCTAACTTTGTTGTTTGTTCCCATAGCTTGTGGAATGAGGCCTGGCTAGATATCCTGCAAAATGTCTCTGATTCATCATTACACCTAATTCTCAAACTGAGAATTGTGCAATATGTTCTTCAATTCTATAGTAGTTACCCAACATTTCAACTTCTCAACTTTATAAAATTGAATATGAGTTAGAATGATCAGAAATTTTAAAAGTATATTTTTAAAAGTTTATTAAAGTTAGAAAATAGGAGCTATACAATCATTGATTCTTTTCAACTTGACCAGAAGAAAGTTTAACACTACATTTTGATGCTCAATTGCAGTTAAACATTTTTTGGTGAAGGTTGGAATATGATTAAATGGAAATTTTTAAAAAGTGAAAAGAATTAGGATTTTATGACTGTTGTCCTGAAGTCATTAAAACTAAGTGACTATTAAATCAGTATTTATATTGAAGTGCATCAGTTAACTTTTGGTTCCTTCTCCCTCTAAACAGGTGAATAATTTTCATTCATTTCAATTCTCTGAAGTGCTAAGAAAAGTAGTCATTAATCTATGTATTTCCTTTTTCTTGACTTTTTACTTGCTAGTTCAGTTATTTAATAAATTAATAAATTACCAAATTGAAGGCTTAGCAAGACCAATGAATCTTACTCTTTTTCATTTATTTGTCTTATGTTCATAATTTTTGCCCATGAATGAGCTTCTAGGTAATATAATAACAATTTTGTTGTTTTGTTTTTCCTTTTTCTGCAAAAAATAATTTACATTAAATGTTGTTCAAGATAGTATAGTCAAAAGTAGCAAAAGGATTCTTGGAAACTTCTATAAAAGAATAGAATTAAAATCTCAATGCTTTTTAATTTGAGATTAAAATTTATTGAAACACATTGGAGTTTCCATGAACAAAGTATGAAAATCAGACTCAGAAAATAAAATTTCAATTGGGGTAGAGATAGGACCACCTGACTGAAGCAAAAGAACCACTACCTGTTATATCATTTTTGTTATAATTGACAATTATAAGTTCTTCTGCAGCTGCTCTATGGTTAGGTAGATAATCTCTTTATCAGATGTCAGTAATAATCACTATGACAACAGGTTTCTGACTCCACAGTAGGTGGCCGGTTCCCTAATTAAGTGAAGGCGTCCCATGGTGGCTGTAGCTTTTTCTAAACTTAATGTGCTTGTGTTCCGACTTCAGAGCCGGAATAGAGCAAGCTTGACTGACAATTATTGGACAAGACTGCTAGTGTTGGTGGACTTAAGTGGATATGACATATTTAATAATGCAGATTAGACAAGTAACATTTTTTAAAAATTTTTCTTATATGCCCCTAATGACTGTGGTATTGAGATGTATCCAGTTTATGAACATTTTATAAAACTGTCTATGTCAATGATACCCAATTTTTTGCCAGATCCAGTAGAAAACTGACTGAAAGTGACTGGTGAATACATCACTGTGTACAAACACTATCTGTAGATTAAATGAAATGTGTACAAACACTATCTGTAGATTAAATGAATAATAACTTGTGCAGCTTTATCTACATATCTGTCTGTCATCTATCATCTATCTAATCTACCATCATCTATGTATCTATCTGCTTGCCTACCTACATATCTATCTTTATATACACATACATATGAGTGCGTGCGTGTATGTGTTTGGGTGCACATATAGATTATTTTCTGGTAATATTATAATTTCTTAAACTTTTTAGATCTTCAAATTGCAATTACTTCCCTAGGGAAGAACTATGAAATTTACAGCAGAAGAGGTCTTTATGTATGAAAAGTTTTACAACTGATGGTCTAGGTCATCTGAGAGCAAGTTTTCCTTATATGGATTATAAACAAAGAAAAATTGGTTTGAAAGCAAATTATACAAGCCTGAGGAGTTGTAGAGTTCTCTTTTCTATCTCCTTATAAAAGTTTAAGTTGCTAAAGTCAATCTGGAAAGTTTTGTGTGCAAGAAAAAAAAATGAGACAAAGAAAAAGAAATAAAAATTTAGGCATGTTTTGCTTGGCTACCAGATCCATCTAATTAAAAGTTTGTTTCCTAAACTTATTCAAAGTGCTATTAGCCAAACAAACATATAGGTCATCAGAGCTCCCTAATTACCTGTTTTCATTTTCTATGTCTGCTCCTTAGTTTCAGATGTGGCTTCTCTTTTCAACTCTGTACTTACCTTGCCCTCTCTCTCCAGCTGCCCCTAATGATTTGAAAGTAAGGAAAGTATGCAAATCTGTATTTGAATTTATTGTGTTTATTATATAAAAGAACTTATTTTATATAACAGAGCAATTGTATATAATTGCTTAATTAACTATATGCCCTCACAAACTCTCTAAGCAGTATTTAACAAATCAGGTTAATTTAAGAACATTTACACAGTGATTGCTCTGCAGATTTAGAACCTCTATAATTTGGTTCCAGGGTTTGTGTCCTTAAATACATGTCTCTGCTTAGTTACCTGATATAGTTCATGGACATTGCATTATTTCATAGAAATCGTGTGACAATCAAAAACAATTCTATATCTCTAAGTGTTTCAAAAACCATGGAAGAGTTTAAAATACAAAGATATGACTTAATAAAGTTACTAATGTTTTTAGTGAGCAATGATTATCTTTTGTAGTGATCGAACTGAATTTTGTCCCCTGTTCTTTAGGTCTTAGCTATGGGACTGTACCAACTTTCATCAGATCACTCTGTTGCCTGTTTTCATTGTCATACACTTGTGCCTTAGTTTTAGACATGGCCTCTTTTTAAAATTTCCCATTGAAGATAACAAATACATAAAACTGAAAGGTTCGACTGATGTTAGGGAGTCCTGTTTGAAGTGAATTAGGTCCCTTGATCCATGACCTGCTGAAGATCCTATCTATTTCATTTCTTTAGTCTCTCTCAATTCCTTCCACATTTGGATAGATGTTCCTATCAGTTTGGACACCTTTGAATGGAAGGTTTCTGATAATAATAAAGTTTTTTGCATCGTTTAGCGTTATTTCCAATTAATAGAGGACTGATATCTAAAATGATGACATGTTTCCACAGAACCACCTTATATATTGGATATTTCCTACTGTTGTCAGATCCTTAGGAGGGAATCTGGTTCCTCAAAGGGTGTCAGGTGACCAAGAAATCAATATGTTCTGTGTAAGAGTAGATGGTAATTCGGTTTCATTCATTAAGAATCCTTATACTTACTGTGCTTTATTTTTCAGAGATGCTGATCTTTATTTCAGACTTCTACATACAGCACTTGGCCTGTAGTTTTGTGCAGAGACTAACTGGTTTTTCAAAATTGTGGCATTCTTTTCTACAGTTGCCTTTCTTGAAAAAGCAACTATAGGTGTCTTTCATGGCACATTTCACTGTTTAAAGAAAAGAAAAGTACATATTATTTACTCATGCATTACATGTGTCTCAGTGTTCCAAACTTGGTATAAAACAATGTTGACATGATGATTATTATAGCATTTGCATATGCTAAGTTTTCTTCCCTGGAGTAGAGTTTAAGAAGACATTTGTTTTTCAGGCAATGACAGTTTTGTAATATATTCTGCTTCATTGTCAGTTCTTTCTCCAGGTTTTAGCTGGGCCAACTAGTGGTTAAAACTTAGTTTTCCATGAGAATTTCTAAAGAGATATCATTAGACCAGAGTAATTTTGGAACATATATCATATATCCCTATGACTACCTACTCATCTAATTTTTTTCCCCTATATTTCAAAAGAAATTAAACCCTCAAATAGTTTTGACTTTAGGATTCAAAAATGGAAAAATTAACTTATGTTGTTTAAATTAGTATTTTGCTTTTATCTTTAGGACTCTCTCTCATGAGAAGAAAGAAGAGAACCCTAGCAGACCCTGGGATAAAAGAGATTCTTTGAATACATACAACACTATGAGGCTAGTCAGGGTAAAAAGGGGTTACTGAGAGTACTAGTGATGCCATTTATGGCCATTCTGAGACACACAGTGAAGAAGGGTAAACTTGGTCACCCATGGTCAGCATCTCCTCATGTTTCATTTTCTTAGAATCCTCTCCTCTGTAAGCACTCAAGCCTGCATTATCACAACATATGCCAATTAATGAACTCTTTCATATCATGTGTAGAAGAGTTAATGTTTTACTTCTTCAAGAAACGTTTACATTTATAAATTAGATCACTCAGGGAGGAAGATCCCCAAAGTAAAAGCATTAAACAATGATTAATTATCAGACGCTAGCAGAAAAGGTATGGAATAGTGTTCTTCTCTCATCCCCCAGGATCTTACCATAGAGGACCCAACTGTGATGGTATTGATAACCCAATATATTGATGCCCTCTGATTTCAGTAAAGTTTGTTAGCATAAAATTGTTACTTTGGGTAACTAACTACACTTTACAGAAAAAAGTTAAACCCATATTATATTGATTTTGTTGCCATATAATTGATTTTATTGTGATTGTTGTTCCACTCTAAATTAATGATGTCTCTTTATTTGTATTATATAGAGAGATGTTATTTATTGCTTTTAATGCTAGAGGGAAAAGACATGATCTCGATGGCTTAAAAATGCATCTTCAAATTATACCGTCCTACATGAGGGGCGTGAAGCATCCATGTTGACTTAATTGGAATTTACAAAAAAACAGAAGATGACAGCTGTCAAGCACTAGTTTGAGAAAAAATAACATTATTTAAATGGAATTGTAAATTAGCATTTTTCAACTAGTAACAAAAACAACAAACGGCTTCTCTCTAGATAACAGTTATTGCATCATATAAAAATTCATATTTATGCATAAGAAGAAATTGCAAATTTTTCAACTTTTAGATGAAACCATGCACACTTACAAGTCTTGTAGGTTTCTGAAGATACTGAAAATGTCATGAAGGTTTTCATTTTTTTTTTCAAAAGCAAGTGACACTAGGGACACATGTAAATCATGATAACAACTGGAGGTAATATTTTATTATCCAAATGTAGTCATCTTACATACTAGTCTTCACTATTTTAAGAATAACTCCCATTTGGGGTTAGTAAAAATAAAATCTGGCTTTAATTCAATGTGTCCTGAATTTAGAAGGATGTAATAAAATAGTCTTCATAATTTTTATCTGAGAAATTTTATTTTAATTATAAAATAATAGAAACCATTTGAATATTTTATCCAAAATACTTAGGTGTTTTATTTTTTAAATTTACTCAAAGATAGACTTATTTTTAGTGCACTTAATTTCAACTGTGCTACTAAAAAATGGAATTGGAGTTCGAATAGTAAACTATTGAAGTTCTAGTCCCTTTCTAAATTAGAAGTGGCTAGACTTTTCATTTTGTTTGTTTTGTTTTTTAAGATAGTGAAATTATTTTCTTGGGTATGTGTTTTTACAGTGTTCTTGCATACACAAGAAAAATACTTTTCTTATTTCAAGTAGTCTGAAATGTGTCAAAACAACTCTTTTAATTATCTCCATCAAGACACATTTGTGGGTTTTTTTGGCTACTAATCCAACCTAAGAGTTATGAATACACAGGGAGGGTACACAACCCAAGCACATGCAATCCAACAGGGCAAATATTGCCTCAATTGTCTCCTATAATAGTTGTCAAAGAAGATAGTTGTCAAAGAAGAGTTTCTTCCTCCAAAATGAGGCACTAAGAGGTTATTTTCTAAGATGTTTCAATACAACATAAAAATAATAATATTTATGAAGAATCTCATGTATCCATAGTCTATATTAGACATTTTACATATTTGCTTATTATTAATTCTCATGATCATTCTCTAAGGTATACTTAATTATTATACTTAATTCACAAGTGCAGAAATTAATGTTGAAAGAGTTTAAATAACATGGTGGCAGAAACCAATCTGAACCCAGGTATCAATAACTGCAATGAACATATTCATTTTATTATATGGTTAATATTAATTGTTATTTAGTTGGACATAAGATAATAAAGTTATTAAAATGCTCTTAGACTCTAAATCAATGAAAACAGCAACTTTTTAAAACTAGAATTATCGAAGTAAATTTGCAACATAATATAGCCAAATCTATCATTCTTGTAAATTAGTAGAAAATCCACTGTTATTGTACTACACACAATGCCCCATTATTTCTCAAGGATCCAGATGAATATACTTTGACATCCTAGCTAGCTAGCCTTTCTGGACAGCCCACTCAGACTGAGAACAAAGCATTTGATCAAGTCCTTAAACTGTCTCCCACAATGATATGATTCACCAGGAGTGCTTACTTTTTAGGAAGATCATAAGTCCTTTCTTGTGATTTACTTCTGGGACCATCACAAACCACTCTCTTGGTAATTTAGTCACTCTTATACCTCCAGTTGACATCAATCAAGACTCTTCTCTCCAGAAAAATATTTTACCTACTCAATTAAGATTTTACCTGGTGGCAACGGGGCCAAAAAGAAAAATAAAACAAAGAGAAGGACAGGAATCTTCATGACCGAAGAGAGTCAGTCAAATCAGCAGCTCTGGAGTCTTTCAGTAAAAAAAAAAGAAAAAGGTAGAAAGTGTATCTTTTTATATTTTTCTCCCTACAGTAGTATGAATTTAGTCATCATCTTTAAAAAGTGAACACTCCTGCTTAGCAGTGCCTGGGGCAAAAATGCTGGACATTGCTTTTTTATTTTTGATCTTGGGAATGTAAAGGGTTAATGAAATCTCCAGCGAATTATTATGATTTTTAATAACTAGTTGTCTAAGAAATTTCATAGCATTGGAAATTTTCTATAGGAGGTTTGAGGAATATAAATATGAGAATTTAATCTTTCTCTTCTTTTTCTGTTTCTTATAAAAGCTATGCAGAGTAAATAAGCTTCTGAATTTTAAAAGTAGCAGAAATTCTTGTTTCTTAATTTATTACTTTTGTTGCTAGACCCCTTGTCCCCCTGTGATCTATAATCATTATTAAAACTCTCTCTACACTTACCGAAATAATTTTTTTCTCTCATATGCAACATAGATCTTAGAGAAACAAGAAGTACAAGAGAATTGCACAATGAATATATACATTCACACATATACAAATAATAATGCATGTAATGTATTTGTAGGTGCCAAATGATGACACCTTCAATAAATAGTAATTTTAATAAAAGAATGAATTATTTTTGTGTCTGTAAGGAACTATTTTAGTTATGCTTATATAAAAAGGATGTTTAGCAAAAGATCCAAGTTAAATTTTGCTTTGCTTTACTTTGGGTGTTCTTTTTATCAGATTATTGGAAATGGTGGTTACTAAAGTCCATTAAAGAGAAGTAATAATAAAATGGCCATTTAAAGGCATTGGATTTCTCTATTCTTAGTGAACAAGAAAATTTTTCTATTAAAGATAAAAAAAATTAATAAACCTTATTATGCTTAATTGCTGAACCAAAAACATGGAAAACTGCAAGATGATTCAGTGGCTATTATATATGAAACTTAATTTCCTCAAATCAATCTCTATCGGCAATTAATTTACAAATATTTGGGTCCTCGTAGCTATCCTTGCTCTTATGTCAGGTTCAAAGTCTTAGTAATTATTCAGAATGAAGATGGATAGTTCCAGATTCGATGTGACTCAGTTCAAAGAGTGCTATTAAAGCTTTGGCGCTCATCCAAGCCTAATGTTTTTAGGACATATTCCTCATTCTCAGCACACTAGTTATTGCAAAGGCTGCCTACGCTGCTCCAGAGATTACAGAAACAGGTTAAAGGGGAAACTAGCGTGAAAATAACAAAAGCTCTGTCCTTTTCAATACCTCCCCCTATGGTAGGCTTCTTTCATGAACTGTGCAGCCTCATATGTATCTGGGAAGAGTAATTGTCTAGGAGTTATGGTACCTGATATCTTTTCTATATGCTACTGATTTGTGAAGGAACATTTTGATCAATTCACCTATCTGGGCTTTCATTCCTTATCACTGAATAATAAGAGCTAATGTTTGTTGATCATTTAGTATGTTGGCACTGCTTTGAACACTTTATGGACATTAACCGATTTAATTCTTATAACATCCTATAAAGTAGGAACAATTATTTATTTTTAAAAATTAATTATTTAATTAATTTTATTTATGGTGACATTGGTTAACGAAATCCAATGTTTCAGCTGTACAATTTAACAGTAAGGCATATATATATTTATACTAAGTGTTCACCTCTCATAGTTAGATTTCTTTCTGTCACCACATATTTGACCCCCTTTATCCTGTCTTCCTCTCCCTTCCCCCCATCCTCTGGTAACCACTAGTCCATTGTCCATGTCCATGGATAGGTACAATTATTATTTCCAACTTATATATGTTTCCATATATATATTGAAAATATATTTTGGAAATAATAATTGTATCTACCTTATAAGATATTGTAAGAATTAAATGAGTTAATGTACATAAAGTGTTCAAAGCAGTGCCAACATAGTAAATGATCAACAAACGTTACCTCTTATTATTTAGTGATAAGGGATGTAAAGTCCAGATAGGTGAATTGATCAAAATGTTCCTTCACAAATCAGGATGTTGGATACCAGAGTCCCATCTCTTGACCATTTTATACACTATATAATGAATGGTCTGATTAAATTATCTTGAAATCTCCCTAGTGAAAACACACTTTAGCTCTGATTTCTTTCGTTGCTTCTGGTATAAGACATAGATAAAAATATTTGTAAATGTAAAATACTAGATAGTTACATGTGATATTATTACTATAAAATCATTTAGATAGTTAATCCTGTTAATAGGATTTTCAAAAAATAATTTCATAATTTCTAGAATAAATTTGTTGAGCTCACCGAATATTTTAAATAATAATATCACACATGACTTAAGCTGACATTCATAAGGTAAAACATTGCAATCATGTAATCATTTAATTGTCAGTCCATCAAATGTGCTAAACAGAAGTACAATAACAAAATCTCTGTTCTCTAAAAAAATTTTTTAAGAACCCAAGGAAGTGAGACTCTGTGTGATATCAGAATTGTAGCATCGATTTCTGATACTAGAACAGATAGGATCGAGAGCATCTAATAAAGATTAACCTCAAAAAGAACAGAAAAAGGATGTATCTTATCAAGTGTCATAATATACTACAAAGTTATAGCAATAAAAATAGAATAGTATTTCTTAAAAATATAAGTAAATTGATCAACAGGCCCACATATATATTCATAAGTTTAATTTTTAATAAATATAGCATCTCAAATCAACTTAGAAAATATGGCATATTCACAAATGATATTGGGATTTGCAACCTATCAGGAAAAAGTGTGCAAAAACCTATGTCTCCTAATATATACTAATTCCAGAGAAATTAAATTAAATACTTTAAAAATAATCAAATGTAAAGTAAAATATGTGTGTCTGTGTGTATATGTATGTACATACATATATGTGTATGTAGAATATATCAAAAATATATAAAAACATTTTATAATCTTATCACAGGGAGGGCCTTTCTAAGCAAGCAAAAAGCCTTAGAAGCCACACAAAGGATTATATGATTTAACTATATATAAATTTACAATTCTTTATAAATGAAAAACAAGCAAAGTTTGAATAAAATATTTGCAACATATAATAGCCACAGGTGGATATAAGTATATACATAAAAAACAACTACAAAATTATTTTAAAAATACAGTCTTAAAGAAATTTAAGTGATAGTAATGAAAAGAGTCACTAGAGAAGAAATACAAAAGTCTAATAAACTTATTCAAAATATTTAACTCACTGGGAATTAGGAAAATATAAATGAATATAATTATGAGTGCTTTCATAATCACATTACATTTTTGTTGTTGTTTTTTAAAGAGCAATTATGAGTTGTGAGCCCATTGAGGGAAAACAGGAAGGTCAGCTTGGCTCTGTACAAATTACAAATTCACATATACTTCGACTCAGGAATTCTGAAACTTCACATGCCTTCTGCAGAGAGTGTGCAGAAAACCGTATATAAAATTGTATGTACAGATGTCCAGTGCAACATAATGAAAAACTAGAAGAACTGAAATAAGCATAATCAGGGAATGGTTAAAACTAACAACTTATAATAGTTCATGCCTTGATGAGCTATGTAGTTACTGAAAAAAAAAAAGTGAACACGTGTAGAGAGAGAGAGAAAGAATCATTTGTAATATCTTGAGTGGTTTGTGAATTTGGACATATCAAAGAAAACAGGTCATTCATAAATTTCTGTGAATAGTCTATGTCCCCAACATATGTACCACATACCCCAGGAAATATTTAGACTCCCTTGGCCACTTTTATGTTTCCGGTCTTTCTGCCTACATGTTTACTTTCTAAAAGTGACGTAAAAAATAGAGTGATGTAGAAAATAGAGTAATATAGAAAAAAAAGGGTAGATTTTTAAAAAGGTGTTCCTTGCTTTTCTTGCTTTCAGATCTCAGATACTCCCCTGAAAGTAATGATTGTACAGAATGTAAAGAAGGAATAAGAAAAAATTACTAATTAGGAGTTGAAATATCTAGATATGGCAAAGATAAGTATAAATATAGCAGATGATAAGTTTCTTTTGCCATATTACATTACACTAGAATTTAGAATCATATTGATATTCTGTCAAGAAAAGACCTGGCTCTGGACTCCCTCACTGCATTTGTACTTTGGAGTACCTTCCTAGATATTTCAGAATCCCTTGGATCATTCAAGGCTGGAAAAACCATCTGAGTAAGGTGCCCCACGTCCTGGATGCCCCTGAGTAGGCCCTGGTGCTGTTTCTTCTCTTTGGGCAGGTTCTTGACTCTCTGGCTTCCCGCATAATGCCTGGTGCTGACCAGATGTCTTAGGGAGCTCTGGGTTTCATGCCTAAAAGTCACCCGTAGGACTCCACAGTGAGGCCCTGGTTGAGCATGAGGACTGAATTAATACTGCTGGTTGGTACAATATTTATTTTGCAGGATAAGGAGTAACTAGGCTGTTAGAATGCTGTTAACACACTAATATTGCACAATGCTCATTCAGATGGTACATTAAAGAAATTCAGAGCTTAGAGCTACCCTTAGATTTGAGCTACATATTTGGGCATATGGGGTGGAGGTTTCTTTCTCTTCTGTGTTTTCATAGCAATGCCAGCTCCAGTCTATAGCATCCAAGGGCAGCAAGAATGGTGGTAGATTTTCTTTGTGTTCCACCACTGCACCCTTCTCTTCTATCGGCTGATAATTAAGGTGATCGGTCTACTTCCTACCTCCCTCCTCAGGAGTACCAGTTATCAGGTGGTCCTGAGAACAAGTAATCTTATCTTCTGAGAATTTTCTAGATTTATGCTCCTCATTTTGAAATGCTAATGAGCCCTTTGATCAGTCAATGTTTTTTCTTGTTTCTAAAGGATGTGATGGCATCGGACTCCCCCTGGTTAGTCAGAAGCTCTGCTGAAGGAGAGATAACATTCCTTGCTCAGTTCTTGTTCAACAACAGACTTTTCTTTAATCTTTTAATACAGGGGTCCCTAACTCCAGGCGGCAGACCAGTACTGTTGCGTGGCCGGTTAGGAGCCATCCTCACAGCAGAAGGTGAGCGGCAGACTAACCAGCAAAGCTTCATCTGTATTTGCAGCCACTCCTCAGCGCTAGCATCACCGCCTCAGCTCCACCTCAGATCATCAGGCACTAGATTGTCATAGGAGCACCGGTCCCTGGTTCCAAACAGATCGGAGACTGCTGTTTTAATGTGATAGTGATGTGTAGAAGGCAGAGGAATAGTTAAATTAAAATAGTTTACATTCTAGAAATGTGGTGATTGAGGCCTAAAGCTTTCAAGAAATGGTTAGACAATGTGTTGTACAAACTATAAGCTATAAAATTTTGAACAATAAATTTAACATGACCAAAAAACCAATTATTATTCACATTTTCCTTCATATTCTGGGTAAGACCTAAACTTGTAATCACCAAAAGCTCACAATAATATTTGGGATAGTCATTGGAAAACAGAATTCAATGGCAGCAAAACGGGTGATTCAGCATCATGAAATATTTATTTTAATACAAATAGTTTCTGAAGAGTCATGACATTGTGCATTATAAAGAGATGTCACCTGAACACTATGAATAGTCTTCACAAGCACTGATTAGATAATAAACAAATCTATAACATTTTCTTCATTGACACATAACTATACTTCACATGGACACATGGATTTTGTGTTACATTTTCAAATCAAATAATTATGTAAGCAGGCATTGTGTAAGAAATATTTCCTGGGATCCTGCACACCCAATTAGCAGCTCTGCTAGAACATTGTTTTTGTATTTGAGATACTTCTCCTCAAATTATATGGAGAATTATCATATAGGAAAAAATTATTCCCAAGAACCAACATCAAATTTATGAATTATTTCATACAAACTTCTAGCCTCCTTAATTGAGTTAGAGATAACTACTCTCTCATTTTCTTTGTATTTTTAATGATTTTGTACAATACTAGAAATTTTTATTTCTTATACATTTTGTAAAACTCACCAGTAAAACTATCTAGTCACTCGGTTTCTTTTTGAGAAGAATTTTAATTAAGATTCTATTTATCTAATAGTTATAGGATTATTCTTTTTAATTTTTTTATCTCTTCTCTCAAGTTTGTTGCATTTGTAAATAAATATATTAATTGCATAAATTTTCGAATTTATTGACATGTGTTTATATCATTTTCAATATTTGTAGAAACAATATTAATATTACTTTTATATTTTTGTGATAGACTCTTCTAATCTTTTTTCATGTCTTACTGGAAGTAATGGAGGTTTGATGAGACACCAAGATAAAAAGGGGTGGAAGCATAAAACTAGACGTCTAGATTTCTAGGCTTAATAATAGCATAAGTATATTCAGCCAAGATTGCTTCCATCCTACCACCAACTTCATATTTTTTCCAGCTTTTTTGAGATATATTTGAAAAATAATATTGCATAAGTTTAAGATAAAGAACATAATGATTTGATACATATGTAATGATTATATCGGTATGATTAGTTAATATCTCCATCACTTCAGATAATTATTTTTTTCAGTGAGAACATTTAAGATCTGTCTTTCTTAAATATTTAAGATCTGTATTTCCTAAATATTGCAGCTTTCAAGTATATAATACAGCACTGTTAACTATAGTCAACACATTGTACATTGGGTCCCCAGAACTTATTCATATTGTAACAAAAAGTTTGTACCTTTTGACCAACATCTCCCAATTTACCTCACCCTCTAGCCCCTGGCACCTTTCATTCTACTCTCAGTTTCTATCAGTTCAGGTTTGTTAGATTCCATATATATAACATCGTACAGTATTTATCTTTCTCTGTCTGACATTTCATTTAGCATAATGCCTTCAAGGTCCATCCATTGCAAATGGCAGGATTTCCTTCCATCTTGTGGCTGTGTAATATCCCATTATATATATAATGGGATTTCATATATATAATGGGATATTACACAGCCCATTATAATATATATTATAATGGGCTGTGTAATATATATATATATATAAAATATTCCATTGTACGATTTTCTATTTCCCTTTAGGGAACACCTGGCTCTTTCCTTGTGGTTCCCAAGATCTCCTAGTCCAGTCCTCAAGCCACCTCCTGTTGCTTATCTTACTCCAGCCTTGCCGTAATGTTTAAGTTCTCATGTACGCCCTCATCTCTGAGCATTGCATGGGCCTTTCCCCTCTTCCAGAATAACTGTAAACTTGAGATAACTACTTCTCATCTTTCAGGACTCTTTTTTTTCCAGAGACCCTCTTTGTTTCCATCCTAACCTCTGCTCACATAGGGACTCAATCATGCAGAAACTTTGTTCCCCAGTTTCCCAAATCTTAGCCATCATGCTCCTATTACATATACGTGCTTGATGCCTTCACTACCTGCTAGACAATAAGACCTGCCCTGGATTTTCAGCTCCCAGCACAGGGCCTGACACATGCACGCATGCACACACACACACACACACACACACACACACACGAAAGAAAAGAAAAGAAAAAACATTATATATATATCTCACATTTTTTTTTAACCATTTTTCTGCAGATGGACATGTGGATTGTTTCCATATCATGATTATGGTGAATAACGCTGCTGTGAACATGAGAGTTCAGTTATCTCTTTGAGAATCTATTTTCATTTTTTGTGAATGTACATCCAGAAGTGGGACTGTTGGGTCACATAGTACTTAATTTTTTATTTTGAAGAACTACCATACTGTTTTCCATAACAGCTGCATTGATTTACATTCTCATCAACAGTGCATGGGGGTTCTTTTTCTCCCCCTATTTGCCAGCACTTATTATCTCTTGTTCCAATAATAGTTATTTCGGCGAGTGTCAGATGTATCTCACTGTGGTTTTGATTTGCAATTCCCTGATGATTAGTGATGCTTAGTGCCTTTTCACGTACTTGTTGGACTTTTGTATGTCTGATTTGGGAAAAGGTCTATTCAACGCTTCTGCACATTTTTAGATGAGTTGTTTTTTGCTACTGATTTGAATAAATCCCTTATATATTTTAGATATTAAGTGTTTATCATATGGATGGTTTGTAAATATTTTCTCTCATTCCATAGTTTGTCTTTTAATTTTGTTGACTGTTTCTTTTGTTGTGCAGAAGCTGTTTGGTTTGATATAGTCCCATTTATTTCTTTTGCTTTTATTGCTTGTGTTTTTGTCATCATATAACAACAACGACAACAACAAAGTTTGCCAAGACCTGTAAAAAGTTTTTCCTCATGTTTTTTACTAGAAGTTTTACAGTTTTAAGTCTTAGGTTTGTCTTTTTTTTTTTTTTAATATATATCTATTTTGTTTGAGCCATTATACAATTTTGAATCTATCTTGTAATAGCTAGCATTGCCCTAACTAATATAATGTGAAAGCCCATCCCTCTATATTCCACCTAGGAAATTCGACTCTTTTTCCCCCCCTTTTTTTTATTTTATGTATTTTATTCCACCTTTATTGAAATATAATACATAATTAGTTGCTTGCATTTACATTGTACAATTCAATGAGGCTTTTTTCAATTAAAGTTGGCATATAATAATATACCAGTTTCAGTTGTATAGCATAGTGATCAGAGATCTATATAACTTGCAAAGTGATCACCCCACTAAATCTAGTACTCTTCTTCACCCTTACATATTTATTACAATAATATTAACCATCTTCCCCGCGCTACACTCTACATCTCCATGTCTATTCTGCAACTATCCATTTGTACTTCTTAATCTCTTTGTCTTTCTCATGTCCCCCCAAACCCATCTCACCTAGTATCTCTCTAAATATTCTCTGTATCTATGAGTTTATTTCTGCTGTTGTTGTTGTTATTATTGTTGTTGTTGTTGATTTTGTTCTTCAGATTCCACATGTGAAATCATGTGATATTTGTCTTTCTCTACCAGACCCATTTCATTCAGCTCAATGCCCTCTAGGTCCATCACGGCAATATCTTTTTCCATCCCTTTTCTTTTAGTCTGTGTGTGTGTCTTTAATCTGAAGTGAGTCTTGTAGGCAGCATATGTTAGGGGTCTTGTTTTCTTAACCAGTTAGCCACTCTATACTTTGGTTGGAGCACTTAATTCTTTTCCATTTGAGAGACTCGATAAGAATGTAGTTATTACCATTCTTTATTCCTATTTTTGATACATGCTTTTCTTCTTAAAGAAGTCCCTCCAACATTTCCTGTAATACTGGCTTGGTGGTGATAAATTCCTTTAGCTTATTTCTGTCTGGGAAGCTCTTTATCTGTCCTTTGACTCTAAATGATAGCTTTTCTGGACAAAATATTCTTGGTTGTAGATCCCGGGTCTCCATCACGTCGAATATTTTGTTCCAAGCCCTTTTTATAATTTCTTTTTATAATTTCTGTCTATTTAACTTCTTATTTTGTTCATGTATTACTTTCTGATTTTGTCCAATTGTCTTTCTATTTTTCCCCCTTTTTGAGTCTTTTAAAAATAGCAATCTTGAATTCTTTATCAGGTAAATCATAGATCTTTCTGTCTCTGGAGTCAGTTACTGGGAAATTATTATGTTCCTTCAGTGGTGTCATATTCTTTTTACCTTATAAGTTCTCACTTTTATGGCCTCATAATGAAACATAATAGTCTTATTTTCACCTCTTCCCATTTACCGATAATTTTTAAAAAGTTCAATAAACTCAACAAATGTTTTTTATTACCATTTTGAAGCTATGAAAATGGGCTGTGCAGTAATGACACCTAATTTTCCTAATCTCTCTTTCAAATATGCATCTCTTCAAAAGTATTGTAATTTTGTGTCAGCTTGGCTTGATTTTTCTTGGTGGATTCTTTCTTTTTTAAATGTATCCTCTTATTTCTCTAAAAAGATGAAGATGTGATGAAAGAAAAACACAGAAAAATGGTTCAAGATTTTTCTTTTCCAAACTCTGCCACAGCCGTGTTTTGTTGTTTTGTCACTCTCTGTTCCTCAGTTTCTTTAATGTAAAATAAGGACTTTGGATCTCAGTGATGCTTTATCAGGTTTGTAGCAAAGAATTTAAGATTGCTCTAAGAGAGGTCTGGTCTTTGGCTTCTGAGAGGTAGTCTCTAAGCCCTTAGCATATCATGCCTGATAGGAGTCTTTTTCCCCTTGGCATCTCGAGCCATATCAGGAAGTGTAACAGTGTGATTTAAGGTAGGAGCTTTAGGTTATGCAGTATCAACTCAAACCTAGAGGGTCTGGTTACTGAAATCATTAAAGAGACCTCCTCAGCTGCTTATATCTCAATATCAATATAATTTCATTTCTGCTCTGAATTCAGTGATTCAACAATCAGTGACTGATCTAGATTTGACAATGAACAAACCCTTTCTCAGTCTGTAGTACTCTCTGGTAATCATATTACATTTCCTAGTTTGTTCAGTCTTCTACTCTTTTAGTAAATTATTTCATCTCTCTTCACTTCTGAAACCCCCAGAGCCTTCTCCCATCTTCTAAATCGCAGCTCAAGACCTAGCTTTCTACTTCACTGAGAAAATTTTGGCAATCAGTAGAGAATTTTATCAACTTCCATAATTAACTCAGTTCTATTCTATGTTCTGGGTGAACTCTGAGCTCCTGTGAACCCAGCAAAGGATGACATCTTTGTTTTTACATTAGACTTAATGTTTTGCCTACTGAATGATCGATTTTCTCTTCTCCACTAGTTCTTTTATATTGTTTAAAAATGTGCTAAATTTTCCAATTATAAATATTGAAAGAAATTTCTCTTGATCTCGTTTTGACCTCTAGTGACCACATCTTTTTTTTTTTTTTTTGCTCCGCTTATTACTAAGCTCTTCAAATAATTTTTTATATATTTTCTCTTAAATTTCCGTCCTCTTATTCTCTCTTGAACCAGGTTTTTCCCTTTCCACTCTTCTGGAATTGCTTTAGCAATGGTCTTCAAAAAATTTCACATGCTAATTCATTGGTTATTTCCTGGTCTTTATTTTACTTGACTTATTAGCAACAGTTGATGTATGCTTTTAAGTGAGGTTTTAGGATACCACGTAACTTAGTTGTGTCTTAACTTTCCAGTCACTTCTTATTAGTCTATTATATTAGTTTTTCATTTCATTAATCTTCAAATATTCCTTTCTCCGGGGTTATAGTGGTTAATCCTAGAAATTTTATCTGTACTTATTTTCATGGAGATCTCATTCAATCTCATGTTTTTAAATGCCATCTAGAAGTTAACAATTCCAAATTTTTAATCTCCAGCTAGCAGCCTTCTCTTGAACTTTAGACAAATATCCAATGGTCTATTTGACATTTCCAATTAAATATCTAACTTAAGTTTGTCCAAACTGAATTCCTAACATGTACACTATTGCTAAATTTATACTTCCAAAGTTTTCACTACTTATTTAATGGCAACTCTATTTTTACAATTATCTGAACAACAACAACAAAAATACTTAGATCATCTCTGGCTTGAAAGGATGCAAGTCACATCTTTACTTTCTGTCACAGCAATGTTTTGGGCTCTACCTTCAAAATTAATTGAGAATTTAATTATTTTTCATCATACCTACTCTCACTATCATAGAGAGGAAGTCTCTCTGGAGTATCAGAATGACAGAAATTTAGAGAAAAAAAGAGATGTGAATTGTGTTGCTATGAACTGCATATAAGGATCACCTTAAATAGTTGGGAGATATATAGATCAAGATTTAAATTCTCATTTGGGGACTAAAATAATATAGATCACAACTTTTTTATATTTAATGATGATTTATTATCATTACTCTTTATAAATAATCAAACTTACAGCTAGTTTAGTAACTTGTCCAAGATTGAGGAGTCAATAGTAAATTCTGTATTATTAAAACTAGAAACACCTACAGAAATTTCTATTTTTTAGCTCAGCACTGAAATGAATTCAAAACCATAAAGTTTCAAATAAAATGTTTTCTGCTTAAGACAAATAATGTGTAGGATAAATGTTTCATTATTTTCCAACATTTATTGATTAATATCTACTATACTTTAAAGCCTGTTATGAATTTGAGGAGAGATAAAGGAAAAAGATATAATACTTCCTAAACCCTTATAGTTTACTAGAACTCTAGCTGTGGAAAAAGCATCTATAAAAGCCATAGCACAATGGAATATAATATAATGAGCAAGTATATATATAATATATAAGTATATATAATATAATGATGCTGCCAATACATCAGTGAGAGCTCTCAGACTGGGTATTTTGTACACTGTTCTTTGTCCCTACCTAACACACTAAATTGGGATATTGAGAAATGAAGTTTCTGGACATAGGTCTATTCCTGACAGTAGACATAAGCAAAAATTGGGTGTGTCTTTCCTCGTTTTTATAGTCCTGGTCAATTTTTTTCTCTACTCTCGGCACTTTTTCTTAATATAAGTATTGTCTGGTCAGTTTCAGGTGTTCAGAAGAGTAAATTTCCTCAGCCCTGTCAGTCATTGCCAATTATCACTTCATTTACCCACTATCAGACTGGAAAATTCCTCCCAGTTACAGCTGCTATAATTAAATTGTATTTCTATCCTTCCCAGTGAATGCTGTTGGCACTGTGGGGATCTTCTATTCTCATATCCATAAAAAGGTTGCTTTTCTTCATCTAATTTCTCCTACACAGATACAAATTCCACAAAGGTCTTTAAGTTCTTGGTGTCCCTCCCTTCGCCCCATCTATGTGGTTAAGGTATGCGGGAATATCTTGTCACCTAGTTTGTTGCAAACTTTTTATTGAGTTTTGGTTGTACTATTTAGCTGCTCTATTTTAACTTACTATGTTGCTGCTACTATGTTACTGCTGCCATCTCCAAAATACCCTTTCCTTAAAATTTTATTGTAAATCTTGAATGATTTTGTCTTATGTCTTATTGAATTCAACTTTTCAACTTGTTCTCATCCCTGGAGCTCTTGATATATTTCTTTCTTACATTCAAATCCTTGAATTTGATCCTTATATCTGATTCTTGATCCTACAGAAGTACAGATCTTGGCTATCCTTGTTGCTTGTGGATTCTACATGAGTTAAATATTTTTTTTGAGGTACACATCATTTTAATACCTGGTGGCTAAACGACACCTTTAAGGTAGAAATTCACATTAGCTTTAACAGATTTCCAAATTAAAAAAAAAAAAGGCAGTGATCTTGGGTTGGTAGTTAAGTTAATTTTAAAGAACATGATAATCAACAAATACGTAGAATATTGTTAAGAACCTTATAGAATATTGATAATGGGTTGATTTATGTTTTGCTTTTAGCTGATAAACAAAGTCTAGTCTCCATGTTCCTTTCCCAGCTTCGACATTACAGAGACTTATTGTGCTGTTTAGTCCTTAGATTGAAGCTGAAATAAAAGATTTTCATGCATTTTCTTACCCATCTAGAACTAAGTAAGAAAATGCTGAGCTAATGTTTTATGAATCTAAATTCTTTAGCCAAAGTTCAAATTGTTTTTAAACTCAGTTTAACAGTATTAGTATTAGCTAGTATTAGATTAATATGCCTTTTTGCATGAGCAGAATCTTGAGAGAAGAGAGGAAACACCAATGAGTATCTCCATGCTCTGCTGTAGCTCATGCATTCATTTCATACTTAGGTGTCCTGTTATTTAACATGATTATGACATTTAGACAATTGATAAGCCTATGGGTACTAATTTCCATGAATAAATTTTCTCATGAGTCATGGTTAAGCTGGAAAATGTTCATTTGTGTAAGCATAGGTGAACCATGACACACCAAAAGTGGTTCTAATTGTAGCAAACATGGTATCCATATGATGGTAAATTAGCACCAGATCTTGCCTCGACAAAAACATTTAGCTTAGAGAAAATAAGAAAGGTGTTACTTCATTCCATTGATACATAATTAGCACCTACAAAGGAAGATATCAACATTGGTTTATATGTTTATTTATTACAGAAGTTCTACTTATATTCCTATATCTCTGCATTGGTGCACACATGACTTCTTTGGTCAGAGGTACATCTTCCTTTCCAAGATTAATCCTCTTCATACAACCTCTCAATGCAGCAAATCTTATTTGGTGAGAAACATATATCAATTTGCTTTTCCTCTTTAAGACATTGTCTCCTACAGCGACCAAAACGTTTTGAGCACATATCAGGATCCACCAAGGTACATGTGGCTACAGTAAAAGAAGAGTAACTGAAATTACTGATCTCTTATTTAAGAACATATTATTTCTGATTACCAAAAGTACTATATACATTGTAACAAATTTGAAAAATATCAAAAAATAAGAAGACATTAAAAATATTATGTATCACTATATATATAAAATTGAAATTTGTTTTTGATTAATACTTGATTAAAGGTTATATATTACTCTTCTCAACAAAATTGAACATTGTTTTTAAAGCTACAAAATATTCCCTTGATATTCCAAGTGGCAATTTATTCGATCTTTTAGCTAAGTCATATTTAAAATTTTAACGTTTTAGAATTGTGGTAAGCAAATTTATATTTGATATTTTAATAATTATATGATACATATTTAGGTAGTTGTGAAAAAGATACATTCTAAGGTTCTTAACTACTGCCACCAACAATGTATATAAATTTTGCCCCCAAATAAAATGGTATTCATTCAATTTTAATTTTATGGCTTTGGTTATTTGTATTGAAGTTTTTCATTTTTTCTCTATTTAATTGTTTCAGTATTTTGCTTTTTATGTTATTGGTATAATGTTTTTATTGTTCATGAATTTTTTTAAGTTTTTAATTTTTTTTAATTTAATTTTTTAAGGCAGTTTAAGTTTACAACAAAATTGAGAAAAGGATACAGAGATTCTCCAAATATCTTCTTCCTCCACTCATACATGTTCCCCATTATCAACATCATTCACCAGAATGTTACATTTTTAACAAAGATAAGCCTACACTGACATATCATAATTATATAAATCCTATAGTTTACATTAAGGTTCACTCTTGATATTGTGCATTTTATGGGTGTGGGCAAATATATAATGACATACATATCATGCAGAGTTTAGTTATTGCCTTAAAAATTTGCACTGTACCTATTCATCTCTCCCCTAAATCATCTGGCAACCATTGCCTTTTTTTATTATCTTCATAGTTTTGCTTTTTTTAGGATATCATATAGTTGGAATCATACAGTACATAGCTTTTTCAGATTGATTTGTTTTCACTTATTAATGTGCACTTAAGATTTCTATATGTCCTTTAACTGCTTCATTGCTCATTTTTTTTAGTACTGAATAATATTCCATTGTTTATATGTACCATAGTTTATCCATTTACCTACTGAAGTACATCTTGGATGTTTCCAAATTTTGGAAATTATGAATACAGCTTCTATAAACATCCATTTGTAAGTTTTTATGTGGACATAAATTTTCACCTCCTTTGGGTAAATACTAAGGAGCACAATTGCTAGATCATATAATAAAGGTATGCTTAGTTTTGTTAAAAAAGTGCCAAACTGTATTCCAAATTGCTGTATCACTTTGCAAATCCACCAGCAAAGAGTATAAGAGTTGCTGTTGCTTTATGTCCTCACCAGAATTTGATGTCAGTATTCTGGATTTTGGCTATTCTAATAAGTGTGAAGTGGTATCTGACTATTGTTTTAATTTGCATTTCTCTGATGACATACGATGTGGAGCATCCTTTCATATGCTTACTTGCTATCTGCATATCTTGTTTGTGAGGCATCTGTTAAGGTCTTTGGTTCATTTTTTAATTGGGTTTTTTATTTTCTTATTGTTGAATTTTAAGAGTTTTTGTATATTGTGGATATTGATCTTTTATGATATGTGTCTGTTGCAACTATTTCTCCTAGTCTGCGATTGTCATTTCATTATCTTGGCAATGTCTTTTAAAGAGTAGAAGTTTTTAATTTACTGAAGTCCAGCTTATCAATTCTTTTTTTCATGAATTATACCTTTGGTGTTGTATCTAAAAAGTCATCACCATACACAAGGACATCTATGTTTCTACTATGCTATCTTCTAGGAGTTTTATAGTTTTGCATTTTACATTCAGGGCTATGATTGATTCTGAATCATTTTTTTGTGTAGAGTATAAAGTCTGTGACTAGATTTTTTTTTTTTTTTTGCATTAGGATGTCTAATTGTTCCAACTTCATTCGCTGAAGAGACTATATTTGCTCCACTGTATGACTTTTGTTCTTTTGTCAAAGATTAGTTGACTATATTTATGAGAGTATATTTGTGGGCTCTCTAACCTGTTTTGTGAATCTATTTATCCCTTTTTTCACCAATATCAATCTGTCTTGATTACTGTAGCTTTAAAGTAAGTTTAGAACTGACTTCTTGAAAATATTGAATCTTCCTATTCATGAATATAAAATTTCTGCTTTTTCAGGTCTTTAATTTCATTCATCATAATTTTGTAGATTTTTCTCATGTAGATCTTATACATATTTTGTAGATTTATACCTAAGTATTATATTTTGGAGGTGCTAATATATGGTATTATGTTTTTAATTTCAAATTCTACTTGATTATTATTGGTATATAGGAAATCAATTGGCATTTATATATTAACCTTGTATTCTACAATCTTGCTATATTTACTTATTTCTAGGAATTTTATTTGTCAATTCATTCATATTTTCTACATAGATAATCATGTCATCTGTGAACAATAACAGTTTTATGTCTACCTTCCCAATCTGTATACCCTTTATTTATTTTTCTGGCCTTATGTATTAGCAAGAACTTCTAGTATGATGTTTGAAAGAAGCAGTGAGAGGAAATATCCTTTCCTGTAGCTATTTTATGGAGAAAACTGTTTCTCACTATTAAGTATGTTGTTAGCTATAAGTTCTTTTTTTAAATTAAATTTATTGAGGGTCTCATTAATTAATGAAATTATATAGGTTTTAAATGTACAATTCCATAACATTCATCTATATATTGCACTGTGTGTTCTCCACCCAAAGTCAAATCTCTTTTTGCCACCATGTATTTGACTACCTTTACTCTTATTTACCTCCTCTCTATTCTACTCCACTTTTCCTCTGGTAATCACTAAGTGATAGGTTCTTTGTAGACAGTCTTTATCACTTTGAGAAAGAGCTTTTGTATTCCTATTTTACTGAGAGTTTTTATCATGAATAGATGTTGGATATTATCAAATAATTTTTCTACTTCTAATGATATAATTATGTGAGATTTTTTTTTTGATATGATGAATTACTTTAATTCTTTTTTAAACATTGAACTAGTCTTGCATACCTGGAAAATATCCCATTTGGTTGTGGTGTATAATTCTGTTTATGTATTATGGTTTTCATAGGTTAATATTTTTCTGAGGAATTTTGCATCTAAGTTTATAAAAGATAGTGGTCAGTAGTTTTCACAAAATACTTTTGTCTGGTTTTGGTATTATCATAATGCAGGTCTCATTGGATAATGAAATATTCCTTCCACTTCTATACTCTAAAAAAATTTTGGAGAATTGGTATACTTTCTTAATTGTTTGGTAGAATTTACCAATGAACCTATATGGGTTGGTGTTTTCTATTTTGGAAAGGTATCAATTATTGATTCAACTTTTTAAAAAGATATAGGCTTTTTCTTATTGCCTATTTCTTCTTATGTGAGTTTTTTCATATTTTGTCTTTCAAAGAATTGGGTCATTTCATATAGGTTATTAAATTTTTGACCTACAATTACTAATAGTATTCCTTCATTATCCTTTTAATTTCCATGGGATCTGTAGAAATGTCTCCTCTTCATTTCTGGTATTAATAATTCATGTCTGCTTTCTTATTTGCTTAGTCTGGCTAGAAACTTATCATTTTATTGATCTTTAAAAAACAAGCTTTTGATCGTACTGATTTTCTCTATTGGTTTCCTGTTTTCAATTTTAATGATTTCTGGTCTAATTCTTACCTTTCTTCTCTTCTACTTACTTTGGATTTAATTTGCTCTTTGTTTTTTAATTACCTAAGATGAAAAATTAGATTATTGATTTTTAGATCTTTCTTCTTTACTAATATATTCATAAAATGCTATAAATTTCCCTCTATGTACCACTTTCACTACATACTATAAATTTTAATAAGTTTTATTTTCATTTAGTTAAAAATATTTTTTGGTCTTTATTGAAATATAATAGACAATTAGTTGTTTGCATTTCCATTGTACAATTCAAAGAGTTTTTTTTCCCACTTATATTTGGCATGGAATAATATACCAGTTTCAGTTGTGTAGCATAGTAATCATAGAGATCCATATAACTCACATAGAGATCCATATAACTCGCAGAGTGATCACCGCACTAAATCTAGTACCCTTCTTCACCCTTACATATTTATTACAACATTATTAACCATCTTCCCCATGCTACATGCTACATCTCCATGTCTATTCTGCAACTATCCATTTGTACCTCTTAATTCCTTTGCCTTTTTTGTGTCCTCCAAACCCCCTCCCATCTAGTATGCCTCTAAATATTCTCTGTATCTATAAGTTTATTTCCACTTTTTTTACTGGTCTTGTTATTTATTTTGTTCTTCAGATTCCACATGTATGTGAAATCATGTGATATTTGTCTTTCTCTACCAGACCCATTTCATTCAGCTCAATGCCCTCTAGGTCCATCACGGCAATATCTTTTTCCATCCCTTTTCTTTTAGTCTGTGTGTGTGTCTTTAATCTGAAGTGAGTCTTATAGGCAGCATATGTTAGGGGTCTTGTTTTCTTATCCATTTAGCCACTCTATACTTTGGTTGGAGCACTTCATTCTTTTCCATTTGAGGGACTTGTCGATAAGAATGTAGTTATTACCATTCTTTATTCCTGTTTTTGATACATGCTTTTCTTCTTAAAGAAGTCCCTCCAACATTTCCTGTAATACTGGCTTGGTGGTGATAAATTCTTTTAGCTTATTTTTGTCTGGGAAGCTCTTTATCTGTCCTTCGACTCTAAATGATAGCTTTTCTGGACAAAATATTCTTGGTTGTAGATCCCGGGTCTCCATCACGTCAAATATTTTGTGCCAAGCCCTTCTGTCCTGCATAGTTTATTTTGAGAAATCAGCTGCCAGGTAACTAACTACTTTTCTCTTGCTGCTTTTAAGATTCTCTCTTTGCATTTAAACTTTGGCATTTTAATTATGATGTGTCTTGGTGTGGGCCTCTTTTGGTTCCTGGTTTTGGAAACTCTCTGCTCTTCCTGGGGTTGTATGTCTATTTCCTTCACCAGGTTAGGGAATTTTTCTATCATTATTTCTTCAAATATATATTCAACTTCTTGTTCTCCCTCTTCAGGTACCCCTATGAGATGGGTGTTTTTACCTTTAATCGTGTCCCATCCCATAGGCTCCTTAAATTATTATTATATCCTTGGCTTCTTTTTTCTTGCCATTCTGATTGAGTGTCCTTGGCTTTCCTGTCTTCTAGATAGGTCAGTTGATCCTCTTCTTTATTCACTTTGTTTATTCCATTTAATATACTTCTCATCTCAGATAATGTGTTCTTCATTTATGACTGGTTCCCTTTTATAATTTCTATTTGCATGTTTATGTTTTTTATCTCTTTATTGTTGTCACTGAATTCATCTGCACGTCCAATAAGTTAATTGAGCATCTTTATAACCAGTGTTTTGAACTCTGCATCTGTTAGATTGCTTTACTCCATTATTTCTGGATCTCTGTTCTGTTCTCTCATATGATTTCTGCTTCTTTGTCTTCCCATTTTTGCTGTGTTTCCGTGTCTGTCTTTCCATGTCTTAAGTTTCCCGGTCATATTAGCGTGGATTTGTGTGGTAGGTGTCCAGTGGCCCAGTCCTGAGAGGGGTTCAGTTGCAAGCCAAATGTAGTCCAAGCATCTGCCCCTCTGGGGCCACCTGTTAAGATTCATTAAGCAATCCACAGATACTGCATTTTTAGTTGCCTCCAAAGGCCACACCAGAAACTGAGGCCAGCTGTGTGAGTCTAGGTGCTGCTCAGCAAAGAGCTCCAGACTCGCTGAAGATGTACTTGGATGTGACTTGGGTGGAGCCACGAGTTGGGGGAGATGTGTTTCAGGGAACCCTCTGGGTGGAGCAACCTCTGTTACCCAGTTTGATGACTTCTCTGTTAAAGCAGCGTTGTGTCTGTCACACTGGGAAGAGGGGAGACTCAACAGGAAACAATGGATACTGCAGGCATTTCTGTACAGAGGGAATCTCACCTCAGCCCTCACTCTGACAACTCAGTGCTCCCCTGTAAGTCCCTGGTGCCCCTGCACGCAGCCAAAGTCACTGGTGCTCAGAGTGGGTTGGTCCGTCACCACAGAAGTTCACTCGCAGACGTGGCCCCTTTAAGGGGCATCTGCAGCTGCCACAACTATGGCCTCTGTCCCACTCAGCCACTAGGGATGGGGCAGCCTCACGTCCTTGTCTCAACCTACCTGCTGCCATTGCAGGGTGATTTCTTGGATTTCTCGAATTTCTCCCTAGTTGTATGGCTTGTTCCTTTAGATCCCAGGTGATTTTTCCTTGCTGTTTGCTCCTTGTTTCCGTCACAACTTTGATTTGGTCACCAAAAGGATGAACAGAGCCTCTATCATCTATGTCATTTTTTTTCCCACTCCCCCAAAATATTTTTAAATTTACATTGAGATTTCTTTTTTAACTCACATGTTAATGAATAATCTCCGTATATTTTGGGATATTTTCTATTTTAATTCCATTATGTTCTGACATGTATTGTAGAATTTCTATTCTTTAAAATTTTAAACGTGTTTTACGGTCCATTTGTGGTCTAATATAATCAAAATAGTTTTCATTCATTGCAAATTTATGTGTCAGGTATTGTTTTAAATGTTTTGCATACGTTATCTCATTTAAATGTCATAAAGGTTTGAGCTAGTTGCTGTTCAGATAGATACCTGAAGCTTTAAGTGACCAAATAATTTTTCCCTAGTTTGTAAAATTAGTACATGCTTAACCCAGAATTCAATCCTAGATTATTCAAGTCCAGAATCCACACTTGAATATTTAACCCATGGCCTCTACATTAAAAAATCGGACATTTACACATGAAAAGCACTCTGTAGGTATCTGGATATTGCTTTAAATTAGATACTGTTTATGGTAGATTTGGCTGTGTCTAGGAGTCTTAATTAATTTACAACTACAGAAGAAAGTGAAGATGTGAAAAATAAAAGTTGAATGTTTTGTGAATGACAATTTATAAGATAGAATTCTATTAAAATGGATATATAATAGATACATATAATAGATATAGATGTATATAATACATATATAAAGAATCATGAGTAATATATACTTGATAATGTACTCTATATATGATTAGTAAATGGTGTTCTGGACTGCAAACTAAATGTAGGAAAAATTTTACTTTAGGCAAATTTAAATAAAATAATTCTAGCCACTCTATTTGAAATTACTTGTCAATTTCCTTCACTTTAATACAGCTTAAAGTTGGTTGATAATTGAGAATTTAATATCAATTTCTGTTTCCCTTCTCTTATCTACCTCTTATTCAGATTTTAGAATTAAATCTTTTTCTTTTCTATTCCTGAAGCATTGTCAGTTTGGCAAGGGTTATACTTATCTCATGCTATGGCTGGCACCTGAATCTCTACTATTGAGATTTCCTATGAATTAATAGTACCATCATGTAAAGGTCATAATAGGTCATAAATGGTTTTAAAATATTAATATCTGTTTCCTTTGTTTCTTAATTATTCAAAACTGTTTAAAGGGTTTAAAAATTAAGACTATTTAAAGGTATAATTCTTTAAATCAGGTGGGTAAATATATGGAAAGAAATTACAATTAATTTGTTACCCTTAACTAATACAATTAATTAATACAAACTAATCATTGCCACAAGAGTAGCATAGTGTTTATTTGTCATAGCACATCTTTCTGGATTGATCGAGAAGCTATTTAACTAATCAATAAAATCCTGGTCAATTTGAAAAGTGTATTTATTTTTATGGGCCCCACTCTTCCAACATTTTATCATATTTCTCAAGTAACCAAATTGCCTTGGTGACTGACTCACCTTGATTTTAAATTTAATAAAACCTAGAACATCAGGACTGATACTGTCTTGTTGCCAATATTTCAACACAAGTGAATGTTTCTTCTTCACTATTTTAGACTCAGCTGTCATTCACCACACAATATATCATAAAGCTGCCAACACCACTGTATACCTGCCATCTTCCCTGGGGGGAATTTTATGGAGTAGTCTGAGACATCTTAAAAACTGGCTACAACTTAAGAACTGGCTATACAGGAATACCCTGTATTCCTCCACTTCTATTTTCTCTCTTCTTTTTCTTTCTACTTCTATTTCTCTGCTTTCATTTCTTGAAATATTGTAACATGATATTCAATATGATAAACACTTTATTTACATTATTTCTTTTAATCTTTGCACAAGCTTATAATATTACTGATATTACCATCCATTGTTGAGGTAAGAGAATTAAAGATTCCTCCACAACTACAAAGGAGCCCCAGCTTCTTAATATAAACCTTGTTCTATTTGATGGCAAGTTCATTCTACAAACCACTATAGTATGCTGTTTTCACTATCTCTATGGGTTATCTTATGATTATACTTCCTTAAAATATAGCACATTCTTTCATGCTCTAACCATCATCAGCATTGATTTCTATCAATTTTCTACCATTGGTCTCTTCAGCATGTTATTATTCTGTTTGGACCAAACACTCATCTCACATCTTCATAAGAAAATATATTTTTATTGCATCTTTTGTGACTTTAAGGTTTTATCAACTGCCAAACCACACCATTGTGCAACTGATATATGCTGTTCTTTGAACTCCTTCAAAGCCACCCACTCTGACATCTTGTATTACCCTTTCTGGTTTTTAATTTAAATTTTTGGTCAATCAAAGCCCCAATATAGAACATTCTATCCAACCCAGTAGACATTATTATAACTTAATATCTGTTTGAATAATCCAAAAACAAAGGGAAGCTTGTGGTCATATTCATAGTGTTACCATAGCCTTATTTAAAAGTTTTCTGCAATGCTCAGAAAATACGAAGTTTGATGATACATATGCTATACATCTGAAGTTCAGCTATTTTCCATGGGACCTTGCTATTTTGACTGAATTATCTCTTCAGTCTTTTCTTTGAACTCAGTGACTTCTATAGGAAGCATGATGAAGTATAAAGAACAAATATACTGGAATTTGAAAAACCTAGATTAGTATTCAATATATCACGCATAGTCACATAGGTGTGACTTTGAAAAATTATCTCCTTTAATGTAATTTTCCTCTTCTATAAAAAGAAGCAATAGCAGTCATCTCATACGGTTATTTAAAAGGTCAGATTAGATATCTATATTCATAAAAAGTTATGAAATGGTGTTTGGCACATACTGGACACATATTTATTTCTTGTCTTATGTTTATTTCTCTCACTTGCTAAGGTTTAAATACAAGTGACTTATCTCCAATTTCAAAGCTCTTGATCAAAAGATTCAGAACATTTTCCCATACCACCACCATTGCTATAATTTCACCATTCTTACTATTTAAAACATACTTATATAAAACTTTTAAATCAAGAAAATTTATTGACTTATCTGAGTTTGTTCAACTAAATTGTAAGTATGCCTAGAGAATTAATGTCCTTTATTTCTGTTTTCTCAGTGTCTAGCATTTTGCTCAACGCATTCAATGTTAGAGGGTTATTGATTGACACACCAGCATCATGTGCGCCAACACCTTCCCTAATCATACTTGAGGTCTTCACTTACTCAGGCCCCTTTTATTATTAATAATAACTATAACAATACAACAATTATAATAATAATAGTACCTATACTGATAGACTAATTTTCGGTTTGTAGGGCTACTTTCTAATATATCATTTCATTAAATCCTAATGGCAGTTTGAGGTATATATAATTAACAAGCACAAAATTTTATATTAAAGTTTTTATTTTTTTAAATTGTGGTTGTTATTAATTCTGCTTGTATTCCCTTTGTTTTTTGTTAAAAATGTTGACAAATCACTTAAATTCTCTGGGTCACAAGGTTCACAAGCTATTGTAGGAAACTAAAATCTAAATTTTCTAAATTTGAATTTGTTTCTATTTCTAATACATATTGCACCTCTTGAATTTTTAACTCTAGGACCAAGTTAGAACGCTTTTGGATATAAATTTACATCTCCATTGCTAGATAGTCCGAATTGACTCAGAGGCTACATCTATAAAAAGTATTATACAATCACCATCGAGGGCTTCATTGCAGTACATTTTTTGATAATTTATTTTGATTGATTTATAAAGCCATTAATTTGTTCCAATATTAATGCATTAACCAGTTCAACAAGGATTTTCAAAGTACTATTTTTTTACTTGTCTCATTATCCCTCATTGCCCAGTATATTCTGAGACTATATTCTAAATCATCTATTATTGATATCCTAAGAGATATATACTCTTGTTCGCAGTCCATTCATCTTCCTTGGGGAAAATTTATTATGAAGCCTTTAATTCTGAATTCTATAAATTTAATAAATTATGATTTTCTTAATAATTTGTATATCTAAAAAAAATCAAGACCCCAAAAAGACAAAGGATCATTTCGTTTTATCTGCATATTAATTTTCAAAATGAGGTTAGTAAAATACATTAGTATAACAGTATTCCCAATGAGGAAACCAAGATTCAACATAATGAAGAGACATTCTTAATTGAAAAGATTGTGTTAAGAACCCGCATTTTCCAGTTCATAATCTAGTATTTCTACTTTTAGTTAGAAGCTATATGCTACATACAAACATGCCAAAAGCATCTTTTACCTGGTGTAATGAAAGTCACATAACACAGAAAATGGAGGAGGTAATAAAAGATCTTCATTCTGTAGAAAGAAGCTGTTGAAAGATTTGGTAACAAAATCTGGAGACTAGAGCACTTTCCAAAAAGCCAAGAGATATTTACTATTTATAGTTTTCTAATGAAAGAAAGTCTCTTTATCCGGAACTTGTTTTATTTTTGTGTACGTAATCTCTGCTCCATTGACTAGGACTGTGGGCAGAATTACACAAATTAAAAACACTTAAAATTAATTGATCTTTAGGGAGTATTCTCTATATACAAGATAGCTATAAACACAACATCCTTGTATCAGTAGTGATTGATTAAACATCAACATAAAGGGGAATGCAAGGAGTGAGTTTAAGAGAAATATCTATTTATCATTTTAGATGTAAACCACCTGAACGTTACCATGTCAGTTAAACTCCTGGTTACTTTTCAAAATATATTCTAGTCATTAATATGGTACATAAATGTATCAATATGTCCATATATCCAAAATCTTCATTTGTATAGCTAGTTATCCCATTAGTTTTCTCAAATTATTCATTTATCAAAGTCCAGATATTCAAAGTGTCACTTTTGTCACTAATTTTATTACCTTTTTAAAAATGTAACTTGAATATTTATGGAGCTCTACATTTTTTCTAGAAAAGCCCAATTAGTCTGTATTTAGTTTAAATTTTTATCACAGTAATATATGCACACAATAAATATTGAAAAAAAAAACTCTTGTAATGAATAGAAATCATTTTCCACCTCGATTTCCCAATTTCAAGTTTTTTAAAATTACTATTAGCATAAAAATTAGAATCCAGCTTATATTTTGTTTTTGCTTGACAACCAGACTATATCTTTGGGTTTCCAGTGTAAGAAATACAGATTTAGATCACTTACACTCTCTGCTGTGGTATCCTTAAATATTTGAAAGTTATATTAATATTTTAAAATTCCTCTAAGTTATCTTCACTTGATCTAAGCCAAAAGGCTAAGAAGAGATTGTAAGTTATACTCAAACTTTTAAATACTTCTTTTTTTCCACCAACTTTGGTCACAACATTAACCCTTCTCTACTTAAAATGAAAATATCAGCCCTCCTGCCATTCATTCCAACATTCTTCTCCCTTTTCACGCCTCATTTACTTGTTACGTACTTCCTTTTATCTTGTCTAGGATTATTTTTGCACTTTCTGTGTAATCAGAATTGAGACACTCATGTTGTATATTTAAGGATTGTAATACAGCAAGTTGTATGAAATGCATTGCCTGTTTTTATGTGTCTAATATGACAACACATGCTAATCAAAGATAGGTGTCCTTGGTTTCAAAGTCAAGTGGATTATTTTACTATTATTATTATTTTACTATTATTTGTGACAATTTGTGACTGTCTACTTTTACTTATAATATTTTCAAGGTTTATCTATGTTGTAGCATGAATCAATAATATTCTATTATATGAATGTAGGCCACATGACATTTATCAATTCATCAGTCTCTGAACATTTAGATTGTTTCTACCTTTTGGCTATTATCAGTAATGCTGCTGTGAATATTTGTGTACAAGTTTTTGCATTGACATATGTTTTCATTTCTCCTACACATACGAGGTTGCCTAAGTATGGAGTTGCAGAGTCAAATGAAAACTCCATTCTTAACTTTTTCAGGTATGGTCAGATTGCTTTGCAAAGTGTTTGCATCAATTTATATTCCTACCAACAGTGTATGCAAGTTCCAATTTCTTCATACCCTCACCAATATTTGTTAATGTCTGTTGTTTTCATTATAGTTCTCTTAGTGGGAGGGAAATGGAAACTCATGGTGCCATTGATTTGCATTTATTCCCTTGATGGCTATTGAGGTTAAACATCTTTCTGGTTGTTGAACATTTGCATACCTTCTTTGCAGAAATATATATCCAATTCCTTTGTCTATTTTATAATTAGGTTATGTGACTTTTATTATTAGGTAGTAGATATTCATTATGTATTCAGAGCTACCTTGATTTGGAAACTGCTAGTTTTAAGGCTACTGTAGAACTAAGGGGAGTTGGACAGTAATAGGCAGTTAAAATGCCACAAAGCTAGCTGTTCTTATTGAAAATCAGCATTTTTTCTTGAATAAATTCTCCTTGGATTTGTGCAAGTCTGTGGTTAATTTGCAGAGCTCTTAAAAAGTCAGTTAATTTTGTCAATTCTTGCCAGTTTTTTTATTGCTTTTATGAAGAACAGATTTTTGGAGTTCTTTGCTTCATCATTTCAGAAGTCCTGCCTATGACTTATTATGTATTTTTCTTTTTCTCTTTTTTTTTTTTTAACTTTTATAGTTTGGAAGTAATAGACACTTTTGGTTAATATTGCTGTGCAACAAATTATGCTGAAACTTGATGGTTTAAAATAAAATCTATTTTACTATGCTCATTAATTCTGTGGGTCAAAAATTAACACAAAGCAGAGTGGGAATGGATTACCTCTTTTCTTTCATGTTTGGGACCTCATTGGCTACCTGCTTCTTCTTATTCTCTTTTGTAGAATCTAATTTTTCTTGACATAGTTTAAATGTTATTCCTTGAGATTTTAGACTTGTTTCTTTCTTCCCAATCTGTATCCTTTCTTTGGGTGATTTTATCTCATTGCTTCAGTCAATGGCTCCTTAAATCTATATTTATAGCACATTTTCCATTTCTGAACTTTACTCATATAGATAGCAGAGAAGTTTAAACTCAACATGTCCTAAATGTTCTTTTCAAATCTACACTTCTTACTATACTCTCTAATGAATGATTGTTTTGTTCAGCAACTTTTTTTTTCAAATAAGACAATTAAATTGGAAATTATCCTTCCCTCTTATGCTCCCAATTCACTGAACATCTTTTATTTCCTGTAATCAGAATGCTGATCTAAGTTTTTATATTGTTCAAATCTGTAGTTATACATAGAAAAAAAATTCATTCAATGGAGACTTTAAATTCTGAATGTCGAACATTTACTAATGGAAAGCTTTATAATTCATAAGAAAGTTTATATTAACATTAATTCAATATTATGATAGAATTAGTGTGGACTGTGGAAAAATGAAAACACAATGAGTTCATTGGAAACAGGAACAAGGATGGAAGCATTAAATATTTAATTATAAGACGAAGGAGTTAAATGAAATGCTTAAGGACCAGGAGAGAAGACTCTTGGATTGGCTGCCTATGTTCAGAATTATGGTAGGTAGTTCTAGGTGGTAAAATTCAAAACAATTTTTCTTTTTCTTTTTTGACATTTCCAAATTTTCTTGTTATTTTATCAGAAAAATACCTTTAAAACATTTTTAACTTGCTTTTATCCTCATCACATATTGCTCACTGTTAAGCTTTGATTGCTTTTTCTCACATGATTGATACTGACTTATTATGTGATTAAGATGTATATAACTTTGTGTCCAAGACCCACGTACATTTTTACTGAAACAGGGAAAGGTAGCATAAACTGTGATTGATGATTGATACCTAAAAGATCATATGAAAATAATTCGGCTATTGCATAGGGCAGATAAATAGGCCAGAAGTAAAGAGAAGTATTAAGGATGGAGGATGTTTGTAACATGAGTGGAAGATAACTTCTGCCAATTTAATGAAGAGGCTATTTATTTCTCTTCTTTATTTCTCTTGTGCTATCCCAACATTGAACTCATTAGCCATCATGATATAGTTATGAAATCCAGAAGGCCAGAGGAGGCGCCCGTTAAAATAAATTTATAGAAAGTTTGTTTTTATTAAGAGTATTGTTACAGTGTAGTGTTGTATGGTGTAGTATAATTATAATTTACATCTGTATAAGCTGTAGCAGTATCGTATTTAGCGTCTGGCTTTCTGTATTCCCGTATAACACAGCAAGGCTTAATATCGCAGTGATTATATACGTATTCCCAGGTGTTGCATGAAGTCTTGCAAACACCACGAACAAGGTAACATTCTGTTTTTCTCTGTGTAATTTCTCTTGTTTTTTCTCTTGTTCTCCTCTGTAAAACTAGGAAAAAGTAGCTCTGATCATAAATCCAGATTTAATCCCCTTGTGCAAATAAACAAATAGACAGTTAGATAGATAGATGAGTAAATAAAGTTATTTAAAATATAGAAATAAACTATTTTGTTTTTCAAATCATACCCAGGCAACTGTATTAAAAAGTTGAGGTTCAATCCCCTAAAAACTGGTGTAACTACTTATTTATCCAACAATATTTTCTTTGACACTGGCGTTGTTTTTGCTAAATAGAATATCCTTAAATGTCTAATCTGTGCATGCTTCCTCAAGTGTCAAAGAAAAAGATATGAAAAAAATAGTCTATGTGATCTGTGTTCTAAATGGACATCCACCTCCAACATCCCTCCCCCACACCACAAATTACTCTGCTAGTTATAAAAAGCTTAATTTTGACAACAGCTACAATATTAGTTCATTATATTACATTTAAAAAGAGAAAGCAGTAAGAATCACCTAAGTAGTCATAGTCTTATCGAACAAAACAACAAATAGGTTTAATTCTACATCTTGGTAATTACCTCTGCCCCCTTTATCTTCTCAAGTATCAGTTTCACTCATTTCTTCTTCTATGCAAAATAGAGTGAATTGTTCATATGGAGTCTCCTAACAATAATTGATTTGTTTTTCCAGAGGAAAGCATTTATTAAAAAAACATTTTGTCCTTCCCTCCTTTCCCTATTAACAAGCATTACCTGATGGACCACAAGACACAGTGAAGAAAAAGGTCAGGAAAATACAAAGTATCTTCATTGCTGACATAGTTACTTGAATGAAGTTGAGGCACAGCTCAAAATATCTGAGAGTTGTGCTATTCTTTGACAAAAGAGAGGTGACCTCTTATTTTTATAGCCTTCTCAGAGTTATTACTATTCTGATTAATGCCGCCTTTCAAGATTGAGACAATATTCCTGTTAAGTATTTTGAAATAGTAACAAGCAGATTAGAGGATTTAGTTGTTATGACCTCAGTGATCCAAATGTGAACTCATTTGCAGATATACAAGCAAATAATAAGGTTAAAGTCTTATTTAATTCTTTAACTAAAAGCACATAATCAGCATCCTCACCATGTTAAGCCACGTGCTTTTTCAAGCATTTATTATATGCTAGACAATGTTCTAAGCACTTTATGTAGATTAACTAGTTTAATCCTCATGACAATTTCTATGACACAGGAACTTCTTATTTTCCATCTGAGGAAACTGTGGCACAGAAGGACTATATATTTGCCTTAGATCATACATGTAGTGATTAGTAGAGCTGACATGGACTCTAAGGTAATGTGATGCCAGAGTCCATCTTCTTAATCTCAACCTTCTTCACTCTCTTAAATGAGTATTGGTTGTTCAACATGTGAAGTTATTCTCTGTACACATGGCCTGAACCAGACACTGTTTCTGGAACTCAATTTTTCCACAAACAGAAAGTATTTCTAGAACATAGTTCTGGTACTGTCATATTGAAATTTTTTATAGTTATTCTGTAAGAATAATCAGTATAATTCTTTATATACCATGTAATAACTCAGTCATAGGGTTATCTCATTCATAGGGGAAAGCAGTGTATTAAAAGTTGAAAGAGCCCTGGATTTAGATACAGAAAACTAATCTTGAGATCTGGCTCCTCTGTTTATTAGCTGTTTATTTGGGATTAATATTCATTAATGAGAGCCTCAAGATTCTCTCCTTAAAGACTGGATGGGTAGGTCCAGCCATACTTAGAGCTTTATGGTAACAATTGAATAGATGGTATATATGAAAAGTAAGTGATAAGTAATTAACACATAAACACAAACAATTTGGACTGATATGAAAGCCCAAAAAGATGTATCCTTACAACTTAATGATCTGTGTTCTAACTCCGTCACTGAGGAAAAACAAATTATAAAGGTATTCTATAATTTTAGTTTTAAAAGCAGTAATCTGGACTTCCTATTACTTCTCTGCTTTATTTCCTATCCAAAGGTGCCTGTATATTCTTAACCAAACAATGGAAAATCTATTTTCTCAATATCTTCTTTCTAAAAACACCAAAAGAAACTTTTAAACTGCTGGAGATTTAATAAGACCTCTTATATATAAGCAGAGAAAAATAGCATTTTATGTAGATTAACTAGTTTAATTTTTTAGAAAATTAAAAGGCTGGGCATTAACATAGTGATGATATAGATAAGAAGATGACGTAGAACAAAATGACCCATTTTTGCTTTACTGTAGCTGTGTTCGTGTCATCTAAAATAAGCTATTTCCATCAGCTAAAGATTTATAAAATGCATTATCTTTTCCTTTTTTGCTTAAATGTGAGGTTGAAACTAGTGACACCTGAATCACACAGTACAAAGATAGGTGATTATCATCTCAAATCTCCCAAGGAAGCAACACAAGTAGAACCAAACTAGATCTATAGAAGAGAAGTTAATATATTGATTTATTGCTTAAAATTGATATCTTTGAGCTTAATTTCAGAGATCCAGATTCTAGATTTCTATTAATAAAAACTTTTTTTTTCCCAGAGGAAAAAGTCCATTGTCAGAGCCCACATTCTTAATGATTATTATTACTACATACCCAAGTCACCTGAAATGATTGTCTTACAGTTCCAAAGGAATGTATAATAATGAAAGCATGTGGTTTCTAAGGTAAAAGAAATGTTATAATTCATTTGTTCTTACACTTTACCTTTATATTTACAGGTGAGGGATGCTTCTTAAGTAGACTTAGAAGAGAAATCACTTCTGAGAGATTCTGCTTTTAGGAGAATCTAGAGAAATCTGGGAGAATAGTGGAAAGTAATCTTTCTTTTTATCCCAATAAATATTTTTTTTCTAATATAGCCAGAATCTTCCTTGACATTCTAAAGAATAGATGAAACTATTGCATATTGTATATTTTCAATGAGAGTAAATAAAAAACAATTTCTCTGTGAAATTCTAGAGAGACTAGTTGCTCTTATTCTGTATTAAGCCATAAATGGGTGTTAAAAACAATGATATAAACCTTGAATTTTAAACCATCCTTAGATAACTATTAAAATGTATGATCTGGTGGAAAATGTTGTTCAACATCTGTTGGCTTATGTGTTTTGTCTTGATTTTGGTGACAAATTTTATAGTTTATGAAATGTGTTTTTCTATGATCCTATTACTTGTGAAAAACTTACACATAAAAGAATTGATCCTGAGCAATTTGCTGACATTTATACCACACCACATTGCAGTGTGAAACTTACCTGACTAATCAATACTACTACTAGTTTTATAATCATAGTAATTTAAAATAACAATCGATATGTTTATTTAACTATTTCTGTTTCAATAATTACCTGGTCCAGTATGTGAGAAGATGTCTACCTCCTGCATTTTCAAGTCTCCTTGAGCTCTGGGCTATAGATTTTGGTTGCAAGTGAAGGATAGGTAGTAGGAAAGAGGAAGCGAGGATAAAGGGAGAGACAATGAAGTGTACACATTAATAAATGGTGAGAGAGAATGTAAGAGAAAGCCATAGCAAAGTAGGCAGGGCCCATTAGAGTTTTACCTTTTTATACAACGTCTTAGAAATATTAATCTTAAAATATCTCCATTAACCATTGCTTAATAGATGTTTAAGCAACATCTATTTAATAATATATATTCTTATTGTTACTGAGTCATCTCCTAATATGTTTGTTTGTTAAACCATCACTTAAGTTGGTGGTTTGCGGAAAAATGGAATTATGTAACTATCAAAATACATTTATTACCTTTTGGTATTACATATCAGTGAGCCATCTCAATCTAAGGAAATTAATGGGGTGATCAAAGTATTGTTTTAATTTTGAAAATAATGTTGCTTATCTTTTGTGATACATGTTATTATTTGCCTCCTCTTAAGTCTGACTGAATTTTAATTTATGAATTATTAATTCAATAGTTATTAAACATTTATTTCACATCTTTTGCATGTGAAACTTTACGCAAATGAAGACTCATGTTCTCACTCAATACAAGTTACTTTAACATTGTCCAACTTTAATCTTCCCTTTTCTTCAACACATTTTGGCTGTGTGTGTGTGTGTGTGTGCGTGTGTTTGTGTGTGTGTGTGAGAGAGAGAGAGGTGATATTTAGGCACCTTATTAAGCATTTCAATTACATTACTTCTTTCAAGTTGTGATCCTTCACTGTTTACCCAGAATCACAGTTGATTTTGTAGTTGTTGTTGTTGTAATTCTGGTCTCTTCCACTCTGTGTCATCAGAGAATATTTCGAAGGGATTTTTTGTGTGTGTGATTATTCTAATAACAGTAATCCTTGCTTCATTAATTAATTAATTAATTAATTTTTTTGGTGTTTCACATTTGTCTTTATTTGAAATAAGCTTCGTTCATTATTGGCTTTTTATTATTTCTTCAAATAGTTTGATATTATTATTATTGCTACTATTATTATTAATTGCCTCATCTCATTAGATGTGCAAACTCCATGAAGGCAAGAGTTTTGACAATTTTACATCAGAGCCTCAGAAATAAGTATTTAATACCTACTTACCGAATGCAGGTTGATATAAAGTTATAATAGCAATCGTAGTACCCATCATTTACCTACAAAAATTGAGAAAATGACACTTCTGAGAAAGTGGATATCAAAATACACAATTTAGTTTTTAATTCTAAGGGATAAGAGATCAATTCATAAAAAGTTGTTATCTCATTAAGCATAATACCCTCTAAGTTTATCCACATTGTAGAAAATTATAAGATTTTATTTTATTTTTTTTATGGCTGAGTAATATTTCATGAGGGTATTATGTTAAGCAAAATTAGTCAAACAGAGAAATACACATACCATATGATTTTGCTTATATGTAGAATCTAAAAAATAAAATAAACAAGCAAAAATGAACTCAGATACAGAAAACAAGCTGATGGTTGCCAGATGGGATAGAGGAAGGGAGGGATGCGTGAAAGGGGGAAGAGATTGAGAAGTATGAATTGGCAGTTACAAAACAGTCACTCATATTGTAATTACTATGTATGGAGTAAGGTGGCTAGACTTATCAGAGGATCATTTCATAAGTTATATAAGTGTCTAACCACTCTGCTGTATGCCTGAAACTAATACAAAATTGAATATCAAATATAACTGAAAAAAATTTTTTTAACTGCCAAAAAGAAAAGAGTTGTTATCCATTATTTGCGTATGAATTATGATGAGGAAGAATAATCTTCTGTCTTCCTAAAAAGTAATTTAAAAAGTAATTATGATTTTCCACTCTAAATACGGCTTGCGTAGAGGATAGTGATGAGAGAACTGTCCTGACAGGGTGTATAGACTGTATACCACGCGTATTCTTCATGATTCCATTTTCTATTTTTATTTTTTATATTTACTAAAAGCTTGGTTCTGCCTAGATGTTCAATAAGTAATAGCAAGTGTTTATTGAACATTTACTACATATCGGTTATTACCTGAACACTTTATACTAATTATTGCAATTAAACATAACAATAACTTATGAAGTATATATAAGTTTTATTGTCATCATTGCACAATGAGGTAAACGAGGCTTAGAAGTATTCAGTTAATAACATGTTCGAAGTCACTGTATACTGGTAATTATTTTTGCTGACATTAGACCTCAAAGCAGCCTGATGCTTGAACCCATGTTCTTATCCACTACACCAGAATCAATGAATTTATGAATGGACTAATTTCTGAAAGACAATAATGAGTTTTTCTAATTTCTTTGTCTTTTTTTAATAGCACAGCACAAAAGCTATATACGTTTTAGTAAGTGGTAGGTGATTGACAGACCCTAAAAATAAAAGGCAAATTCATGCCCAGAAATAGCAGATTTACCTGAATCAATGTTTCTCTGAAATTCACAATTTTTAGAATCAACCAGGATAATTAAAAAAACACACTCCTAGTCACCGCCCATAAATAATTTGATTCTGTTATTCAGTGGTGTGGTTCAGAAAATCACTTTTAAGTAAATATCCCCAAATCTTTCTGATGCTTATGCAGCTCTGGTACCAAAGATTTAGTAACACCCTCTGCTCTTGCCAGGCTTATCTATGTCATTTCTTCCATTTGTATTATCATTTGCATCACTTCCTTTGCTCTGATTAACTGATGATTTGAATGCAGAATGAACCATATTTTTCTCCCCAGCAAGCCCAGGAGAACATGAATACTCCAGAATGGGTAGATCTAAGTGCCCTTTAAAGGCATTGTAATAGTGTGGATGGACTAAACTGAGTGTGAATACCACTTTTTGGCCATGTGCTTGGGCAAAATGGGTTTCCATTCTGAATCTCAGATCGCTTAGTGGTATTGGGAATAAAATTAGTTATCTTACATAGATGATGCATAAATTAAAAAATATAAGATTAGTGCTTAATCTAATCTAAATTACTGCTTCTTCTCTTCAGTTTCTTACCCTCTACATTTTACTGTGCTCCAAGTTTCATGAGCCACTTTTCCACCAGAAAATTTTAACCTTTGATATTTTACATGTTTCATAAGTCAGGAGACTACCTATGGAGGAAGAAATATAATATAATAAACATAATATAATATGATACAATATGATATGATATGAAATGTATGTGTGTATATATATGTATATTTGTGTGTGTGAATATATATGTATATATGTTGACACAAATATATTTGGAGATGGAAAGAAAAAAATCAAAAAAATAAAGTAAGAATAAGACAATTGAAAAAATTAAATCATAAAATCTGAGAATATTCATCTATATTTTTCATAGTCCTTATAGAAATATGTTCCTTGATAATGTCACAGGTAAAGCCCAACATTTCTTTACTTCTCTACCATGCAAAGGCCCTACTACAAAGTCCCTATGTTGTTAAAATTAGCACAATCCATAGTACATGTGAGAAAATAGTTTCTAACATAAGGTCACACAGGTAAGAATTTATTTTAGGACCTAAAATAAAGCTAAAGAATATAGAGAGCTCTCAAATGCCTGCTCACATCCGTTTGAAATTTGTACATAGACTCTCAAAATAAAAAATAAATAAATGAGACTTATAAAGTATTTTCAAAATTCATTTAACATAGTTCCTTACTTCTCAGCATCCATACCCTTGACAAAATCAATCTGATACCCCTTGACTAGACTGACTGAAATCAGGATATATAATGAGCCTATTTTTTTTGACAGAAAAACTTAGAGTTGAACCTTAAGCATGCTTTTACTAAGAGATCTTTTTGAGATCCAATTTCTTTACCTGTAAAATAGTGATTCTAATATCAAACTTGTTGAGCTATACTGCATATTAAATGAGATAATGCATGAACTTGACAAAGAAGGTACTTAATAATACTTTAAAAATTATTGAGTTCTTACTATATATTGGCACAATTCAAGATTCTGGGATAAAGCAGTAGGCAAGATAACATAATCACAGCCAGGCTTGGAACTTAATTTTCATATATGAATCAACATAGGCATTGTACTAAGTGAACAAGGATGAATTCTGCCATCCTGAAAAGAGGGTGACCAACAAAGGGTGTCTCACGTAGAGAGACATAGTTGAATATTCCTGAGACAACAATGTGTGTAAGAGACATAAAGCAGACCAGTGAGCTGAATTTAGTGGTAGCGGGAAGGTCAGGGTGTGGCACAGGTTTCATTTCATTGGGCTTTTTAAACCATGGTGAAGTGGTGGATTTTATTACTTATTTAATAAAAGCTCTTTAAGAATTTGTGAATTCACTCTTGCTCCTAGTAGAGATCAATCTGGAAGGAAGTAGGAACAGAGTCAGGAAGGGACTTTTCAGAAACTACTATACTGGTCTATGGGGAAAGAGATGGTGGCTTAGATAAGACATCTCTCTGAGCTCCTAATACATTGTTTTCCTCACTTTTTACTCTCCCCATGGTTCTACTCAATCCTCTTCACTTTGAACCTACCTACACTTGTACCTCTCAGGTCTGACCGCGGATGAGGAGAGCCTGTCCCTGATGTTCTGACCCGTTGTCAGATCACTAATCATTGATATGTATCTGTCCCCTTCTCCTGGCTTCTGGTCAGCCTCGGGTTGGACTCTCTGTTCTTTCTTAAGGAACAATCTGATAACACGACATACTGAGCCATGTGGGAGTTTAAAGAAGAGGGTTTTTCTTTGATTTTATAATGTATGTACACTTTAGGGGGTCATTCATGTCCCCAGGTAATGTTGCTATCTAATGCACAGGGAAAAAAAAAAAAAACGTAACTCAACAGGGGGAATTTCAAGTTAGTTGAGGATAAATGCTTGAGAGAGAAAAGGGAGAGAGGGAGGGAAGACACAGATCGATTAGTAGAAAGATGCAGCTCCGAAGTGTTGCGAGAACGGTGTTTCTTGAACTCTGTTGTGCATGTGACTCACCTGTGTTCTTGTTAAAATGCAGATTCTAGTTTATTAGGTAAGGGACAAGGCGGAAAAGCTACATGTCTTGTAAGCTCTCTAGCAGTATAAATGCTCTTTGTGGAGCACACTGTGAGTATCGGGGCCCTCGAGAACATTACCTAAGCCATCAGAGCTGTTCTACTGGCCCTGTCATCATAGGAAAAGGAGATCTTCTTGCCCAAGAGTGTGGCGATAACAATAGATTTCAGGTGCATTGTTGCTGTGATGATTATTCTTTGACCCATCATCAATGTATGTTTTGCTGTGGTGGAAGTTGGTATAGGGGACTGGAATATAAACATGAGTTTTGGTTACATGGTTTTCAGGAAAATTAAATTCTCTAGTTAATCTCTTTTCTAGGCAGTGAGATGAGTAGCAGTTGAGGGAAAAAAATTAGTTAAGGAAAGATACAGATCTCTTCAGCATTTTTTCCCTATAAGATGCAAAGGAAAGAACTTAAAAAGAATGTGTATTAAGGAAGAGATATTACCAGTAAAAATAAAGTAGTGAGGTAAATTTAAGTTTTATATTTTAGGTTAGAGTTAAAAATATAAAGAGATAAAGGATTACTGTTCTGCCTGTAATCTCAGGACTAGCAGTTATGCCTTCCAAAGTCCTTCAATCAATGTTCTTCGTCACAGGTTTAGCCATGTCTTGGTGAATTAATCCTGGATTCTTCATCTATCCTACTTTACTAGCTCTATATTTACTTAGATTATACATAGTAATCTGGACAGAACTTCAAAAATGCACTTCCATAGCTTTCAAGGAAAAATTCCAATAAATACGTTTTTTTGTAGAAATGTGTGTCAAAAAGAAGAAAAACATTAAAAATAACAATTCTCACTGCTGGTAAACTTCTTTTTTAAAGTAAGAACAATGAGATTATATATGAAACTCTCTAGACTTTGGGATAAAGGCATATCCATATTTTCAGTTCACTGCATGGCTCATAGTTTAGTTTACTGAAGTTAGAAGATCACTGAATCTATGGCTGATGGAGTTGGACTATAGCTGAAATGTTTCACCAACACACCTCAGAAAAATGAAAGAGAACATTCATGCTGTCATTCAAGGCTTAGTAGTTTTCAGTGATGTTGTTTGTTAATGATTCCCTTGGAGTCTTTTGGGTAGTGACCTCAAATTTTTGATCTCTGAACCTCCAGTTTTTATTTATAAAACTTTATTGCCCTTGTTTTTAAACTACTGTGCTAGCTTCCACAGTTATCCATGGAAATGCAATAAAATTATGTGGGTGGGAGTTATTAAACAATTTGTCTCTGAGCCACAGACAGTCTACTTTCAACCTTGCAGCCCACAAGTCTCTCCTGTCTCCTACAGGGTCCTGCAGTGCCTTCTGTGTTCTGCTTGATGGCCAATATGCTCTTTTGAAGTGGCCAGTCAGTCCTCACCACCTGTGAGTTTGCTTACAATTCTGCTGTTTGTTTATGGCTTTGCTTTCCATTACTATTTTAGCTCCTGGCAGAGCTCACTTCTCTCCCATATTTCTATTGCTATCATGCTGCTCCAACTGAAGTCTGGGCTCTTTTTTCCTGAACCAAATCATTACTCATTTTTCAAGGTTCTCAAATGGGATATCCATGCAATCTTAATTTCCTACACCTCCCTAGTGTGACACTATAATGTTTCATGTCACTATCATAAACAGTTTTTTCCCCCAATTCTCTGCCTTGCATAGAGCTATGACTATGTTTCTCACAGCTAGGTATAAAACCTCAAGACTT
>NW_006494614.1:35624387-35691069 GCF_000325575.1 Pteropus alecto | reverse complement strand
ACCTCTTCTCCACACTGGACCGCCTCACCTCTTGCCTTCTTTTGTCTGGTATGAAAAGCTACCTTCTAATAAACATAATTTGATAATAATTTTAAAATTGCATTTTGTCTAAAAATTCTGTCTGTTCATAGCTATAAGGGATCTGAATTTTTTCTCTTTCTGATACATTACCAGAACCAGCTATCTCTGAGGTTTTTTGTTTGTTTTTGTTTTTAAAGTGTCATTTGCCCAATGATAAGAAGTCTCAAGCATTAATGTGAGAAAGAAATCTAATTAAAAACCTGGACATATACATGAAACAGTCCTGAAAGAAATAAGAAAAGAAGTATAAATTTCTTATTTTTTGTTATCTAATACATTAACCAAAAGTCAAAGTAATAATGATATTCTTTCCTAAGTCTGTTTTTCTTAATAACTGAATGTCATCATCTCAATAATTTGCATCCATACTTTGAACAATTTTGTGACTTGTCCTTTGAACTGGTGTCTTTCTTTTCTGAGTATATGATGGCTGCTGTTGATCGATCAGATTATCATAGGTAGCAACTGAATGCAACATCTGGTACATGTAGGTTGTCTGCCAAGATGTACACATATCCACATACACACATAAACATTGAGAAATGTGATCAAAAGTTTGTCTCCATTCTGGTCTAAATTATTATTTCCAATAAAGCGTAAATACTCTATATAGATCAAGGAAAAAAAAAGAGTTTATTTTAAGGCCAAAAAACATGTCAAATGTAAATTCAGCAAAATCTGATTTGGAGAGGAGGTGGCTGGAATGATGAACTGTAACTCACATCAGTTGTTTGTTTTATTTCCCTAACTGCTCTCTTCGCCAGTTCACCTGATCCATTATCCCGTTTCATAACTAACTCCCTTATATCCTTCGTGCACTCGTAGCATGATATCATCCCCAACTTGATTTGATATAAACTTTCAACTCATATGTTCAACACTGAAACATAGAGTATACAGATAGTATATCTTTAGTCAAATAAAAGATATGCTGTCACAAAGAAACAGAAATTATGTCCAATAAGAAGTAAGTGATTAAAATCTGATTTAACATAAGCATTGCTGTTTACATTGGTTGGTATATATACGTGTGTGTGTGTGTGTGTGTGTGTGTGTGTGTATACCAGTCACTATGCTACAAATTGGAAAACTAGATGTTGCTACCTCTATTTTATACATAAAGGAAACAAAACTTAGACAAATTAAGTAACTGCTTAAGGTTATACAACTAGCAAATATAAGACTCAATTTATCTAGACCATCTGACTCCAGACAACGTAACATTAAGACCTGTGTCCCAGACAATTTGCCTACTCTCTCTCTATAACAAAACGAAGTTAACCAAAACATATATACTTGGAGGTGAAAGTGTAGAAGAAGCAAAACCATATAAGACAAAAATTAATGCTGTCTGTCAAATAACTTTTCTGGGGAAAATAGCTTCCTAAGAAAATATATGTTGATGTAAATATTGCTCCTACCTGAGAGCAGTTAACTTTTTTAAATATGAAAGCATCGGGCCTTCATTTTGATGCTCCTTAACATTCAACTCCCCCATTCTAATTCCAATTGTTCTTATTCTTTGCTCAGAAGGAAAGTTCTTATAACTTGGCTTCCCATGTAAATTGCCCACAGGGAAAATATGCATTTGTCAGGCCAATATGTATGATTAAAATGCCCAAGAATATAATTTCTTATTATAGTTATGAAATTAGCATGCTGTGTTAAACAATGTAAGCTTATATTGCAGGTGAGTCTCTTAATCTGATACATGTTATGGCACTGAGAAGATAGACTTTGTGGTAAAGCAGAAGTTCAGAGAGAACCATGATGAAACTGTGCAAGGTAATGGTTGTTTTGAAGATCTCTATGGAATCAACTTGCAGGCCTTCATGACAACAGCTCCAGCTTGGCAACGAAAGACAAAGCATCACTAAAATACTTGGTGTGGGTCTGTTTTGCCTTCTGAAGAAGTGAAGCACTTTTGATCACTGTGCAACTTATCTAGGTCATTATTAGGAAAAATTCAGCAAGTGTATGAAAGAAAAAAATTGGAGATAAAAAGAGAAGAGTTTTTGAGAGTCATGGTCACTGAGTTGCTATCAGAAAGAAAAAAGAAATATTGTTTATCTTTTACAGCAGTAAAACTTTACATGTACCAAAATTTGGCCTGAACCCAGGCCATCTTGTGTATTTACAGCTGTGTATGGATATATGTATGTATGTAGAGGGAGGAAAGGGTAGAATTATCTGCTTTTAATCACACTACACCTTTCTTATGACAAAGGGAAATTTTTCACTTTGGCTATTATATGTATATTATATTGGCTCATGCTACAGCCTTTAAAGTACTTATTTTATCTTCTTCATTATCTTTTTCTTCTCTTTGTAAATTAATCTCAAGTTCCTGAACTAGATGACTTAGAAGTGAAAGTACAGATGTTTTTTCTTAAAAATGATTTTAAAAATGGAATCACGAATCTGAAAATGGCAAAACTATGGAGACCATAAAAGAATTAATTGTTGCCATGAGAGCAAGAGATAAATAGGCAGAGCACAGAAGTTTTTAGAGCAGTAGAACGATTCTGTATGATATAATAATAAATACATGTCATTGTACATTTGTCAAAACCTACAGAATGCACAGCACCAAGAGTGAACTCTAATGTAAGCTATTGACTTTGGGTTATAATAATGTGTCAGTCTAGGTTGATAGATTGTAACAATATACCACTCTGTTTGGGGATGTTGATAATGGGGTGGCTATGTATATGAGAGGTCAAGGGATGTCTGAGAACTTTCTGTACTTACTGCTCAATTTTGCTGTGAACCTAAAATAGCTCTAAAAATAAATTCTTTTTAAAAAAATGGAATCACAAATAAATATTAAAACAATTTATAGTTTTAAAGACAAAATATTATTTCTACTTTCTTATTTTAAAAATGAGAAAACTAAAGCCCAGAGTATATAAAAAGACTTTTTCCAAGTCACCATTATTTAAATAATATCTCAAAAATGTTTTATTTGTTAATATACCTTTGTGTGATCCTTCAACACTATTCACATGGAATCTCTGAGTTATAGGTTTTGTTTGAAAGTAACAGACCTCTAACTCAAAGTAGCTTAAGCATTAATGCATAGATGTGGATTTTAATGGATCTCATACAAAATCAAACAACCAAACAAAAGAGGAAAGCTAATTGTGGGATTTGCCTTAGGAAAGACTGCAATGAAAATTCATTCCTAGTGACATTCTTTTCCAGTAATTCTCATATCTATTTATTTGTGTATTAGCTTCATATTGGTCTTCTTTTAACCTATCAGAGAGTTGAGTAATGAAGAAATTTATTTGATTGATAGCAACACCAAAGAAATTTTATAATGACAGTGTAAATAGAGAGAAAGTTAACTAATTCCAGGTAAAAACTGTGGGTTTTTTTGAACCATGGTTGTCAGAAGCTGAACTTTAAATGTTATTATGGTTAGAGAGCAAGAATTATGAGAAAATGCTGACCCCTAATTAAAACTTGAGCTAGAATGATGGGAGAAATTCCCCCCAAAGAGGAAGTATAACATAGACATGGCACAAGGGAACTTGTTATAAATATAGCAGGTAAGTAAAGTAGAAAGGATTCATTATCCTCATGCGCTTTTCCATAGATAAGAAATTTTTTCTGCTTTTGCATTACTTTTCATAATTTCCTATGATTTCTTTCCTTTTCACATAATTTACTTAAGGGCAGAGAGAATGTAAACTAAGTAAAAAAATATATATCTTTAATTTTTCAAGTTTGTGTGAAAGATAAAAAACAATTCTAGACTCTAAGTTGTAGCTCTCTACTGTGTTTCTTATTTTCTCTCTTATTCTCTCAGTTAAGTGGATGTTGTAGCATAAACACATCTGAGAAATGAAAGTACTATGAGAAATGACTAAAGTCAGTGGCTTCAAGTAAATTTTACAATTGAAGAGACAGTGTCTCTTTAACAAAACAGAAACTCCCATTGAAATTTGAATTACATTAATTAAGACAAAACCAAGGAAGAAATTTATATCTTGAATGATATTTGATATTTTAAACAGATTTTTTTTGCTCTTAGAAGAGACTCTTCCATTTCTTACACTTTTTTTTCTGTACACACAGTATACATATAAAATTAGGATCCTAGAAAAAATTTTTAAATTTGTAGTTAAAAACCTCTTAAACTCCATTTCCAGATAATGTCACTAAAAAATTCTACCAAACATTTAATGAAGAAAAATATCAATTTAACATAAACTCTTTCAGAATATAAAAAATATGCAATATATAAAAAATACCTTATGACCAAATGAGATTTATCAGAAATATAGTTCAGTTTATCATTTGAAAATCAGTGTAATTTACCCTATTAACTGAATAAAAAAGAAATGTATAAGATGATCTTGATAGATGTCAAAAAGTTTTTTTTTACAAAATCCAAAAGCCATTCTTGATAAAATCTCTCAGAAAATGACAAATAAAAGCATTTATTCAGCCTATAATATAATCTATAATAAAACAGAAGCTAACATCATATTGGGTGGTGAAAGCCCGAATGTTTTCTGACTAAGATGAGGAAGCAGGCAAACATGTTTGCTTTCATCACTTCTATTCACCCTTACACTGAAGGCTTCTTAGGACAATAAGGTAAGAAAAAGACATCCAGATTGGAACAGAAGAAGAAGTATTATTATCTTTATTTTCAGATTATATAATCAAATATTTAGAAAATTCTATAGTATATACAAGAAAGTTACTAACAAATAATTGAGTTTAGCAAGTTTGTAGAATACAAGATTAAACTGCAAAAAAAAAAAACCTATGGCATTTGTACATAATAGAAATAATTAGAAACAAAAATTTTAAAAGAAAACATGATTAAATATTATCAGAAATATGAAATAGTGATAAATCTGATAAATGAGGTGCTAAGACTTATGCATTGAAAAGTACATAACAATGCTAACAGAAAATTTAAAAGACCTAAATAAATGGAAATTTATACCATGTCCATGGACTGTAGGACGGATTCAATATTTTTAAGATATCAATTCCTCTCAAATGTATTTGTAGATTCAATGCAACCCCAATTAAAATTCCCAAAGATTGCATGTTGGCAAATGAGTGGAGGAATTGTAATTCTCTTGCCTAACACTGGGTATACAAAAACTTACAAACACTACGAAAATAGTCGGAAGTTTCTTTTAAAAGTTAAACATATATCTGCCATATGACTCAGACATTTTTTCATAGGTATTTACGCAAGAGAAATAAAAGCAAACATATGTACAAATAAGGACTTTAGAGGAATGTTCATGGTACTTTTATTCGCAATAGGCAATGTCTGGAAACAACCCAGATATTCAACAAGAGATGAATAGAGAAATAAATTGTGGTATAGTCATACAATTGAATATTCCTCAGCAATCAAAAGGAATAAAATATTGATAGACATAAAAGAGTAAATGAACCTCAAAATAACTATGTTGAGTAAAATAAATAAGATTTTAAAAGTATTCAATGTATGGAACCTAATATTGTTGTGAGATTCTCGAACAGAGAGGGGGACACCGAGATTATAAGCAAGAAGCAGCATTTATTGATGTTGGCACCCACTCAGCAGATTCTCATCCAAAGGCTAAGCCCCGATTGTAACATGGTGGGTAGTTTTAAACAATCTTGTACTTCCTCATTCCTACACAGCTACAGATATCCCATATAAGGAAGGAGAACATAAGGAGAACTTTGACTGACTGCCAAACTATAAGGAAACCAGCTTAATAGTTTAAGCAGGTTTTTGGACTGTGCCATCAGCTGGAGTGTCCTGGGGAAGGAGGGGTCAGTCAGAAACTAATTCATTAGAGCAGGAAATGGTCAGTCAGGGTCAGGCTGCCACAAAATATAATAACAAAAAGCAAGCAGTTCAATGGTTGCCTGGGGGGATGAAGAGACAAGAAGGAGTGAGAGGGATGGAATACTGAGAGGCATAAAGAAATTTTTAGAGGTGATTGGCATGTTCGCTATCTTGATTTGGTTAATGGTTTCATGGACACATAATACAGCAAAACATCAAATTTTATCATTTAAACATAATGTTTTATTTGATGTCAATTTATACCTCAATAAAGATGTTAAAAATGTTTTAAAACATATGAAAACTAAATTTCCAATCTAGACAAAAAAGAAGTTAATGCCAGTAAGACATTTAATTAAAAAGCATAAATACCAAAATTGAATGAGCTAAAAATTAATGAAAGTTAAGAAAGTAAAAGAAGATCAATAACATCAGCAATATGACATAAAAGGTTTAAGGAATGTAAATGATTAAAAGAAGCTTGACTACTAGCATTTTTCAGGAAGTTTTTTTGCCAATATGTCTCAATGATAAAGGACAACTAGCCTGGCAAAGACAAACATAGAATTCAATCAGGATTGTGCCACAAAATGAGATTTTTTTTTCTGAATATTAACATTTATGCTCTCTCACTGAAATTTAATCCCTTTGTAAGCAGATTTTTACAATAATTTATACAACTATATGCTCACTTTATCCAAAACACCACATCTTTAAAGGTATTCTATGTTATTTAGCATTATCTATGACCACTCCTTCTAAAATGCCTTTTCTAATTCTCACTGTTTTTCAATTATAACTCTGAAAACTCCTTGTCCTTATTTTCAATGTTATCATCTTAACTGAGTATTCATTAGGGTAAGGTTTTGGGCTTTTCATTATTCATGTATGCATCCACCTATCCTTTCACTTACTCAATAAAAATGTATCAAGTGTCTACCTTTGCCAATCTCTGTGCCAGGTCCTACAGATATCTGGTAATCTAAATACACATAGTGGTTCCTGACCTCAAATATCATCTTCTACCTTAAGTCTTCCCTGCCTCCTCACATCATGTATATGTATAATTTTATTATTCTGCTATCAAGAGTATTTCTCTAAATAATATCTTTAGTTCTGATTGATATCAGAACCATATTAGGAAGTGTTGTGGTGTGATCAATTTTAAGACCCATGAAGCCAATTGAGATGAATTGTGAGCCTTTATTAGCCGGCTGGTGATTGACTCTCTACCACTCAGGGTCAGAGGAGATCAGCCCTGAGCTTCCAGAGGAGGCTTATAAAGCTTAAAACCATATCCTGGTGGTCTTCTGAACAAGCAAGCCAGCAGATTACAGAAAGCAGATGTTGGCTTAAACGTTTTACACAAAGACAAACATTTCCGGAGAACTCTTAGATCAAACAGGGCCTAGCAGGCAGTTTTGTTATCTGCATCCTTGTGGCTGTCAGTACTTTCCTGGAGGCTGGCGCCTGAAGATATCACTTCCCTGTGACTGATTTATTGGAAAGTTTTTCACTCCTACAGAAGGATATTTCCTAAACAAACCCTTCAAACCTGCAATCCCAATAATTTATCATTTTATTTATCAAAGTAAACTTTACACCTGACCAAATTAAACAGTCAAATAAGACTTTATTCAAGATTATTTTAGTAGGAGAGAGAGAGACCGAACTCAATTTTAATGAAACAAAAGGAAGGAGGGATTTTTAAACTCTGGTGTAAATAAGTAGAAAAGCCCTGGAGATTATAGGGGGTTGAGGATGATCTTGAGCATACTGAGTTATCAAATGCATTTCTCTGTGATTAGGTCATCATTGTTTGATAATTGGCACCCATTGAAGTTAGGTTCCTTAGTCCACAGAGACCAGAGATGGGAGTGCTATGTCCTTTGATATATACATTTCAAAGGGATGGTTCTCCAGTTCTTGAGAAAAACTTTTCTTATGTTGTAAAACCTTAAGAGGGTGGGCGAAGATTTACATATATTTCAAAGGAAGAGAGAAAAAATCTACAATTGCAAATTTTCTAAAGTAAATTCAATAAGAAAAGTGAAGTCAGAGGCCTAGTCAGAAAGGAATCTGTCTGAAGTTTAGTCAAAGCTGAGAGAAACTTTAAGGCTGTCTTGATTATATTTATTCAGTTGACCATTATAGCATTCTTAGAATCAGCAAGAAAATCAGGACTGCCATTTCAGTACAACATGACCATATTCTGTGTCAAAACTATGTGTGAGAGTTAAGGAAAAGTGGTTATTAGTACATGTCTTTTTTCCACTTCTAAATATTTCGAATCTTAAAACTCCCAAGAGAAAATAGGAGGAGAATAAGCAGAGAAGGGAAGAAGTTTGGGGTGAGGGAGAGGGAGGCAGAACAATATTTATATGGAAATTTCCACTCAAAGAAAATGTAAAACAGTTTTATAGCCAGCTTTACTTCATATAACTCTCCATGTTATATGAAGCTTTAATTCAGGAATTTTTGTCTTCTAGAATACTACAAAACTAGAAATAAGAACAACTGAAGAAATAGAAAAAAGAAATATATTGACTGAATTTATTTTTACTTAATTTAGGTCAAACAACAGCTTGACAATCCATTCATTATACAAGACTGAATCGAATTTCTTCATCTAAAAGATGCTTTTTACATTTTCCTTTTGTCCATATCTTATCTAAAGAAAGAAATATGTTAATTGGCACCTTTTTTCTCCTACTTGAGTATGTTTTGTCAGTAATGTCAAGAGATGTCTAGAAGTTTGGTCCAAGTTCACTGAAAAATTAAAGGACGATGATTTTGCTTCAAAATACAATAATTAAGAGTATTTTTAGACTATGGTTAACAAATTTTTCTGTGCATAACAATCAACTGTGAGGCAGGTTAAACACAGATAGCTGGGCCCCACCTCAAAGAGTTATTGATTCGCTAAGTCTGAACCCCAAGAATTTGCATTTCTAATAAGTCCTCAGGAGGTGCTAAGACTGATGTTTCAGGAACCACATTTTGCTCCTGAAAACTTTGCTGATTCATTTTATATAATAGTCAGCAAATGTTTTCTGTAAAAGGCAAATATGTCATGCTTTGCTGGTCAAGATGAAAAATTAAGGATGTCATGTATGGACATAAATAGAAGAGAGAAAATAATTTTTCATAAATTTCTAATTGACAAAAATGTAATAAATTTAATAATAATGGTTGTGTAAGCCCTAAATTGCTGGGAAAAGAATACCTATTATTGAGCTTCCTTGTGGGGTTTTATTTGAATAAAGAATTGCCTGGATATAAGAAGCTCTCCCTCTCTTAGACATTATTTATCCCTTTACTGTGCTACGAAGAGCTTCTTATTGTTCCTACTGAAAGAATTATTAAACTGTGTCATCCCAAATCGTCATCTCACAGGAATCAGTTAAACACATACAAAAAAGCATTAGGTAATCTAAGATTGGAAACCTTCACTTTTGAAAGGGAGAAAACATGCATTTTCTTTTAAGAAAGCATTAAGGCTACATATATAGAGATTTTGTTGTGTAACAAAAGGATATGTGAAGATAGACCTGATTATCATATTAAAGCTGGAAATATGGTCACATACATATATTTAGAGAGGAAGCAGAGCAACTCAGATAAGTAGCATAAATGTCTGGGTGGCAAAATGACCATAATGAGATTATAAGCATAAGAGTCTGTTCTCTTGGTTAATTAGTATGTTCATCCATCTGAAATACAAATAAAGTGAGCAGTCCGTAAATAGAAAAAATAGAGACTGTAAAGTATTTTTATTTATGTAAACAGTGGTATTTAGGATTTAAAAGTGCATATTTCTATTTAACATTGCAAACATTTTCTTTTTACCTACTCCTAAGTGGTAGATGCATCTCTGTTCCAGACTTTGATGCTCAACAGTACTTCTGTTATCCGGAGTTTATATGCAACACTGATTTCTCCATTTAATGCAGTATCCGTAATCATACTCATCATCATCACAAAATGTTTTACATATTCCTTTCACTTTTTCGCATCTCTGAAATCTATACTTTGGTTCAAAGTTACTTCTGGCTGCAATTGATAAAGATAAAGTCATCAAACCAGTGTTTCATCTGGGGGCCTTCATATTAAGGGGAGAAAAAAAGTATGTTCTAGTTATGATATCCGATTGGGTAGGATAAATAATAACTAAACTTTTATTTTAAGCATTTAATTTCACTAATCTTTCTCCACATAGCTGATGTATTTATTGTCCAAAAGTTAAGCTAATTTTTTTCTTTGGCCACCAATATATCATCTCTAGTCCACATATAATAACATATGAAAAGTTCAAATAGAAATGTGTTCTCACAAGACATAGAAAATATATTGACTACCTGAAAACGTCACTGATTTTTTTATCGTTGTTTCCATTTTCATTTTTGTATTTCTGTGAAAATGGGTACTTAATTATAAACTAGTGGTTCTAAACCAGTGTTTCAATATCAGGCTCCTCAAAGAGGATATTTAGCAATGAAGGTAGACATTTTCGATTATCACTATTAGTGAAAGGAGTGCTATTGGCATCTGGTGGTGAAGGCCAGGAATGCTGAGAAATATCTTGCAGCTAAATATACAATCAATGCGCAGGACAGCTCCCACAACAAAGAATTGTCTGGACCAACATATCAATAGCGCTGAAGTTGAGAAATCCTGTTTAAATGAATATCGCAAAAATACTTTTGAGGATATTTATACCATAAGGGAACATATTAGCAATCAAAATCTTTTTTATGTTATTAAAATACATAAAAGATAATACATGTAAGGTTCCAATGTATGCTTAGCAAATAATTGTTTCATAATGGGAACTCATGTTTATTAAAATGAAACTGAAAATTAAACAGTTCTTTGTGATGAAAATATATCTAGAAATGTTATTAAAATAAAATAATTGTCTCTCTGTGCATATAACTATAACAGATAGTAGTTATTATGAACATAGACCCTTAGATCTCATATCTACATTTAGAAAATAAAACGAGATGCCCTAATAAAAAAATACCAAGAGAGTAGCTGGAGACTGGAAATTCTTTGGCTTCTCATTTGCTTCCGAGTCTAAGTCTGGTCCACATATATGTATTTAACAAATTTTCTTTACTTTAGTTAAATTACCAAAAAATGATTCAATTTTATGTTGGGAGAAGACAAGTTTCTGTTTTTATTACTATGTTGTGGTATTGATAATTTATAAAAAATCTGAATTAATATAAATTACTAAATTATATTTTTAAACTCATAAAAAGATTTTGCATTTTTAATAGAAACTGTATGATACAGAGGTATGGTTGAGAGTATTGTGGGGGAATGCTGTGTACCTTCACGGGAAATAGTAAGAAGAGTTTTGGTTGAATGGAGCCAAAGAGTAAAAATTACTCTTTCTTTCGCTACCTCCTCGACAAGGTTAGTTCCCAGGACTGAGGAGCTACATTCGGCTACCATTCATAGTTTCTGACTTCCTTTGTCAAAATATTTAATTATGTATAGCCTCTTCTCCTTTATGAAATTCTTCTCTTCCTTTCTTACTTCCTCTCTGTTTCTTGATACATATTTTTTCTCCATGACATATAAATAAGGATAGAATTTGGGGTTCATTGTGATTTTCCTCTGCTCTTCTATTCTTACTTTCTGATCATTCTCTCGCATGGGCTCTGTCTCTCTCATGAGAAGGATCTGCATTCTTAGCATCTAGTCTCTCAAGCCCATTGGATTTGTACTTTTTTCCATAGGATTATCTATAGAGCACTGTTTAACAATAAAATAACAGCGTGTTTCTATTGCAGGCTTGTATCTCAGAAATCTGTTCCTCCCATTTCTTTGATCTAAGGTTTCTCAGAACAGAACTTACATTGACTCACACAAGGCAGATAAAACTTTGAGCATCTTTCATAAAATAAATTCTGCTTATTCTGGTACCAAGAGATCAAGAGAAAATGCAATGTAAAGGCACCAGATACATGTGTGGCATGAACCACTTCTGAATGGTTCAATATTAAATTTTATTTAATTCTTCGTGTATTACAGACATACACAGGCCTTGAAGATTGTGCTGGGAAGACTTAGTATGACTGGTCCTCTCTCTTCTTGGCCCATGTGTCTCTTTTCTTCTGTCATCTGTATTTCTGCAAGCAGCAATGTGTTGCAGGTCTCATGCAGTAAGCAATTCTAATTTCATTTTCATGGCACTCAAGTTTACATCGACCATTACCCTTTTTGCACTCTCTCCTTAAATCCAAGCTACCATATTGGGGATATTTCTTTCTGGCTGTAAGAAGGAAAGAATGACTGAAATTAGCAACCTAGCTATGACACGTCCATATTTTAAAAGGAGAAAGATCAAGAACAAAAGATTGTAGAATAGAGCAAAAGAAAAAGCCCCCTTTCTAATTGCTGACAGTGAAAATCTTACTGAAGAAAGTTTAAGTAAATGTACCATCCCTTAGTGCAAGGTTAATCCTGGAAATTAGAAAGTGTCTTGCACCTAAGTGAGTTGTGCCAGCTTGCTGCTTTACAAGTTATTAGATAATTCAAGGACAGTTCCCAAAGTCAACATGAAAAAAAGATTTTACAATTTATCTTCTGTCAAACTCAGTCTCTACAGTTATGTAATTGCATTTGGGTTCCCCCTTTTCTGCTTTCACAAACATTATTTATACTGAATATGCTTTATGAATTCTTTCTACTGCAGCTCAATTTTACTTTTCTAAAACATCAGATAAGAGACAATATTAGGAAATTTATCTGAATTCCTATGACTTCCCTTAGATATTTTGGGATTTACTTCCCCCAAAAAATGATTTAACTTAGACACATATCTGATGACAGCATTGATTTTTAAAAAATGGGAATGTCTACAAGGAGTGGCCATTGTTGGACATTAAAAAATTTCTAAAATTACCAGTGCCCCAAGCTACATGTTTTATCTTGTAGCTTGGAGATTGACACTCACCAGAAGCTTAATTTTTAGGATAGTTGGAGATAGTTGTGGGATGTTGTGGGATGTTGGTCCAATAGACTGTAAGATCCATTCTAAGCGAAATATATTTTGATTTTATATTTCACATTGTATACTGGCTGTCACTTAGTGCAAGGTCAATCCTGGAGATCAGAAAGTGTCTTGGACCTAAGTGAGGCCTTTCGTTTTGGAGTCTTAAACATCACTTTTGATATGTAACAGCTTTATTTATATAGTGAGATAAAGGGCAACTGGTATGGGAGAATTCTAAATTTCTCAGGTGTCTGATCAAAAGGCAGACTCAAGTATTTTCATATATTTGTGGTGTAAAAGCAAATACATTTTACCACTAGTTTCTGCCATTAATTGAGGTCCAGTGTCCCAAACAGTCCCTTTATAAGCCAGGTCTTTCTTCCTAGACATTCTGTCTCCATTTCCAAAAGTTGTTGGAAAGTAGTGATACTTAGTGAATACCAAGACTCAAGCTACACTTATCCACATTGGTATAAACAGTTGATATAAAAACCTAGGTCTTCCATTAAATTGAGCTCTCTTCTCACTATAACTGAAGTAATGCAGAACATGGCTTAGAGCAGAAAAAAAAAGTTACTCTGCACAGATTAAATATTAATTTCTTAATATTTACTCTACAATTTCTGAGGAGTTACTATTAGTAAACCTATTATAATTTGCTAGTGACAGAAACCTGAATTATACTCACTTTAGACTGAATTCTGTCACATTTGACACTATTATCCAATATCCCACCTTAAATTGATCTCACCCTTTCTTTTATGAGTTTTTTGTCTTATAGCACCTTTCTAAAAATATTGTCTTCTTTCTCTTCATTCTGACCTCTAAATATGAGTATTCCACAAACTTGTGTCTTTGGATCACTAATATTTATCTTTGCAATCATTTATCCACTCATTTAACCATTAAGAACAGTTGGCTCTTGAACAATGTAGAGCTTAGTTAGGGGCACTGACCCCCTACAAAGTTGAAAATCTGTATATAAATTTTTTGACTCCCTAAAAACTTTACTAATAGCCTACAGTTTACCAGAAGCCTTACCAATAACATAAAGTCAATTAACACATATTTTAGATATTATATGTGCTATGTACTATATTCTTACAATAAAGTAAGCTAGAAAAAAATGTTAATAAGAAAATCATAAAAAAAGAAAAATGGATTTACAATATTTTTTGAAAAAATTCATATATAAATGAATCCACACAGTTTAAACTTGGATCTGTTCAAGGGTCAACTGTATACTTCTTGTTAAGCTCTTTGCCTATGCCAGTCCCTAGAGCAGAGTTTCTCACTCTAGGCACTATTGACCTTTTAGTTTGGACATTTCTTTGCTGTGGGATGTTATCCTATTTATTTTTAAAGGATGTTTAGCAGTATCCCATCCTCCCTAGATGCCAGTAGTACCAGTTGTGACAACCTAAAGCATCTCCAGATATTACCTAATTTCTCTCTGGGGCAAAGTTGCCTCTCTTTGAAAATCACTGTTCTAGTGATGCTGTGATAAGCCAAACATATATTGTCTCTAACCTCAGATACGTTGTTCAAATATAATCTCTCTGAAGTCTCTGTTGACCACTTTCAAAAAGTAATCTCTCTTTCCATAGCTCTCATAAAGCACTTCATATGTAACATTCATATTACATACTAGAAAATTTCTTTAAACAATATATAAAGTTCTACTTAATATATAAACTAGAAATTAGCAAGACATTTCATAAAATATTTTCAACTGATAATTTCTTTTCGTTTTTACTTATCTGCTATTTTACTCCATAGGATACCATTCACTTCCCTGGTAACAGGAGAAAAATCATGACTACCCTTTCAGTGCAAAAATATACTATCTGTTCTGTAATCAAAGTACATGCCAGATTTAAAGAAAAGTGATTATTGGCAACAGTACATTTTTCATTTTGACAGATAAAGTGAAATAATAGGTAAGAATGAAACAATGTCTCATTTTTAAACAGTCAGTGCATTTATAAACTCTAGAAAATGAAAGAAAAACTAAATAACTTCACTGAAAATTTCCCTGCATGGGAAATTTAAGGACTTTTATCTAGACTTTTTTCATCTGTAACTGCTTTTATTCAAACTCATGTTTGAATAAAAATTTTCACTACTTGAAGGTGAGGGGAAAAAAGTTGAGGAACTCTAAAAAAGTCATACAAATGGCATTTAGTTTAATTTGGGCTAGTTCAATCACTATATGCTATCGAACCAACTAGAAAATAAAAGGCAAGATTCTTATTGCTTTTTTATTTTCTAAAATGGCTATATTCTATATCACATCTCTTCTAATTTGGTAGAGAAAATATATATATTGACATCTTTCTTTTATTTTGAGATTTTTTTTTTTTTGGTCAGTAATGATAGGAATGTTTTTTGTTACATGTGTAATTAACAAGGTCTATGACTTCATTTAGAAAATATAAGAGAAAATATACAAAAAGTTAACACTGGTGTTGTAATCTATATCACTCTTTCTAAGACATAATTTCTAAGTCTATAGGACACATGATTTTTAAAATTTATTGATAAATACATGAATAACCTTAGTTTTGAGCCTGGACACCTGATAGGACTGTTAATAAGGAAAAATAAGCTAATAAAACACACACAGAAAAACAGCATAGTGATTTATTAATGTTAGCTATTGTTGAAATTAAAAGAAAAAAAGATTTATCACATATTAATAGAATTGGGGGGGGAGGGGAGGTCCCTTTCTAGAGCTGGAAATAATCCAGAGATCCTTTTCTAACAATTTTTGAATGGAAGAAGAGAAAGTTATTTTCTTAGTTAAATCAACCACTGCATTACTTTGTTATTTCATTGATGTTTGGCCCCTATTTAGAATTGTATCCATTAGCAACTTTTAAATGTTAATTTATCAGTCTATTATGTGTAAGTTTTAGATCGTCATGATGAACTCTATAATATTCACAATGAAAGATGAGTTAATTTCATCTCTTAGGTCTGTATTATGACTTCTCTTGGGCCTAAAAAAAAAAAAAATCATCCAGGTATTAAAAAGGAATATTTTTCTGAGACTTAGCAAATTTGAGCTGATTTCAGTGCCAGTATCATAAATTAAATATAGACCTGAGCTCATCCTTTCACCTTAAACTCTTTAAGAAGAAGAGAGTAGATGCTATGATCATTCCATCTTCAAAACTTATTCTATTTTTGTACAATTAATACTTACACATTAATTCAGAAGAGAATCTTGTAACATACCTGATGTGAAGAGATAGTCCTTGAGGGAGAAAAAATCTCATGGAGAATATAGCTTATGTACAAGGTATTGCATTCAACATTAATGAGATCTTCAGTACTCAAAGACAGAAGAATAGTAACTAGAAATATTTTTTTAAAGGCCAAGAAATTACGTAATTTGCCTATATGCCAAGAACAGAATATTAAGAAAGGCTTCCTACTAATTGGAAGTAGTACACTGGCATAGATTAAATTGAAGGAAAAGGTAAATAGACTGTGCCATCTATTCCTTACAGGTTGATTATGCTAAATAATAGTTTTTTCTTGGCAAAAATAAATTTTAACTAATTGTTGCAGGATGAAGGCAATGAGACTAATGTATTGACCTTATTTTTTTTTTTAACTTTTCATCTGGATGTCATTTCAGATTTACAGAAGAGTTGCAAAGATAATAGAGGCCAACTTCCCCTCATTGTAACATCTCACTTAACCATGTTACATATATGAAAACTAAAAAATTATTATTGGTATAAAACTATTAAGTATACTACAAACTTTATTCATATTTCACTAGTTTTCCCACTATTTTTTTCTATTCCGTGGTCCAATCCACAATATCATATTGCATTTAGTATAAAAACTTTTAATCCAAATGTTTTTTTTTTTTCCATACTTGTAACAAAAACAACTGATGACTCCTCACATTCATTAGCATAAATACGCCCATAAACATTTCTATTTTACCTGGTAAAATTGTGACCCAAAAGAGCAGAATAAAGAAAAAGAGATGAATCTTCATGATAGAGAATTTCTTAGGAAAAAAATGTCAACAGATCTTCTTTTTAAAGTCGAGTTTTTAAAATAAGAAAACAGAGAACGTTTTTTATTTATATATTCTCCTGGGAAGTGGTTCTAACTACTGAGGCTTATCAATAGCAAGAACATTTGTATGCTTGATTGAGTCGTGCTGTGTTCAAAGAACAAGGTCACAAAATTATTATTAATTTTTTCTAATAAAAGTGACACCTGGTTGTGTTACCTGAAACAGACTCTCATGAAAACACAACCCTTAAGGGACTCTTAAGGAATACGTGTTTGGATTGCTAAAACATCATCGTGAAAATGTTGCATGTAATGTAAAATATTCTAATGCTCTTAGTATTAAATGATTGAATATCTAAATCATAGAGTTTTATAACTGAAAGTTTCCATTGAGATCATGTTTGCTTAGAAAGGAAAACAATGAGAACGAGGGAGGTTAAATGATTTACCTCAATTCAGATAATATATACTTATTTAAAGCTAACATGATTAGGAAATACTGGATTCAGTAATGAGTATGGGAAGTACTTTTCACAATAAGTTTTTAAGTATGATATAAATTTCTTATATTAAATCGTCTGATTTCACAATTCTAGAGCCAATGTTTTTAAATCTGTTTATGGAACTGGAAGTGATTTTTGATCCAAATTGCATATGAACCAAGTCTATTATTTCAGGTACATGTGGAAGAGCTGGAAGTTTTACACAGTATCCAGAAGCTGATGCTGTAATCAGAGAACAATTAATCAATTCTCTCCTTCCACAGAGCCAAAGAATTTCTAGGACAGTGGTTCTTAACCATATATCACAATCCCCCAGAGGGCTTGTTAAAAACAAATTACAAAACTCCATACCCAGCATTTCTGATTTGGTAGGTCTAGAATAGAGTCTAAGATTTTACATTTTTAACAAGACTTTGAAATGCTAATATTGTTAAAGAGGTCACATATTACTCTAAGAAACCTGATTTATTCATTCTATAAATCTTCAGGGAAAAAAAAGAATCGGAGTCATAGAATCTATGTCATAGATTAGCAAAGAATGTGAAACTTCTTAGAGATTCTAATCAAATACTCTCATCTTATAGGTAAAGAAAGTGAAATCAAGAGAGATTAGCTGGCTTGCTTAACAGTCATTATCTATTACAAAAAAAATGTTTCAAATTATAAAATACAAATGGAAAATTTGGATTTAAGTCAAATGTGAGGACCTCGATTTAGCTGCACATTATTTCTGGAAAAGGAAAAAAACTCCTGAGAATTTAGCATCAGCTGATAGGAGAAAGACCACTTCAATATATCACTATGTAGCATTTATTCAACAAATATTTATTGAGCACTAAAATATGCAAAGTTAAAATTTACTACAAGCTAATGGCTTGTTGGAAGAAAAAACAGAGTTTAAGTATTAACCGGGAGGGTGGCATCAACCAAATGATGGCATAAATACTTCAAAGAATATGCCTCTCCAAAAAAGCAATGGAAAAACTGATGAAAACTGACAGAAATTATTTTTTCAAAACTCAAATAAACCTAAGGCTTGCAACAACTCAGAGAGTACTAATTTAAGAAAAAGTCTCCAATCTCTTAAGAAGAGTGAGCTTTGTAACATTTTAACATATCTTAGTCCCACCTGCTATTCCTCAGCTCAGCAGAAAACCCTGAAAAATAATGGTCCACATTCATGATGCCAGACATAGCAGAACATGGACAGAGGTATCCTGTCAAGTAGTTTCCTGGAAGACCCCCAGGTAATGCTTACCTTATTTCTCCTGATCCAGACCACGTATAGTACTAAAGATACTCACAATGAGGATTTTTCAAAAACATTTATAGGCAAATGTTTTAGTCACTGTTGTTTGAGGCAGTGGGTAATAGTTAGGGTAAAAAATAGACTTCCAAACAAAAGTTTGGAAGGTGAGAAGAGTATGAGGAAGAAGTCGTGTATAGGTGATTTGAAAAACTGACCTATTCCTGGGAACCTAGAAGGCCATTTGCATATTTCCATGAAGAAATGTGCACATATCCAGGTATATATGCATGCTCAGGAAAGACCTGAGGAAGACCTAGGCTTTCACCGCTTATTGATATTGAGGCTCCAAACAAGCAGGAAGTGAAGGCAAAGCAGAGATACATACTGCTTGGCTAAGTGTTAAATCATTCCGTAACACACACACAGATGACCTCTACAAAAACTGGGAGATTTTTAGGTTTCAAATATTTAAGGAAATCTCTGTACCATCGCTAGCGAACCACTATGATTAAGAAAAAGAGAATTCAGTGGCCCCACACAACGAAGAATACAGACTGTAGACATTAGTCAGAAAAGTCATTAAATAAAACAAACAACTACTACAAAGAACAACCACAAATCTTTGTATAAGGAAAGATTTGATTTCTGAAGTTGTTACGTTATAATATTTAAAATGTCTAGTTTACAACAAAGTTTTATAATGCAAAGATTATATATATATAATATATATAATCACCTCAGATCATCAGGCATCGGATTCTCGTAGGAGCACCGGTCCCTGCTGCCAGAAAGGATGGAGACTGCTATGCTAGATGAAGAATTTAAATCAGGTAATTAAAGTATGCTCAAGGAACTAAATTAAGCCACATCTAAAAAATTAAAGAAAAGTATAAGAACAACATCTCATCAAGTAGAGAATATCACTAAAGAGATAAAATTATAAAGATGAAATAAATAAAAATTCTAAAGCTGAGAAGCACAAAAACTGACATAAAAGTTCCCTGGAGTGGCTCGACATTACATTTGAGCAGGAAGAAAAATGAGTCACTGAACATGAAGTTAGGTCAATAGAGGTAATCCAGTCTGAAGAACACAAAAGGGGAAAAAATGAAGAAAATATACAGTTTCAGAGAATTGTGGGATACCAACTTAGACATATTGAAGTCCAAGAAAAAGAGAATAAAGAGAAAGGGGGTGGTAAGAATATTTGAAGAAATAGTGACCAAAACTTTCTAAATTTGATGTTAAACATTTACACAGAATATATAAGATGCAATTTGTGACAACAATAGGATATAGGGGAGGAGGATGAAGCTTTAAATGAGCAAAGTTTTGTGTAACATTTAATTAAATTGGTAACATTAAAATAACTAGATTCTTATAAGATTTTAATTATAATTTGCAGTGAAATCTCTAAAAAATAACTTTAAAAATACTGAAAGAAACAACCAGATAAATAAAATGGTGCACAAGAAAATATCTACTTAACCAAAAAAAAAGAATAATAAAGAGATTGAGGAACAGAAAAGACATAAGACACATAGAAAACAAATAGCAAAATGGCGGAAATAAGTGCTTCTTTTCAGTAATAAGATTAAATGGATTGTTTCTACAATTAAAAGGCAGAGGTTAATAGAATAAATTTTAAAAAATGAGTTGACTCATTTAAGATTCAACGACATGAGTAAGTTGAAAGTAAAAGAAAGTAAAAAGCTATTTCATGCAAGTAATAACTAAAAGAGAACTGAAGTGATTGTATTCATATTAGACAAAATAAACTTTAAGTAAAATTGTTACTAGGGACAAAAAAAGGTCATTTTATAATGAAAAAATGGTCAATCTATCAAGAAGATATAATAATTATAAACTTTATGTACCTAACATAAGAGCCCCAAAATGCATGAAGTAAAATATGACAACTGAAGGAAGAAATAAATAGAAAATTCAAAAATAATAGTTGGAGACTATCTGGCTTTTGATAATGTATGCAACAACTACACAGGTCAGCAATGAAACAGAAATATTAAGCAATACTATAAACTAAGTAGACCTATTAACTCACTAACTAGGTCTACTAACTAGCTAGATCTGGAGACCACTCGATCCATCAAAGCAGAATACATGTTCTCATGTGACAGTCTCTAAGATAGCCATATATTAGGAACAAAACAATCAATATGTTTAAATGAATGAAATAATACAAAGTATGTTCTTTGACTACAATAGAATGAAATTAGAAATCGATAACAAGTAAACTTGAAAAAATTTACAGATATATAAAAAGTAAACAATATACTCCTAAATTACCATTAGTTCAAAAATAAGTGAAAATAAAAATTAGAATATACTTTGGATTAATGAGAACAAAAATATAACATGCCAGAACTTATGGGATACAGCACATGCATATGGAAATGCAAGAAACCCTAACTAGCCAAAATAACTTTGAAAAAGAAGAATGAAGAGGGTTCACACTTCTGGCTTAAATACTTCGTACCAAGTCACAGTAATCAAGACAATGTAGTACTGGTGTAAGAAGAGGCACATAAATCAATGGAATAGAATTGAGAGTCCAGAAAAAAACCCATACATCTATGGTCAATAAATTTTTGATAAAGTTGTCAAGCTAATTTTGGGGAGGGGGGGCAATAGTTCTTTCAAAAATAATGCTAGAACAACTGGATATGGTTAAGAAGTAGAAATAACCCAACTATCCATCGCCTGATGAACGAATAAACAAATATAGTCTAACCATACAGTAGAATATTATTTAGCCATAAAAAAGAATAAATTACTGATACATGCTACAATATAAATATATCTTGAAAGCATTAATCCAACTAAAATAAATCAGACAAAAAGTCCATCTATTGTATGAATTAATTTATGTGAATTATCTTCAATAGTCAAATCCATAGAGACAACAAAATAATAAATGCCAGGGAATGAGAGAAGAAGGATTTTAAAGTAAATTGTAAGATGAGATTTCTTTTTGTAGTGATGGAAATGTTCTGAAATTAGGTAGTAGTAATGCTGATACGAAAACTCACTGAATTGTATATCTTAAAATGGTCGATTTTATGTTATATGAATTACAACAGACTTTAAAAAGAAGAATAAACATTATAAGAGAAAACATACCAATCTAACAAGCAAATTCAAATACAAAATGCTTAATTTTAGTTCTCAGTTCATAGAATTTCTTTTAGAAGGAAAGGAAATATAAGGTCCTACTATAGTAAAAGTTTCTTTGCTTTTTTTGTACATGGCAATAGAGAGAATCTTCTTTTAGTTCTTTGAGCATCTTGAAGACAGTTGTTTTAAAGTCTTTGTCTAGTAGATATACAATCAGGTTTTTGGCGGGGATAGTTTCTGTTAATTTTTTTCTTTGGATGGGGCATATTTTCACGTTTCTTTGTATGCCTTTAGATTTAAAAAAAAAACTATTTGAATTTAATAATGTGATATCTCTTTATATTCTTTCCCTTCCCCAGGATTTGCTAATTATTATTATTTTATTATTATTATTATTATTATTTATTATTATTATTGCAGGCTGTCTCTGTAGAAGGAACGGCCTGAGATATAAACTAAAGGACTTCTCAGGTCTTTTCCGAGCCTGTGCCTTTCCCTGGGCATGCATAGTCACTTTATAATTTTCCCCATATATGCAGTTGCTTCTGAATGTCTTAGTCTTTAATGTCTGGCTCAAAAAAAAAAAAAGAGAGAGAGGAAAAAAATAAAGGGAGAAGAAGGATATCAACACTTTAAATTCGCTGGAAATCACTTCAGCTGGAAGGAGAGGAGCCTGCAACAATTGGGGGTGGTACAACAACAATGGCCACTCTCTTCTTTGTCTACACCTTAGTGATCAGAAACAGAGGTTAGCAATTGGGAGCATAGATTCCCAATATTTGGAAGAACAGAATTTTATTTTTTATCTACCCTAGCTTCCCCAAGCTGCATTATGGATGCTCCAAAAACACATGAATAGCTGTTTGCTCTGTGGCTGGGGATGGGAGATGGTTGGCTGCTATTGTGCTATGAACTTAAATTGGCAAAAATTAAGTACAATTTTCTTTCCAACTCTTTTCCTGGAAGTTGCAAGCTATCAATGGATTATTCCAGAGTTCCAAAATAGGTATATCGCACAGATTCTGCCAGTGCAAATGTTGTCTAGGTGGGAGACAGATTCTTGGTGCTTTCTGCTCCTCCATTTGACTTTCTTCGTTAAAGTTTTAAATGTAATATTTTTCACACATATATTCATGAGAGTGTTGAATATTCTTTTAGTGTGTCATTTCTTTCTGTTTTTGCTTTGATATTTTGGAACATGTGTATTCTTATTCAAAAGGTTAATAATCTATTCAACTCTTGGTTTTCCTTTTAGAGCAATCAAATTATGTATATATTGATTACCTGTGTTTATACATATGACTTTATTTTGAATACTAAAAATATATATTTCTTTATGTATGGATAGTTTTTCCTTTATTCATATCTATCCTTTTTGATGTTTTATTCATTTAGTCTATTAACTTTTTATTTGTTTAAATTTTAACTTCATTTCTGAACGTAAAACATTTATTTCTGGGATTGGTCAGTTCATGCTTTATATCTTCCTACATCTTAGTATTCTAATTTTTTAGTTTTTTAATTTCTTGCTTTTTAAAGTTCAATATTAATCATATTATTACATTACTTTAATTTTATGCTAAAATATTGATTAAGTTTTCATGTACTTTGTGATAATATTTTTTTATTGTCTATTAGGATGATAAGTTCATGTTTATGTCTTTTGTTAGGTGGATTTAGGTCATATTTGTTTATAAGCTTTGATCCAAAACCAGGTAATTTGACTATTTTTTTCAGTTCCACAATCCCTTTGCACTGAAATGATAATAATATACCTACTCAGATTAAGATATATTAATGTATACTATTAATTTGTGTTTATTGTCATGAAGACACAATGAATTGTGACCTATCAGAAAGTGTTTAATTATTTATTGCCTTCCATTTTTAGATATGTAATAATATTTATTTTAAAAATCTTTTTTTTACCATGTTGCAATATTGCAAATAAAACTACTTTAAAAGCATTTACTTAAACTTAAATTAGTGGTAACATGTTTCTAGTACACCTGTGCAAGAAATATATGCCTATATAGAATTAAATATACTAGGATTTTATCAGCAGAAATGTCAGTAAAAAGGAAAAGAAAAAGGAGAGAGTCAGGAAGGTTAGGAGAGTCCATCAGACTATGATGCAAGGCTGATCTCAAGTGAAGCAAAGAAAAAAAAATTGAATGGATGCTTCCTAGGCTGCTGTGCAGTCTAAAAAAGGTTTAGTAAAGCCATAGTGGAGTGCTCCGCACAAAATCAGCCAGCTGAGGAATCCTGTCTCTCAGGAAAGTGTCTGCCTCAGTAACCTTGTTGCAACCAGTCATTGACTGTGAGGAGTCTGTGGAGAGTGTGTCCTCAGCACAAATACGAAGATGGATCTCAAAATCTATCAGCTGGGGCCCTTAATCAATTATAGTCACATTCTCACAGCCCTCTAAATCTGCCCTCTGTTCCAAGCAGATTCACTTGTCCAGCTAGGTTCGAGAGCAGTTCTTCTGTGATTCTCAAGGATCTTTCTTCCTAAAGCAAACTCAGATAAGGATGTTAGTGGAATGAATCTCAGCCTCTACCACTATTATTGACCACTGGGACTCAACTGGTACTATTCCTCTCCTTCCTCCACTGTCTATTCTAAAAACCCTTCACTCTCAGCTATCGCAACAGCAGACTTGGTGGCTTTTCTGGAGATGTGACCCAAGTCTTATTCCTTATGAGTCTGAACCCTTAATAGTGATACTTTTCTCAATTGAGTGTTGCTGCACATGTCTATTCAAAGTTAAAGTGGACAAGCGAAGACTGCAAGTGTTGTACACATTCTATACTCTTCAGTTTTCTTGCATTTGTGGATCATTCATGAGAGGCATATGTTTTCACCATGTGAAAGATCCGATATTACTTGAATCTAGTCTTCCATTTCTTAACCTCAAAGATTTTTCTGAGAAGAGCAAGACAGGTTACAACTACCGAAAGCTTGTTTTTAAAAATTATGCTTCCTCCAAATTTTTGGACCATCTAGAGTTCACCATGATCTACTCATAGCCACTAACTCCATGGCAAATGGAGTTGATTCTTGAGACAATAATGCCATAGCATCAACACTTTTTGAATATATATATGAAATCACTGAAAGAGGACTACAATGCAAATTCACTATGTAACTCATGACAAAGAGTTATTTCTGAATTGTTCAAGTTTAAAGTTAAAGTTTATTTCTTTATTCATTACAAAGATACATGAGCCAATGTTCTCACTGCTGAATGATGCTATGAAATAATCTTGTCCTAGCCTCATCTATCTCTTTATTTCATTATGTTATCCAATGTTTATAATACTCTTATAGAATGGCCTACAAAATAAGTCACAGATCCAATGCAGAAAGAAATCTTTTCTTGTTCTTCACAGATCATTTTACTCTGACCAGTAAAACTTTCATAACTCATTTTCATGACCTTATTGCTGTGGTAGTTTTTTCTACTTCTGGCTACTAGAAAGAAAAAAAATAGATGGAATCTGTAATCCAACCATGACATATGAAGTGTCCAAAGCTATGTGGATTTAGATCAGAGGTCAGGAAATCACTCTCAGTCCAAATTGACTCATTGAAATTTTTTTGTAAATAAAATATTATTGAAACACAGCCACACCCATTTGTTTATATGTTATCTATGGCATAGTTAATTTCAACAGAAGTGGTAATGGCCTATAAAATCCAAAATATGTACTATAATACGCTTTACATAAAAAGTTTGATAACCCCTGTTTCAGGCTTTTGTATTAATATTATAAAGTATTTTCAGGAGAGAAAACGACAACACACCCTAAGATTATAACTTGGATTCTTATCTCTTCATCTTTCCTTCTTGATTTCCTCTGTCATCCTCCTCAATCATTAATTCAGCAATAACTTATACGAATCCACCAAATGTTAAGTTTGGGTTCAGGTATCTGAAAGACAAAAACAATGAGGTCCATGCCCCTTGATCCAGTATTATCTCTTCGGCAAAGGTTTTCCCAAAACTTTCTCACAAACATGGTTACCTCCGCCTTTGCATGCCTTTAGCTCTTTGTTTGTTCCACTCATTCTGCTCTTATATCATCTGATCATGGTTAGGAATTCTAGGAAACAATATTCTATATCTTGTTAGAAAATAGAATCTATGATGGGCAAAATTATCACAACTTCCTATCTTGATTTTGTCACCCATCTATATTTTCTCCTTCAGATTTAATAATTATACTGTCTTTGAAATGGATCAGAAAATTGTGAAAATCATTTCAACACAACACTACCTTGTCCTAGTACAAAATACATATCAAAGTTATACAAAACTGAGATGGGTATTTGGAAATTTTGCACAGTGAGAAAGTTGAAACTAAATTTTCATTTTTAAACATAGTGGCACATGACATATATTTATGGTATTTATTTTATCCATCAGTATGTATTTATGAATCAGAATGCAAAGGTCATAATTGTATTGTACTTCGGTATTTTTTTTTATTCAGCTTGTATTGTGCCTCTCCAAATTTTGTGGGAGAAATATATGCCTCTACACATTGCTTCTGCTACCACATGCTAAATTCGATTGTTGCAACAGCGAGGGCTCTCCAAATGGATTGGGAAGATACCTCTAAAAAAGGACAAGTGTGCATGCTTTGAGAGTAAGAGAAACCATGGTTAAAAATTAATGAGAGGACTATTTTATTTTTTTCCCTCTCTCCTTCAATAGACTTTAAGAAGGCTATATACAATTTTAAAGAAATTAGCTAATGCGCAACCTTACAGAACTTTTATAAAGATTAATAGAGCCAATTTAAAACACTTAGCATACGATTCAATAAATGTGAATAAAAACACCATCTATTTGTGCCATTCTTGATGAAATCTCCTTGGAACAACCTCTTAATGAGACATTGCAATTTAGGAGCAAGTGCTTATATTTTAAAAATGTAGCTCTGTAAAATGGCCCCTCAGTGACATAATTAATCCCTGGTATGGGTAATGTACACATTTAACATTCAATTGTTTTAACATCAAATATCCACAAATTATTTTAGTACTCCAATAATAAAGAGAAATTCAAAACATGCAGTATTTGACCTGAAAGTGACCCTAGAGATCATTTCATTTTGTGGTTAACACCAATGTTGGTTTCTGGTCCAAAACATAAGGAGCTTGGAAACATACCTATCCTCACAAGAACAGCAAAGATAAAATGCTGAATAAACTGAAAAACAATTACCACTTTTAGAACTATCTAAGAATTGAATTCACAAACAAACCACACTACTGAAACCTGGAGAGACAGGTAAATGCAGAGAATCATAGTTTACCAGGAGCAGAAGCTGCTGCTGCATCCACCAGCTGGTAGGAGCACTTAAGGATAATTCACTGATTGATGGAGATTGAATGTAGAGTAATTTGAGGGATAAATACTCCTGTGAACCTTGCTTTATTGAGAACCCCACACTGTTTTTGTGCATTTTACCTTCAGGAGCCCCACTGGGTTATCAGAATGAAAACTGGAGACAAATCTGCTAATGCTTCCCAGCAGGGGAAGGAGAAAATAGCGACTTTGAAATATTCCTGGAGTGCTCCGTGTTTCTTAACAAAGGCCTTTCTTTATAGAAAACTATTTTACTAGAGACTAATCTAGATGAAAACACAAAAATACCCAACTCCAGCCTCCTCTAGCTTACCTATCTCACTTAAGGGGGATGGGTAAGGAAAACTGAGTAGCACTTGTGAAGTTCATAGCCCAGAGTCACAGGCTTACTAAAAGACAGACACAGTCTATGGTCATGCCACCCTGAATGTGCCGATCTCATCTGATCTTGGAAGCTAAGCAGGGTCAGGCCTGGTTAGTACTTGGATGAGAGACCACCTAGAAATACCAGATGCTGTAGGCTTTAAAAAAACAAAAACAAAAAGAAAACATAGGCCCAATCATAGAATTATAGATGCTTCTTTCCCTCCACATTTTACCTCCACATTAACAGGGCAAGGGATTACAGATAAAAGAAAGGTAAGGCATAGGCTATTTCTAAAGTCTCTAGGGAAGCCAAAGACAAGAGAGACCAAACCAAGGAAAATAGAGAAAATTTTAGTCTCTGACCCCTACAGTTATAGCAAATAGTAAACACAAATTTATCTCCTAGCCAGATAAACACAAAACCTCGCACATGTTGAAAACTTATTTACCTCAGTTCCTTTTATCTAATGAGTAATTTCCGGCTTAAAAAAATTAGAATGTGTGCTAAAAAGCAAAACCAAACCAACCAATCAACTAAACAAACAACACAATCTGAAGAGACAAAGAAATAAATAAATATATAAAATCAAAAATACACAGAAACAGTGATGATCAGAGAGGTTTAATGAATTATTAATTCATATCATTTGTAAAGATTTAAGATGAAAGTTCAAGCAGCCAATTTTTCTGTGTATCTTTTAAACAGTTTCTGTGCATGCCATAATAATATTCTTATTTCATAAAGCTAGAATACTTTGTAAATATTTTGAATTTTGCAGAAAGCTCAATGAGAAAAATTCAGTCAGAGAAACTCTCAAAAGACTTAAACTACTTTCCACTCTCAAACTATTTATACTGTTCTCAACACTGTCCTGTCAGTCTGACAGTGAGGAATTAGATGAATAATTCAACACAAGGTATGAAAGATATACAAGATTTCATAAATGAGTTCTACGTAGTGGGGGCGCATATTAATGGTTAGGGGTGCTCCTTATTTCCCCACTCTCCAGACAGATCAAGGAAACTCTAAACACTTTCTCTGAAAATAGCATTACACTAAATTATGTGACAAAATTTGCCCCATCAGATTTGCCTTTTTGTTACAGGTCATTTGTTATTCTTGTAAAATGACTGTATACAAATCAACAAGTGCCTGAATTAATTGGAGGGCAAATGGAGTAAAGATTTAAAAAGCAGAACAGACCTTGAAAGTTAGACATGCAAAGCAAGTATCCAAAATATACAAAGAACTCATACGACTCAATAACAACAAAAAAAACAAGTCATCCAATCAAAAAATGGGAAGAGGACCTGAACAGACACTTCTCCATAGAGGACATACAAATGGCCAACAACTATATGAAAAGATACTCAACATCGCTAGCTATTAGAGAAATGCAAATCAAAACCACAATGAGATACCGTCTCACCCCTTTTAGAATAGCTATAAGCAACAGGATGAGTAATAACAAATGTTGGAGAGGATGAGGAGAAAAAGAAACCCTCAGACACTGCTGGTAGGGCTGTAAATTGGTACAGCCACTATGGAGGTTCCTCAAAAACCTAAGAATTGATCTACCATATGATCCAGCAATCCCTCTACTGAGTATTTACCCCTAAAGACTTGAAAACCCATATCCGAAAAGATATTTGCACACCAATGTTCATAGCAGCATTATTCACAATGGCCAGGACATAGAAGCAACCAAAGTGTCCTACGATAGATGATTGGCTAAAGAACTGTGGCACATGTATACAATGGAATATTACTCAGCCATAAGAAGAGATGAAATACTGCCATTTGCAACAACATGGATGAAGTTCGAGATAATTATGCTAAGTGAAATAATCCAGACAGAAAAAGTTGAAAATCACATGCTATCACTTATATGTAGGATATAAACCTGAAAGCAACAAAAGAACAGGACAAACAAACAGAGACTCATGGACATGGGCTCTAGACTAGTGGTTACCAAAGGACCATAGAGAAGTGGTTACTAGTGAGGTGGAGGAAAAGGGGAGAGATAAATGGGGTAGGGGGGTTCAAATATATGGTAGCTGAAGGAAATTGGACTTTGGGGGGTAAACACACAATAGAATATACAGATGTCAAATGATAATGTACACCTGAAAATTATATAATTGTATTAACCAATGTTACCCCAATAAACTTATAAAAGTAAAAATAATAAAGTAAATAAATAATAATAAAAAAAGAAAGTTGGGCAGATCTTGGTAGGAGAACAGATTAATGAAAAGGAAAAATATCTAGGCTAGCTGGAATCTTTGAGAGGTAAAACCTCAGTTATATTGCTCTTGGCCAGCAATTTACAGTATGGTGAAAGCAGAGTGTATATAATTAAGGCATCTGGAGACTGTATGAGAGCATTCTGCCTCTTGCAGGATTGGAGTGCAGAATAGTAGTCAGATTTTTTTCCATGCAATTTTATTGAGCAACAGCACAACTAAAGATGCAAAAGTTTTTAGAGTTTGAACTTTTAGAGGTTTTAGTGTTTGAACTTTTTATATTTATATTTTGACATGTTATGAGTTAACTTTTTTTGTATGGAATGTGATGTGGAATAGCATGGAGAAATTGAGCCCAACAAAAGGACCAACACAGGGCAACAAGTACAAAATATGACTTTAAAAAAAATGAATTTCTATCACTAACACACCTATGAGAATGGCCAAAATCCAGAACGCTGAGAATACTAAATACGGGCAAGGATATGAAGCAACAAAAAGTCTCATTAATTGCTGATTGGAGTGCAAAATAGTATGACTTCTTTGAAAGAAAGGTTGGGGGTTTCCTACAAAACTAAAATACTCTCACCACACAATCCAGCAAACATGCTCCTTGGTATTTACCCAAAGGAATTGAAAATTTATGTCCACACAAAAACCTTCACACAGATATTTATAGCAGTTTTATTCATAATTGTCAAAACTTGAAAGCAACCAAGATGGCATTCAGCAGGTGAATGAACAAATAAACTGTGATATATTCAGACAATGGGATATTAGTCAATGTTTAAAATATTAGCTTTGGTAAGATATGAGTGAACCTTAAATGCATACTATCAAGTGAAACAAGCCAGTCTTAAAACACTGTATATACTGTATTATTCCAACTATACAACTTTTGGAAAGGGCAGACCTATGAAAACAGTAAAAGTATCTGTGGTTGCCAAGAGGTTGGGGGAGGGAGGGACGAACAGGCACAACACAGATTTTTAGTGCAGTGAAACTACTCTGTATGATACTATCATGATAGATGTCTTACAAATTTATCAAAACCCATACAGAGAATGTACAACCCCAAAAGTAAACTGTGGACTTTGAATGTGAATGATGTGTCAGCGTAGGCTCATCAGTTGTAATAAATGTATCACTCTGGAGGTGGAAGTTAACAGTGGGAGAAGTTGTGCATGTGTGGGGCAGGAAGTATAGAGAAAATCTCTGTACCTTCCTCTCAGCTTTGCTGTAAAATTAAAACTACTCTTAAAAGTAAGTCTATTAAATTAAAGTAAAATTTAAAAAGTGAATTTTCATGTTTAATAGAGAAAACTTCTTTTATTGAGAAGTTTAAGAGAAATGTGTGTGTGTGTGTGTGTGTGTATTCAAATGAATAGGCGTGTGTGTGTGTGTGTGTGTGTGTGTGTATTCAAATGAATGGGCACAGATTTTTAAGAAGTTAATAATAGAGAGTGAATAGCAACAAAAATTAAGACAGAAAAGCCATAAAGATTTAAGTAAATAGAAATCTTTGTTAAAGGCATTTGTGCAAAAAGAAGTAAAGTAGCTTTATAAAGATAAGCATAGATGCCAAAGAGAACATTTTTTCAAAAGATCGAATTTTTCTCTGCAGTCTTGCAATTAGTAATCTCATAATCAAAAGATTTAATACAAGTTTTAGCACAAAGAATTATAGAAAATTCTGTGTGATGTAATACTTTGAACTTGCATCTCCATATCAACTAGAAGTGTCAAAATTCATTGTTATATCTTGCTTTGTCTAATTGTTCATATAATATCATGCATGTCTAGGCAATTAATAAATAATTTTAATAGTGATATTGAGGGAGATGGTAGAGTAGGAATTCCACAATTTCTAGGCTACTAACTAAAGGGTGAACCCAAACCTTTGTCATATGGATTTGGGAAAGTAAATAAGTGAATTTTACCATTATCTCTATTTGCTTGAATATTCTATCTAATTCTTACAGAGACATTTTGACAACATTTCTAATAGCTAAGAAAAAGTTAGTTATGGCACCTATTAGTGACCATGTAAACTCGAAGCTAAAGCTTTCAGTAAGCATGCAGACGAGATAATGCATATCTCTATCATTAATATCAGCTTTTTATTTACCAAAACTCTGTGATACAGACATAACAAGACATATAGGAATAGAAACATAAGTATTATTATTATTTTGACTCTTAAGTATTATTGTTTATTTTATAATTTAGCTCTCAGAGGATCTTACAGTCAGATACACTTGGAATGTCCTCAAAACGAGTTATCTAATTTATACTTACTTTATTAAGTAGGGCCTCATCTTCTAGCAGTTCTTAATGTTTGATACTGTTGTCCAACAAGTCCTGGAAATGACCTTATTCCTTGTGTGGGTCCGGCTCTGTTCCTCTATCACTTATCTAAAAGTTTCTTACCTTGTTCCTTTCATTTTCCTGCTCCATAAATTGAGGATTCCTAAAGATTGTGTCTTTAGTTTTGCTCCTTTCTTCAATCCATCCATCCAGCTAGTTCTTCAATTAATATTTATTAACAATCTACTATATGTCACATACTCTGCTGTCCTCTAGGGAGACCAGGAAACAAAACAGTTGCTTTTTGCCTTCATGAAAAATGTTTAATACCAAATCTCATCCATCCTGTGCAATGTCTTCCTTGAATAATTTTTTTTTAAAAAAGTGACCACCTCCTCCTTTTAGAGCCACAACATTTTATTTATTTTTTAAATGTTTTATTTATTTGGTTTATGAGCAATGTAAATTTATTTCTCACAGTTCTGGAGGCTAGGAAGTCTAAGATACCGGAGGATCTGCTATCTGGTGAAAGCCTGCTTCCTGATTCATTGATAGTAGCCTTCTTGCTGTTTCCCCGCATGGCACAGGGGAGCGAGGAAGATTTCCAGGGCTTCTTTTATAAGAGAACCAATCCCAATCATGAGAGCTTCACCCTCTTGACCCAATCACTTCCTAAAAGCCTCACTTCCAAATACCATCAAGCTGAGGATTAGGTTTCAGTATCTGAATTTTGGGGGGACACATTTAGTCTGTAGCAGGAATCAGTGGAGTAGAAAGTGTCAGTGTCTACAGGGGCTATACCCTGATCCAGCTGTTCTTAATTCATATGCCTCCAGGGATTATACATTAGCCTCAGAATTTCACATCAAATTTGATTTAGGCACTCCCACTTGCTGAGATAAAACAACTATTCTCTTTCCTTTTTCCCTGGGAGTACTTTAAGAGTTGAGAAGCACTTCCAATAATGTCCTCAGAATACAAACCATTCTAATATATATTATCTTTTTTTCCAGATCCTTCTGCCTTTCACTCTCCCTCTGTTTTTTTTTTTTTTTTTAAATTTTGGAAATATAATTCACATGTAACATTATATTTTTTCAAGTGTATAACATAATGTTTTATATTGGTATACATTGCAAAATGATCACCACAATAAACGTAGTTAACATCCCACCACCATACATGTTACAATTTTTTTTCTTGTGATGAGAACTTTTAAGAGTTACTCTTAGCAACTTTCAAATACTCGATACAGTATTACTAACTATAGTCACCATGCTGTACATTATATCCCTGTGACTTATTTACCTTATAACTGGAAGTTTATACCTTTTGATCCCCTTCATGAATCGTAGTATTTTATTTGAGTCACTATATGACACATATTACATTTACCTTGATGTGGAATTTTCATAATACACAAGCATACAAACCTCAGAAAGGGAAAACATACGATGAAAATGTCTGCTAGGAAATATCCTTACAAAGAAAAAGACATTTGTTTAACCAGAGTTACACTATAAAATCAATCCTGTGAAATTCCATTTGAACAGGAATTTTAAATCTCTAAAATCTATAACAAAGAATAAAAGAGTTAAGATATAAAAAAAGAAAAAAATGATGCCATTAATTTCAACCTAACCATCAGATGTTGATTAACTAAAAGTCATACATCATTTTTTTATTGCTATATTTTTAGTTTTTATTTTCTCACCCATATCATGATGCTCCAAATCTTATCGTGGAAATGAATGACTATAATTATTGTATAAAATAACAAAATACATAGAGAAAGAGAGAGGTATTAATGAATTAAGGAAAGTCTTTTAATTTTTAGACATTGCCCAACAAGTAATTGTCAATACTGAGGCTTATCAGTTCTGAGACCATTTTTATACTGTGTTGCACAGTGTCATATGCAAAGAACTTAACATGAGGAAAAGTCTGCTTTATTTTCATATAAAATATCATCTGTGTGTACTAACCTTAAAATTCTCCTTTTTATGGAAGACTATAAGGGACATTATAATTACACTGGTAGTGGATTTGATTCACTAAAACATCAAACTAAAATGATGTTTCAATGAATCCAATTTTTTTACACACGTGATATTTATTCAAATATCAAAGGTTTCAAAATATTGAATATTATGACACCTAGGAACTTAGAGCTACAACTTACCATAAGATTATTTTACTGTATTGATGTACACATTGAGGTTCAAAGAGGACAAGTACATTATCACAGTCTATTTTATGTATATTAATTTAAAATGTATACATTAATAAGAATGGGAGTTTGCTAACAACTTCAAAATCATCCTAACCAACTTATGTATAACTTGTAAGCAGAAATGCATATGTCATTGAACAAAAATCTTATTTCATGAAGCCCAATACTATGCTCTAATTTTTGCTGTGATTTTCTCAGAGATACTTCTGATCTGGTTCGAATGTGAACCATTATTCCTATTTGGCACACAATCAAAAAAAACAAATGCACCAGAACTAACAACAAAACTTAGAGGCCACCATCATCTGCCAGATCAGTCAGGAGTTCTATGCCTCCCATGTTTATCTTTTCATGTCTTATTTCTTTGACTACAATGATGTGGATCTACCAAATGTTATGAAGAGAGAGAACATACTGAGAAATTGATAAGAATCCAGAACAACGAAATAGCCAAATGTTACTTCAGGATATTAAGAAATGAAAAAGTGAAGAATAAGAGAGTGAGTTGAATACAATGGAGTATACATGACACATAGAAAAATATGTGAGTTAGTCACTACTGAAACTGTAGAAACAGCCCACTGAAAAAGTGATCCCGCTTATAGGACTTCCTTAAGACTTATTATGTGAGATAACAGGTAAAATTTGTCACAGAACTGGGTGGCTGTGTAATCAGCTTGCAAAGATGAGGTCCTGGCAGTCACTTGATAAGTACACACGGGGAGATAGTGAAACTGAAAGCTCAGCCCTAGCTGCCTTTCCCACAGCCATTGGGGTGACTTGCCAATGCAGCCCAAGCATGTTTAGTTTACCTTTTCATTTCATACATTGCACCAACTCATCTTCCTGGATTTTCTTGCATTTTTATTTTCCTTTTCAAGAAACTAATTTGGTGTCCTCCTCCCATGTGTTTGTATGAAAATATATAGTATATCTGTGCCTGTGGAAGTCCCAGACATTAATCCTCATAGCTCTTTGAGAATTTTTTTTTTTTAGAAATTATAAAAATAAAGATTTTAAAGATTGAAAAATTTGGGGGAATAAGTGTTTGGACATCAATCCCTGTCTAATACTAGAACCAGAACTCTTAATCATAATGCTCTTCTTGATCAATCCTGTGGCATCCCTATTTTAAGAAGAAGCAATGCAAAAGAATCTCATTTAAATTTAAGCAACATAAAGTTATTTAATTTAGAACTACCATAGGTTTGGAAAATATTTTATTATCTTAAATATAAGTAGGTTGAGAGAAGTATTTTTTCTAAACTATTTTATTGTTTTTGTTTGTTTGTTTTTTGTTTTTTGTTTTTTTTTCCTCTCTCTCTCTCTGTGTCTGGTACCACACAGATCTAATTCCCTTTACTTGTAGGAGAAAAATTGCTCATTCTATTAGTAGTATGACATCTAATCCTTCTGGATCTATCAAAATCTCACCACCTTAGATAATAAAAATAGTTTTAAAATGTATATAATCTGCTGATAAAGTGAAGAAAAAAATCTCCTAGACCAATAAGTGGATTCTGTTTATTTGTAATCTAAATTATGTTTTGCACTTTCTCCATTAAAAATGTTCATTGCTTCTTATCACAATAAAAATCTTTTGCAGGCTTTCTAGAAGAAAGTAGCAAGATAAATCTAGTAAGCTCATACAAGTAAGATCACCTGAAAAAGTAGAGATATAAAAAAGAAAATGAAACCTTCAAAGATAACTTTTATTTTTGCTTTAAGACCCAACTGGTTTGTGATAGAAGAGAAAGCTAATTTATGATCTGTTACCTCTAGCTTAAATCAAGAACTGCAGGACACCAAATCTCTGTCCTCCCACATGGATCTGAGTTTAAGGGTGAGGAGAACAACAGGACTTCACCAAAGTTCTCTATCTTTAGCCTTGAACTATCAGATGTGAGCTGTCTCTCCATAGTTTCAAAATTCTAATATTCACCTCTGATCTTAGACTCATGTTTCAAAAGTTCAGAAAACTGATACCCAGATTTGGAGGAATTGTGTACAGACAACGACAAAGAAGTTCCAACTATTATAGTTCTCTTTTTTTTTCCATTTATCAAAGAGTAAGAGCCTGATGGCTACAAAAGACATTACTGAAAAATTAGGGAACTTCAAATATGGACTGTGTTAGATAAAGTATTGTTTATTGATGTCAGTTTCTTATGAATGGTAATGATATTGTGGTTATAAAGGAAGATAATATTATAGATAGAGGATACATGCCAAAGTATAGGCTGAAATTTACCTTCAAATAATCTGAAGAGAGAGGGAAAGAATATACACACACATATACACGTACATGCACACACCCCAACCCCAAAATAACAACATATAACGTGTTAATAATTGGTTAGATTAATCCAGATGAAAGGTATACAGGTATTCATCAGTAATCCAGTCTACAAGTTTTCATTAAGTTCTACATTTTTTCAAAATAATAATTGGCAAAAACAGGTAAATCTTCAAACTACTGGGTTGGTCTAATTTTTTTTATTACCATGTACAATAATAGTGTTTACAACATATTTATAATTTTCATATTTACTTCATACACTGAAATATGAGCTTCTCAAAGATAAAGACTCTGATGTTTTCCCTTCAACTCTAGCAAAGCAACAGTATATTGCACTCATTTTTTTCACTCATTTGTCAAATAAATAAATTTTAAAAATATGACAAATGTAAGGGAATCATGTAGTCCCTGACCATCTGTATATGCAGAGCTAGTACTTTTCCACTCTGGGTTTGTGTGTGTGTGTGTGTGTGTGTGTGTGCACGCACGCGCACGCGTGCGTGTGTGTGTGTGCGTGGTCATGTACACGCTTCTGTTTACCTGTAATATAGTGTCAAAACATGCCTATTTTGTCTTATCATCTATTTATAACTTAAAATGGTAAAAGGTGACAGTTGTGTGTTGGAGAGAAAGAATATAGATTTTACCAAATATTCTTTTTCATATTTTTCCCAATTTGACTCATACTATTAAAAATATCAGCTCTGAGGATTATAAATTTTCTAATATTAGCTTTTTATCATTTTATTAACTCAAGTAGTTAAGCATTATTCTACCATTCAGCCACACTGAAGTGATTATAATTTTGCACACATTTGTAATTTTTAAATCTAGACTAGTTTATACTAGACTACCCACTACCGTTACCACTGCCAATAATAATATGTGTTATGCTCTTCTAAGACTTTATTTGTATGACTGTGTACTATAATTGTCTCCATTTTATAGAAGAGAAAGCTAAAGGTTTTAAATGTAGCTAAATTGCTTAGGGTCACCTAGCTATTAAGTGGCAGAATTATCATTTGAAATCTGGAAATCCAAAGCATAGTCATCTACCTCACCAATATACAATACTGCCGAATCCTGAAAGTTGGATGGTTTAAAAATAGTGTCTTGGTGCTTTCTCAGCAACTGAAGTCTAAATTCATGTGAAAACTTACAGAGAGAATTCTGAGAGTTATAACAATTGGGAGACATTGAGAATTATAAATAGAAAAAGCATTCCTAAGAAATTATAAAATTATTAAGCCAGAAATAACATTCATCCCTGATCCCTCAACTGGCTTCGTCTTCCAGACAAGAATGCCAAGTTAATCTCTATTCATAAAAAGCAATTACAATTTGAAGACGCTTCATATTTGCCTCTTTTGCCAGCACCAAATCTGCCTCATCTGAATCTTTCCAGTTCATGAGAAATACTAATTCTCCACTGCTGTCTGTGGCACCAATTATTTGTTCAGGATCAAGACCTCTGGCAAATCCTTTTGGTTTATCAGCAGCATCCTTTTCTTTGATTGGCTATAATCAGACTGTCAGATAAAGATTTTCTTTTTGTACCATCTTTTTCTTTACAGCTTTTTGAAAATTAAGAAATGCTTCAATTAACTGGACAATCTAATTTTTCTTCAGGTCCCCAAGTATTGTCACATCTGTGAATCCTTTCCACTTCAGGAAATACTCCACCTTCCCATTCACTACACGCCGGTCTGGTACTTTTTCCTTTTTTTCCTTTTTTTTTTTTCCAATATAGTTTTATTGGAGGCCATTTTTTATTGCAAACTTGAAGGGCTATTATTTACTGCCTCTGAGCTGCTTCCGAGCTGTCTGCGGTGTGTACCTCCAGCCCTGCACGCCATCAGCTTGAGCTCTCAAACATGTACTCTTTACTCATGCTTTTGAATATATGTATATATATTCAAAATATGTAGGTATTATACAGATATACATATAAATCTCCAAGGAATAAAGAATCATATAGTTGTTTTTTGCGGGGAGGGGGGTTTCTGGTTTTTTTCAACATTAAATTTGTGTGATTCAACTATGTAGTTGAATGTAGTGGATTATTGATTTTCATTAATACATGGTATTTACTTTATTCATTTATTTCATTTGTGATGACCATATAGGTTATTTGCTGTGTGGCAAATAATGCTGCTGGCAACATTCTATTTCCTAGAACACATGTAAACGGTCTTTTGTTGGGTTGATATATTCACAATGAAATCCTAGATCATAAATTACAAATGTCTTCAGCTATAATAGATTATGACAAATTGCTTTTCCTATATTTCTGCCAAATTATTTATCTTTTTCTTTTTATTTATTAGAATTCTTTATATAGTCTAGATACAAGCACTTTGTCATTTATATATATTGCAATTTTAATATTGCCTTCTATGTCTTGACCAGGCAAATATATAAGAACTGAAGAAATTTTTGTATTCTAAGGTTATTGATCAAATGATTTTATGGCCCAGAGTAAAGAACCTTAGAAGCTTTTGAGTCCTGAAGCCTAAGTCTCAGATGAAGGAGACCAGAGATAATGTACATCATTTCAGTATATTGGAGAATAGTTCCTCTTGGAAATAGTAAGAATATTTGTCAAAACAGTTTCACCAAAAATGAGACCCTATGACTTCAAAATAAGACTTCTTTCTCATTTAAAAAAAAATTATTAAATTTATTGGGGCAACATTCATTAATAAAATTATATAGATTTCAAGTGTACAATTCAATAATACGTCATCTGTATATTGCATTATGTTCACCACTCAAAGTCAAATCTCCTTCTGTCACCATATTTGAGCCCCCTTTAGCCTTATCTATGTCCCTACTTGCCTTTATTCTCTCTGGTAATCACTAAATTGTTGTCTGTGTCTATGAGTTTTTTTGTTCGTCTTGTTCGTTTGTTGCTTTCAGTTTTATATGCCACACATAAGTGAAATCATATGGTTCTAAACTTTTTCTGTTTGACTTATTTCACTTAAGATGATAATTCAGCTTTCATAAAACTAGAAGGTGAAAGAAAAGAAGAGCTAAATAAATTAGGGACTGGGACAGAACATATACCTAGGATATTTCCTTCCTTTCATTTTACAGAGAGTAGTTAAAATGTGCAAGATCTAATTCTACTTGTTTTATTTTACCGGTGTTGCTTTTTTCTGCACCATTTTGTGCCTTCTCAAATACGGTGAAAGAATTACATGTCTTTGAGTTTAGTTTCCCAAGCTCTGTCTACCTATGGTCACCAATAACAGCATAGGATTATGAATAGGCTGGTTAGAGCCCACTGTATAGAAAAAGATGACTTCAAAAGAATAGGAAAAAAATGTTTTTTGAACAAAGGACACTAATGTATTTCTATTTACTTCATGACCTTATATATTATAAGAGGTTTTAGAAAATGATGCACATGTAGTAACATTTTTTAAAAATTGGGTTGAATATGTGAATGAATGACTTGGTTACCAATAAATTACCTCACATGGCTTTTGGAAGGAGTAATAAATTAACGTGGACAAAATGCAGAACAGATACTAGCTATTAAAGTCATTAGTAAGAAGAAAAAGTATCAGGCCTTACTGAAATCCAGACAATTCTACATGATGCCTCAGAAAATTTCTAGAAGTAAAGGGAATTTTAATGAGCATGTTCTAATGAAATTTTATAAAGATGATGAAGGAAAAAATTTCATGAAAATAATGAAATAAAAAATTATTTAACTTAAATCCAACTCCTTGAGTTCATGGGCTACATTATCAATTGAAGTTCATTCCCTTTTCCCCCTTTGGAGAGAAACTGTCAGCTAAAAGCTATTTAGTTTGAGTATTATTAGAGCAGAGTAGCAGTGACAGAATGGGATACAATGGATTTATTTTATGTTGCTATCCACTGAACACAACAATGACAGATACGTTGGTGATCCAGGAAAGTAGCAAGACAAAGAAGAAGAATTTAAGTGGAAGTGAATAGATACACAGCTAGTCTGTTATGAATATAATAAAATTGGTACTTTTAGCAAGCCTCACTTAACCTCACTTAACCTCTGCTATCTATGCTATAAATGTGGAGTGAGTAATTTCCAAGCATAAATTCTTTCTATTCTCAATTTTTTCAAATCAATTAGTATATTAAATTTAGTAGAATTTGAATATTGAATAAACACACATTTCAGAGATTGATTATATCACTATAGCACTATTCCAACAACTTACATATATATAGATATATGTACAATCTCATGTAATCAAAATGAATTATGGCTTTTGCTAATGTATTGCATCTATTTATATTGGGAAATACATAGCTAACTTAATGACATATCTCCTACCCACTTGTGATTTGGCCTGAAATGTACATTGAGCCAAAAATCAACCATAACACTTTAAAAAATATGCAAGATTATGTTGGAATTTTGTTATTTTTATAAATATATATGTCAGATACCAATCAGAAAAAGAGAAACCACTTCAGGCATTTCGAACAAAAGGGATGTAATATAGAAATTGATTATATAGTTGAAAGAAATGCTAAGAGGTCAAATGGGAGATGATGAAGCAACCCAGACATTAGCAGCAATTAGAATCCCCATCACCCATAGGGCTAAAGGACTGAAAGGAGGAGGTGGTACTGTCAGAATTCAGAAGTTGTGGCTCTCTAATGGAACCATTAACAATAGCGGGCCTTCCCAAAGGGAGAATTTTAATTGAAATTGCATCATATTTGCAGAAAATTTTAAGGAGAACTAATAAAAGACACTATGTCTTCTAATATATAAATATGGCATATAACTCCATTAATTTCAGGGTTCTTCAATCTCAGTAATGTTTTGTATATTTCATTTAAAAATATTACAGAATTTCGTTTACAGTAAATTGAGATTTGTATGCCTTTGTAAGTAGAATATTAAATTTTCATTTTCCAATTTATGTTGATGATATACAGAAGTACAATGAATTTTATATTTTGACATAGAATCCAGTTACTTAATTAATATATTAATTATTATAATTTGTGAATTCTATTTGACTTTCTAGATATGTAATCATGCTATCTGAACATAAAAATAATTTAATTTTTTCCATTTTCTATATCTGTAATTTTTTTTTATTGACTCAATGCATGTATTGCTAAATAGAAAAGGTCACAGTGAACATATTTCTCTTATTGTTTACCTCAGGGGAAAACATTCACAACCTTCAAAATTTTGCCATTTAATTTGAAGTTAGTTATAGGATTTTTCCAAATATCTTTAATAGAGTAAGAAAATGTTTTTTATTTCTTTAAGAAGTTTTTTTATTGTCATTAGTATGAAAGATGGATATTTAATTTATTAAATGTTATTCCTGAATTGAGATTTTCATATACCTTTTCTTCTTTATTAGGTTAATGTGATTTATTTCACACAGCATAATTATTTTGGGAATCATTCATTTTTGTGTGAATCTATAGCTCATTCCTTTTTCTATTGCTGAGTGACATTCCATTATGAATATACCACAATTTGTTAATCTATTCATTCGTGGATGAATATTTATGTAGTTTCCTGTTTGATCTATTATAAATAAATGTGTATAGATATATGCTTTCATTTCTAGGAATGGATCATATGATAGGTGTATGTTCCACTTTTTAAGAAAACACAGAATTGCTTTCCAAAATGATTGTGCCATTTTACATTTCTATTAGTAATGTATAAGATTACTAGTGACCCTCCATTTTTGCAATCTGGTATTGTCAAATTAAAACATTTTTGTTATTCTAATAGGTAGTAGAATCTCATTATGGTTTATTTGTGAAGTTCTTTAATTATGAATGATGTTTAGTATCTTTTCATGAGTTTATTTACCACCTATACAACTTCTTTGGTAGTGTCTGTTTAAATCTTTTGCTCATGCATTTAAAATTGGGTGGTTCTCTTCCTGTTACTGAGTCGTGAACATTTTTTATATAAGTTTGATACAAGTACTTTATCGGATATGCGATTTGCAAATCAGATATATGATTCTCTCTGTCCATACCTTGTTTTTTCATTCTTTTAACAATGTCTTTCAAAGAGCAAAATTACTTTTTTTATATAAACTATCTATCTGTCTGTCTGTCTATCTATCTATCTACCTATTTATCATCTATCTATCTATCTATCATCTATCTACTTATCTATCTAATGGAGTATTCTTTTGGTGTCACATGTACAAAATATTTGCCTAAAACAAGGTCAAAAACATTTTCTCCTCATTTTGAGTTAATATTTGTATGGATAAATTTATAAATGCCTTTGTGAGTAAAATGTATTTCAATTTTAAGAGATATCCAATAAGAGCATAGCAAGATTTTTGATATCGAGCAAAGAGCAAATTTCCATCAATCACTCAAAGTAATTTGATGTTTGAGATTCTGTTAAGGCTTTCCATAGAGTAAGGCATAAGGTTACTTCTCATGTACAGATAGGTTTTGCATTGTTTATTTTTTTTTCTCTACAGTCCAGGAATTCAATGTACAATTTTTTTTTTTTTTAAAGCAGTCTCTTGCTACTTTTTTCCTTAGGATTACACTCTTTTAAAGACTGCCAAGGCGAATTGCTTTAAATATTAGAATTTAATTATTTTTCTTTTAGACATTTCACCAGTAATCACAATAGATAAATAAACAAAAAAATAACACATATGAGAAAATTACATGCATTCCATGATTCTGCATATTTCTTGATCTAAATTTGTAAGATCCTATACAGACTATTATTCGTTCTTACCTATATATTAAATATCCCTTTTTCTATATTCAAACTATTAATCTTCACCTACATATTAACTACATTTTTATAAATCCAAAATATTAATTCTTACCCACATATTAAATACATTATAGATATCCAGATTATTAATCCTTAAGTACATATTATATATAAATTGATGGTTAGACTCATATCACATTGATTGAATCTCCATTATCCCATTTTCTAATTTGATGTTATAAAAATGAATATACACAGCCCTTGTCACTGAAAAGATAGTCACTTATAGATATTGTCCTTAAGGAATAACACATCTAATTCTAGGATCTTTTGACATATAGGATTTACTATTTCCTTAGGGAAAAAAAAAACGAACAAAAAATATACTTTCGAGGTCATGTGTTTGCATTCAATAACAATCTCACGCTTTGAGAATAGTAACGACAAGTAAAACTTGAAGACCCTTAGTGGAAATATTCTGCCTCTAATTCCAATATAGAATTGTTTTAAGTGTTCTACAAATTTGAAATAGTTCACAGACAATAATGCAAAGGAGAAGAAAAAGATCAATATTAAGTCAGATACAATCAGCGAAGAGTGTTAAAGAAAATATCCAAATGTTTTTTCATTCAAAGTACAGAGATGTATAACAGTGGATTCTGAGTAAACGTTGCCTGATGATAGTTGTTATACTAATTAAACCAATTCTATAATACAAGTGCTATTATATTTTAGATATTAAGTTCTTGGTCCCTACTCCAACTCAGTATTAAAAATAAGTTCACTAAAAAATTCTATATTGCCTTATATAATTATAACCCTACAAAACAGAGAAGTAAAGAAAAAAAGAATTTTTACTGTTGGTGATTTCTTGAATGCAAAGAATCCACTGATATGACTTCTGAGTTCAGATCTTGCTTAAATAAGGAAATAGAGAACCTTTTTATTTATAGAATTTCTTGGAAAGTCTTGATTACTGAGACTTATTAATAAAGAGATTACTCTATGCTTGGCTAAATAATGCCACTTTCAAAGAAAGATGGTCAGAAAAGAAAAATTCTGTTTTCCCAGAAAATACACCATCTTCTTACTATAATCTCAGGAAGACCATCTTGAGGACTAATTTTACAATTATTAAAGGATGCATGTGTAATTCTTAAGATATCAAATTTTAAAATTATGATACAAAAAATTAATTGATTCCTGAATATGCATTTTATACTTCTAATATCAGAAAGTTGAATCTTATTGTGCAGAGACATCTGAATCATAATAATATAGAGCTTGAAGTATTGTAAAGGACATTTAATATTATAGTTTTATATTATAATGGTTTTGTAAGTATATCTAGCTAACCTCAGACTTTTTTGATAAAAGTTCTCAAAGTAACTTGATCTTTTGATAAAAGATCTTATGAGAAATAATAAAAATTTTTCTTTTTGAAATCAAATTCCATGACTCTGATTTTTTCCTAAATAACTCAGAATTATGTATAATCTACTCTATAAAATTATATAGGCTTTCTATTTTATATATAGAAAAAACAAATTTAGTCTTCTAATATTAGTATTGAAAACAGATCAATTACTTCTGTTCACAACACTCCAAGAGTGCCTGGAATGTGGAAATGAGTAAGATCAGTTACAGGAGTCTCAGTAATCTTTACGCATGTTTGCTTTTCAGAAGCAACAAAATTATTAATCATAGTGTCACAGATTAGTAAATGATTACAGAATGCATAAAAATTCCATGCAGATCCCCCAATAAATAGCGAGAGGAAGTGATTTTCCCAGGGACCGATTTTGTACTCAATCAATTTTTCCCCATATAATATTGGAGCGAACATTCCAGTATTTAAATTGAGTACTTGGAACTTGATTATCATACATGTTCTTTCTGGGAAAGAAAGGATTGAGAATTTTCCCATCAGTTTACACAAAGGTGACGTTTCAGCCTGTCTCTAAGTAAAATTTATATACCTGGTCCTGCTCAAGCCCACAGTAAATAACAATTTAATTTTGTTAAGAATAAAAATGATTATTAATGTGAGTCACCAAATCCATGAGCAAATCAATTAAAACATCCTTTTGTTAACAGAACTCTTAATGCTAATAAAAACGGAAGAAAATTTCATTGATTTTTTTTTCCTCATTCCTTTCCAAAAAGATGATAAATATGAGGTTATTCCTTTACTCAGGGGCTGCAACTAATTAGAATATGTAGTTTTGAATCTACATTTTCAAATCTAAAGGAGAAAAATGGCAAAAAAAAAAAAAATGTTTATGCCAATTCACTAGGAATTTTTTTTGAGCTAGGCCTAAATCCATGGAAAACATGTTTTCTAATGTGACTGTGCAGGTCAAGCTGGCCCCAGAAGTAAATCTGAGCTTATGATTTTTTTAAAAATACTTTTTATTTTCCAATTATAGTTGGCATACAATATTATATTAGTTTCAGATGCACAACATAGTGATTAGACATCTATATAACTCATGAATGATCCACCCCAGTAAATCGAGTACCCCTCTGACACTGTACATAGTTATTACAATATTATAACTATATTTCTCATGCTATACTTTATAGCTCCATGACTATTTTGTAACTACCGATTTGTACTTCTTAATCCCTTCCACCTTTTTTAGTGACACCCAACCCCCTCCCATCTGGTAACCTTCAAAATGTTATCTGTACCTATGAATTTGTTTCTGGGGTTTTTTTGTGTGTTTTTTGTTTGTTTGTTTGTTTTTAGATTCCACATGTCGTTCAATCATATGGTGTTTGTTTTTCTCTATCTGACTTACTCCACTCAGCGCAATATCCTCTAGGTCCGTGAGTTTTAACTCTGTAACACTCGGCCTTTTTTTTTTTTTCTTTCAAGATGGCAAGTACAATCTCTAATTTAAGTTTTGTCAGATAAGTGGCAATTATTGTCAAAACTCTCACAATTGCCACCATTTCTTGAAAACTTAAATCAGGGCTGTGCTTTAGAGATGTTATCTAGTATCCACAACAACCTTATAAGGTAGGTACTACTTCCTACATTTTATAGATTAAGAAGAGGTAAATAGCTTGCACAAAATCACAAATTTAAATTATTAGAATCCTTAGTCTGGTATGTTTTATCTAAGTTATATAATCATATCCACTAGACTTTAGTCTAGTCCTATCATTTCTTTGTATTTCTCTTTTCTCATCACTAAAGATATGGAGTTGAAAATTTGAGGCAATTTTTAAACTTTGTGAATTATAGATTTTTTTTGAAATGAAATTGCATATATAACCTTGGTTTATAAAAATTAAGTTTCAGGAAGAGAAGAAAATAAGTTTTTAAATCTTCCCATTCCTATGGTGGTCTAGAAACAGTTTTGTTATAATCTTGGCTTCTACAGAAAATCTTTTTTGAAAACTACTATGCTACAGGCCCTTTTGGGGCCCATTCAAATTCCTTCTATTAATCCCCTTTACATTTCTCCTTCAAAATCTATTTTTACCAAAAAAATTTATGAACCTAGTAAAGAATTTTATAGTGAACAATCTCATAATGAACACCATGGGCAGCTGGGAGAAACTGTGGGTTAAGGGTCCTTTCTAGTCTTCCTATTTTCTATTACTCACCAAATAGTTCAGAGACGATAAACACGTCTTATCTGAGGAAATTATTTAGACCATCCAAGAGACAAAAACCATGTCATATCAGATTTACCTCTGGTCTCGCACATAGAGTTCTTTCTGCACAGACTCTTGATCAAGATGGCCTAATGTTCCTTCACCATGACTAAACTTACACAGGTTTCTTCCTAACAATAGGCCTCTGACTTCTCTTTTTCTAAAAACATTTTCTTTAGAAATCTTACAATTATAAATTCTTTCTTTGCCACTTTGAGATGTAAATATTCTGCCAGTCTCTTGCCAGTTTTACAACCTAAGAATGTTTTTCTCTAGGAACTTTTCAAGGAATAGATGATTGCCAAGGCTTGCTAGCCTCTTAGGTCAATGGCAGAAAAAAGTGAAAAAAAAAATAAACCTAGATTTTAAGAGTTGAATGAAGATGAGAGTATTTTCAAGGAAACAGACAATAAAAAATGTCATGTGTGTATTGAGTGACGGCAAGAACAAACTTCAAATGAGAAGATATATCACTTCACAGCATCTGCAAACAGGGGAGAAAGAACTCTTCTAGGATAAAGGCTAGGACAGATGTGGGGTCATTTGAAGAAGAGAAGGGGAGAGTTTGCAATACTAAGTCAATGAAGGGGAAAGTAACCAAATGAGAAATAAATTCAAAGTGAAAAAAACTTTACCAGAATTGATGTAGCAGGAAGAGATATAATTTAGGTGACCTTGAAGTAATAATGCTTTCCTGTGATCTCCAAATTGGAAACTGTGCTCATGATGATCATAAGGTAAAATTTCTCAGGTTGATGGCCCAAGTACACTGTAATACCAAGCAACGATAACAAAATTAATTAGGATGGAAAGTTCTTACTGAACATTTTGTATAATTTCAGTCCAACCACATGGCCATTTCAGCATAAACTGCTTATTAAAATGCTGCATTCCCTTTGATCCAAATCCATGCTCCACTGATATTCTAAGTAGTGATAGTCATTAGATTAGTGATAAAATTTTATTACATAGAGAGAATAATGAAAGTTATGCCTTTGTGTTAGACAAAAAGAAAAAAAAATCAAAGCAATCAGTTCACAAAGACCTAGACAAAGATAGAAAATATGAGAATTGACTTGAAACTCTTGGTTATTAAACATTTCCTGACTTAGAGATTCTATAAATATTTATGCGAGGAGTGAAAGAAATTTGGCTGTAGAATAAGGCATGGAGCAGTATTGAGACTTTTTGTGTGCAGCTAAAATTTATCTGTGAATACTCATTCGTTCAGTCACTGCAGCAAATTCTCTCAGCTCACAGTCACGAATTGTGATAGACAATATGGAATTTAAGCCATACTCCAGTGTAAGGCCCAGAATGTTTAGGGTAGATGCAGAAGAGCCATAGCATGGCCCCTTCTTGTCTCTTTACCTTAACTCTGTCACTCCAGGTGAAGGAAATGATCTCTCTGTGCTTGAAAAAGAAAGACGCTCATTAGAGCCCTTTCTTTCTTCACTTATTTTAGACTGCTTTCAGGAGATTAATAAAAAAGCCTTGGCGAAAATTACATTTTTCTTTTAGTTATATCACAATTTTATGTTCACAATCCTACTCAAAAACTGTGGTCCCCAGAACACAAAAGTGTTAAAAATATATATATTAGTTCTTTGTATATCTCAATGTTCTCCTTAAGAGTGGAGGAATTAGCTAGAGACAAATATAATGCTTCTTTCATGCTCAAAAACTTTCTAAAATAAAAAGGCAAAAAAATTATTGTGCCTCATTATGCTGAGTATTATACTAGACACTTTTCATTTGGTCCATTTCTCATAATATCTTTGTTAGATGGTTACTTCTATCAACATTTAAAAAGAAGAGGCCTAGATTCGAAAAAGATATAGTATTTAGGTTAAGCCAAATGCTATAACAACAATGTCAATAATCCAGATGTGAATAACTCCTTAAACAAAATAGAAATTTATTTTTTTCCCTCTAAGGTCAAAATGGGTAACACTGACCTATAAGGTTGTAATGTCGACACTGATGGTTGGCTTTTCTTTTTCTAATGCCATTGCCCAATTTAAGCTTTGTTTGCTGAGGCATTAATTTCAAAGATGGCTATCTTGAATTAAACACACTGCTAGCCACATACTAGATAAAGAGCCAGGCCTCCTCCCTACAGTGAGGCCCCTTTGAGAATCTTGGTTGATTTCAATGACTAGCCATTTAGCTCATTTGTTTTTTCTCTTTGCATGCTTTAAATTCCTGCTTTTAAATTTTAAATTTATCAATAAAGAGTGAGTCCACGAAACCCTGAACCCCCACTCACTCATAACCCGAATAAAAAGAGTACTCCAAGCCTGTTTTCTCTCTCTCTTTCTATCACAAAAGCCAGGACCTCTCACTGTGTGGCCTTAGATGTGTCATGTAAATTCCAGGTCCTATAAGTAATAAACCTTTTTTTTTTTTAAGTTTCCTGATGATTTTTGCTAAGGTTCTTCTTGCGATCACAGTAAGGGTTGGGCCAGCCACAATATTGGTTATGGGTTGTCTGAGACCCGCAAACAAAATAAGGGGTCTTTTTTCTAAGAATTTATTCAAGGATTCAGGGGGCATTTTATGGGCTAGTCCTAAAATGGTACATACTACTTCCTTTGCCCAGAACTCAATCACATGTCTACTCTTAACCCTAAGGTAGCCTGGAAAATGCATTCTAGTTGTGACCTCAGAAGGAAGAGAATATGAGTTTTGAAATAGCTAGCTAGTCTCAAGCACACTCAACTTTTCTAGTCACCAGACATGCATTTAAATCTTTGTACCACATGTAGAACAACCTCTCCTCTTCCCCTCAAAAGACAGCTCAAAATCTCATTCCAGCAAAGCATCCATGTAAGAGTCTAAAATCTAGTACTGTGCAGTTTTTTCTCTCATGTTTGGATATGACATCTTAAAATATAAGTTATCTTTCAGAAAGCAGGTATAAGAATAATTATAATAATATCACTTGTAGTAGCATATCATTGAAATAAATTTCATGGAGGAGAATAAATAAATTGTGGTATATTCAAAATAGTTAATTAATAATGAAAATGGATACACTCCAGCTCCATCCAAAAATATAAATTATAGAAACCTAATATACATGACTTGCATAGAATTCTAACATATATGTGGCAAAGGTATGTATAAATGACATTTTATTAGCAAGTGTAATAAGAACTCTCTAGAAAAAACACCCTGTTATATTGAGCACCTTTTTTGAAAAGCTCACTTTGAGTTGAGATTAATTAACAAAGACTGAATAAAGAAGGAAAGAAATTTTATTTTCTCCTCTTAACGGTAAACCATTTTCACAATCAGTATTTGCAATCAATTTATCATTACAACACCTCAGAATGGGTATCGTGTCTCCCACCTAAGAAGGAGAATATGATGTACTGAAGTATCCCATCCAGGAGAGAGTGAAGAGAGACAAGACAATTCCCTCTAGCCCAAGAAAAATGTGGAAAGAAGGGCAGAAGAGAGATGCCTGTGAGAAGAGCACGGACTACTCTTCAGAGCTTCCAACAAAGCCAGAGATAACATGGGCAAGATGGATTGATGAGGTGATTGGTAGCAGAGAGGTTTTACCCCACTTTAACAGGTAAGGAACAGACGCCACTAAGGTTATCTTTCTACCAATCTGGGGGCAACTGTAACTAGAGGAAAGAAAAATAAAATGGCCACATATGCTAGTTAGGAAAAGGAGGAACTTGACATAGCTTTCCCCAAGCATCTCTGCCGTCATGCTACTCTCAGCTAGAATGAGACTCAGAATTTTCCTCATGCACTTGAGAGTGTGAGAGGGACACACAGAAAAGTTAGCTGAGAGTCTGACTGTGATATCGCCAGAAAAGGTGGTAGTCATAGAAACAAATTTATCTTTAATTCAAGGACTGCCAGAGCCTGAGATTAAGTGAGAGTTGCATTTATATCTCAAAGGGTCTATATTACCAGTGAGACCTGAGGTTGATCCTAGTAAGTAGAGAAGACTACTGAGCCCCAATTTAGCTGACAAAGAATAAACCACAAATTCAAAAGTAGTAAATTAAGATAAAAAAAAATCCAGGAGGGCAAAGAAAACAAGTGGACATAGGACATTATTGTCAAGAACAGAAGGATCACAGGATAGATTGTGAATTCCAAGGTCATCCCTTCTTTAATATATGGTCACATGAACCTTCCTCCATCCATTGAGATGTGATCTTGGAATTGAATAGGGAAACTGAGCTCCAGTCTGAAAGACCTAAGCATTTAATTAAAAGGACACTAAATGATTGTTTGGGGCTTAGTTACCCAAATGGATTGGTAATAAATGAAGCTCCCTGTTATCTCATAGAATGATACTCATATATTTATTATGTGAAAAATAAAAGAAATGTATTTTTTATATCTCAGTGCAATGTGAATAAATGTGTGACTTCGTAAGACAATAAAAGCAAATCAATAAACTGTCAAAGCTCAGTAGTTTGAAAACTGAAGTGTTTTGCAGCCACATGCAGTCCAAAAGTGTATGTTTCCACATGTTAGAGCTTACTTTGATTATCGTATTCTGAGCACTAGCAACAAATTTCCAAAAATAAAAATATGCTTTCCTGTCCAAGAATATAGGTATTATATAATTTACGTGATATTTTATATTCATATTGATAAAAATATGTAATAGCTTGTGTTTGAAGTAAAAAAACCTGAGCTAAAGAGAATACCAGTTTCAACTGAGGTTTCTGAAAACCATTTCACATGGTGCTTATTGTTTTATGGCAATCCATGACGCTTAAATTATTGATTTTTATTTCATATTTAGCATCATTATTTAGTGTTTTAATGTGTGTTCTTTACTATTTTCAATAATTACCACATATTTTGACTTCACTAATGATCTTGTCTCTCTCTTTCTTCTATCCTTAATGTCACTTTCTCCTTTAAGTATATCCTATTTTCTTTAAGTAAGAAAAAGAGAAAAGACTTTATTCAGTGACTATTCTATGTAAGGTTATTCTAAGTATGAGTGTATATATGTGTGCGTATATGTGTGTGTGTGTGCGTGTGTGCGTATAGTAAGAGTCGTATTCTAAGTATGAGTGTATATATGTGTGAATATATGTGTGTGTGTGTGCGTGCATGTGTATAGTAAGAGTTTTTGAGCTTTAATTCATACAAACCTAGGCTTAACTTTAAGTCACTTAAACTGCTGATGTAAAGAAAGATTTGTCAATAAATTGTATAATAATTCAGAACAACATTTCATCAATACTCAAGAAAAAATCCCTGAGATTCTAAAAGCAGGAGGGCTGAACCCATCAATGATTGCATGAACCCATTTCTTATTTCTCATGTTTAAGAAACCGGACAGTAAGGCTTTTCAGAATGTCTACTTCATCATTTAAAACTGGACATTTTAAGTTTTGAAGCTCAAATATATATTTTAAACAAAGGACGTGATGGTCTTATAGAGAGATTAGGAATTAGGGAGCAAGATTTTCTGGATTTTTTGTCCAGAGTCGAACATCAGTGTTTTTGACTCAAAGAAATCTTTTCAATGGCAAATAAGTTTTTTTTATTTTTTAAATAGGGATATTGTGCTAATGATGGTTATGAACTAAAAACAACCTGCTCAAGACAATTTTAAATATCTAGAGACATAACTGCGACATGAAATGAGAGCAAAGCTTTGTTTGCCCTTCATTTGTTGGAAAGGTCAAGTGTCTCGGAGCATTTAATTCAGAAAGAAAAAAGTGCACAAAACACAACACTATTTCACCAGTTGAAATAGCTCTGGAGTCTTCTATCAACTTCAGGAATTAGTTTCAAAGTGTTGCCTGATTTTATTCAGTCTGCAACCAGCATGGAGCAGACCACCTGCTGTGAAATAAGGGTGTAGCGACCAACAGTTATTATAGCAGTAGCCATAAGTTTATTGCTTATTGGTACTAAACTTAAATCTTAGTAATTTTGAATTACTGAGTTAGCTTAGATTTATGGAGATGCACAATCATTTAGAATGGCATTCATTCCAGAAGGGTACATTATCTAAACCAATTTTCTTATAGTGATACAATTGCAATACTATAGTTACGGTTGTATCAGCATTTCCATTATAAAGTCCTATTTTCAGGGTTTTATAATTTGACCATAAAAATTCTCTTCTTGTTGATACTTGGCAAACAAGTTCTAAGGCATAGAACTCAAGTTTTGTTTGTTAGTTTCTTAAATGAAATTGAAAACACACATACTTGTTTGATCTATTCAGCCATTTTAGGCTTTAACTCTGCAAACAAGAAAAATACACCAACTATATCCACACAGATGGAAAGAAGTGGAAAAAAGAACAATTACCCAATATTCCAAGATGATAGAAATAGTCAGTTTATATCAGTTACACTTTAAGTTCACTCCTGTGTGGGCAAGAAAAGCAACAGTTTGAAACTAGTTTTGAAAATACAAGTGATAATTTCACCAATACTAATAGCAAACCAGTGGCTGGGGCAAGTCACTTAACTCCCAACTGTCAGGTCCCTAATCAGAGAGGTGGAGAGAATTACACTTCCTTTATAAAGATGTGAGAATTGAATAAGTAGAAACAAAAACTTTGAAATTTTAAAAGCATCCTATAAGCATTCATTACTATTTCTTTGGTTCACGATAGTTTCTTCTAAATTTATAAATCTTACTGTCCACACTACTTATTTAGATTGATTATACATGCAGAGTTCTCTCCAAATATATTGCAAACTTCTGGAGTAGAGTTCCTCTGCCTTTGTCTTCAATGTGGCACATAAAAGTACTTGTTGAATTTATGGCTAATTGCATGGAGTCAGCACTTCTCCATGGAATTAATCCACCCTAAAAACATGGTTGTCGCCCTCTAGTGATTAACAAAGAATATGCACAAAATTTACCAAGGAAAGGCCAGAATCTTGTCTTTATTTTGAGGCAAATCCAAGGGAATTTGTCCTGTATAAAACTTACAGAGTATGTAAAACTAATAGAAGGCCTTTAAAAATCTAAAGTATTTAGTATGAAAGAGGAAGGCATTTCTCAGTGTTTTATTACAGCAAGTAATGGACAGGCTACTTTGACTGACTTAAATTCAATCCTAGCTTTGTTACTTGCTAGGCATCTTGTAAACTAGCAAGATACCTACTAACTCTGAGATCTAATTTTTCACCATTGAAACTAGGGATAATAATATTTGCATTTGCAATTGAATTTGAGGGTTATTGTAATAATTACATGGGATAATCTATGGTAATCTTGGTTCATATTAAGTATTAGAAAAATGTTAGTTGTCATCATATTGTTTTTTTCTGCTGTCCCATTCTGAGCAAAATAGTCTTTCCAAAATTATAATTAATAAAGAATATTTTCTCTAAAGTATTTTTCTTTGAATACCTTGTTTCAGTAAGCTCAAAGAAATCTAAAATTAAAAATAAAAAATTGGTCATTACATGCCCTGTACAAAGTATAAAATATGTGGCAGCTTTTGTCTTCAGTATACTTAACAATTAATTCTTTCACTTATGATATAAAAATGTAATTAAGAATCATAAGGACATATTTAGAAAGTTCTTAAATATTTGTTCATATATTTTTTTAACTGCCTCATAAGCTGTCTGGTATTTTCCCAATTCGAAAGTCTTTCTTTTAATTTAGATTGTTGACATTGCTAAGAGTTGCTATTTAAAAGCAAATGTCCTTGATATGTTATTAATAAATAATAATAATTAATAATAAAATAGTGCTTTTATGTACCAGCAAGCAAGACGGTATCTTAAACAATTTGCATACTTTAATTCATTCAAAGCCCTTTAGGTAGTTACTATTTTTATTACCCATTTTACAGATGAGCAAACTGAGGAAAGACAGGTAAGGAAAATTTCTCAAGGTCCCACAGTTAGTGACAGCTAGTAGTGAGATTTGAATCCAGACAGTCTAGCTCCAGAGTCTGTGCTCATTACCACCAATCTACATTACTACTAATTTCTTTATTGAGATGAGTTGTTAATTAAAAATTTGCTTTAGTCAGGTCAGGTTGTCTAATAAGTAAGAGCAATAGGTTATAGAATAAGGTTTTTCCAGAATGGGATTTAGAGCAAGTGAACTTTAGTAGGGAGAAGTAAAGTTGTCATCTTGTTTAATGCTTGCTGAACATCTAGGATAACTCTTGGATATCTAGGTGTGGAAGAGGACAGCACATGCCTAGCAGAAGAGATATGAGTGGAAGCAAAAAAAGTAGGAATCTACCAAATGTACATTTAAACTATTGTATATTGACAGCACCTGTCTGCCCCCAGATTTTTCATACAACTATATTTTCATACATTTGTATTTCCACTGGAAAGTTACCTTCATTACATGGTACTAAATTCTTGATCAATTTGATGAAACATAAGGGAGTCTTTAAGGACAAAGAATCTATAATGCTTTTTAAATATTTTACAGTACCACCCACCCCCGCCTCCATTTGTTTTCATTCCGCTCATTTTATCTTGATTCTGTTGTAACAGATGCCGATAGAGTTTTTGACACTGAGAATGCCAGATCTATCATTAATGTGTTGCCAAACTGGGGAAGATTTACTAACAATATGTTTCGCCTGCATCAGTTAGCTTCTTTTAATAGAGATACTCATTTGAATAACATCTGAATAAAGGAGTTAATAATAGTAGCCTGGAAGCAAAAGCCAGATTGGATTAATGAGCAACTGACCCAAATCTTTACCCTGAGTTAAAATTGAATGATGTTAGAATAATTTTGGAGACTCAAAATGTTATGTCAATTCTAAACCTTTCCACCCTTTCTCCACTTGCCCTCAGACTACCATATTTTTAACACTACACTCATCTTTGCCCCTCCTGGCTTTACCTGAGTGTTATGAAAGAATATCTTGGATTGACATTAAAATCTTTTGTAGTATTAGTAAAAAAAAAAATTATTCTAAAATTGGTCACAAAATTTAATTCTTCAGAAATGTCATATCAAGTAGTTCATAGTGCTATATCTATATGTATTTAACAACATACATACATACATATTGGTAAGGGCATTAAAAAAATCATTTTCCTCTTTTAAAATTCAAATATTAAAAAATGTAATGATGTCATATCCTGTTTGTGTGTTGGTGAATGTGAGAGAGAGTAAGGGGAGATAGAAAGAGAGAGAAGAAACAAGAGAGAACAGAGTGTAAGAATTATTGGTAATAAGGAATTCAAACCCATCTATTTGTAATAGGTATTGACACAAATTTGCTGTAAAGAATAGTGATTGTCTCATGTAAAAAAGCTAAGATAAGCTTGTATTAGTCTAAGTATAATAAAATATAAATGGTACAGGGCTCAAGAGAAGATAAGTGTGTGGGAGAGGTATTTTAAGGATCTATTTTATAAATAATTTACCAGAACTATATATCTAGGTTTTGTTTTTGGTGGTGGTGGTGGTGTTAATCTTTTTTGAAGTATTAAATATAGAAAAGTTCACAAATCCTAAGTGTACACCTTGATGATTACACCCATGCAACTAGCATCAGATCAAAAATGGAAAATTGCCAGTATCCCAAACATTACCCATCACTCTCCTAAAGAAGATAACCACTATTTGTCATCAATTTCCATAAATTTGCTTTGTGATTTTTAAATTTTATATCAGAAAAATTACACCATTTGTAATTATTGGAGTCTGATGTGTTTCATCCAACATCAAGTTTATGAGATTCAACCACATAGGTGTGTATAGCAATAGATCATTCATTCCCATTGTCATATATATGAATATACCACCATGTGTTTATCCATTTTACTATTGAAGAAAAATTAAGTTGTTTCCAGTGTATGGCTATTATAAATAGTGATGCTATGAATATTTTATATGTGATTTTTGGCTAACGTATGTGGATTTTGTTAGGTGTTTAAAATTATTTTTTAAAAAGTTCCCACAAACTTAAGAAAATACTGTTTGTTCTCAGGATTGTGCTTGGCAGGGAAATTTGAGGCATTGCTTATAAGCACATACTTTATGTCTAATAACCTCTCATTTTTGTTTGTTATGAATTTGCCTATATCAAAATCTCAAAATCTTCCTAGAAGCACTTCTACTTCCTATAAAAAGCTGCATTGTTTTCCAAATTCCAGTATTTTTCTTGAAAAGTGGCAAAAAGTAGTTTTTACTTAGTATAAAAATGGCCATTAGGTGGAACTTTCCACATGTCCAAATCAATAAATCAATATGTTTAAGAGTAGTCTGAGAAAAATTAAAAGACAAAACAACAAATAGTAACTTTCTTTAATTGCTACGCTAAGAAATCAAAACAAAATTTCACTCAGAGATAGTCTTCTAAAAGACTGTAATCTTCTGAAATCTACCCTTCTTGCATTTATCTCTTTCTTTCCTTAGTTTTACCTGATCTTCTAAATGAGTTACTATTTCTTCAAGGTTTCCTCAAAAAAGTTACATTGTAAAGCCATTAATTAGAACAAAAGACAATCCTATAGAAATTACATTAAACAATTTTGGAGAAAAGTTAAAGTCCATGATTAAGGTGCTAAACGTTAGGAAGATAGGCCAAAAATATATATTTCAGTATTCAGGACTTTGCAAAATACTTATTATCCTAGACTATAGATCTGTATCAAATATCTCAATTAATTGTTAGCCCATTTGGTGGGGAAAAAAATATTTAAAAGCAACAGAGTAGAAAAAGTAAAATTTTAAATCGCACAGCTGTGAAAATTTTCAAAATAAAAAATAGCAAGTACACTACATATGGCAATTTCAGAAACCTTTCTTTAAGTGAGAATTAAATACAGTTTCAAATTTTATGTTAAATTAAGATGAAACAGACTTCAGGAAACATTTAAATAAGATTCTGGGGTAGACTCAGCAGCTGATACAGGTAGAATCTTATCCTTTGCTTTTATAAATGAATTCCAGCCCATTTAACTGGAAAATAATATTAAAATGTGAAATTGTCAATTTAGAAAATATTCAACGTGTGCTTAAGATATTTTCAAATAGCCTTAGAAAGTAAGTAGTCTAGAAATTAATACAATTTATGGCTATTTAAATAAAACAACCAAAATGGGCCTCTTTTCTAGAGAATTTGAGAGTCTAGAAATAAGAAAATTTATAGATATTATAAGTAAAAGGGCTATCACAACAACAAGTATCCCGCAATGGCAAAATTCTAGATAACTATTAAAATTCTATTTAGTGATTCTGCTTCGAAGGAAACATTAGCACCCAAGAATTCACTGACTTTCCTCTGTCTCCCTAGAACACTTGTATATAATTGCAGATGAACAATAATATAACTTTCTCATTTTTATGGATATCACTATATATACACCTAATTCCACTACTATAGACTTCGAGTCCTTGCCAAATTTTTTACTAAATTATGATACTGTGTTCAATTCTTTGACCTCAATTTCTTTATGTAAAAAGTAAGGAAAATAACTTGTGTACTTGTAAGGATTAGGGAAAAAATTATGTATTTAACATAAAATAAGTATCAATCATTAGAACTTAATTATAACTTGCAATGTTTCTTCTTGTATGTATTTATTTTTTTCTTCTTTAAAAGTGTTTTAAGTAAGCCTACAGTTTTTTCCTCCATCTCATTTTTATATGACTTTGATCAGTAAATTTAAGATAAAGAATGGTATCAGAAAATACTAAGCAGCCTTATCCTTGAGATGGTGCAAAGATGGCAAAATAAAAACTGTGTTTAAACTACTCTTTGCCTTGCTTCTGTTTCAAAACAGCAGATTAATAATACTAGCTGACTGAGAAAACATTATAGATTAGATATAATTTATGTTTAATGCTCTTTGTATCACCCCTACTCTAACAAGTTTCTTTCTCATCACTCTTTCTATCTCTAACAGATTCTGCAACTTCATTATCTTACTCTCAAATCTTTAGAACTATATAAGTAATTATTAACTCACATGTACAGAATCTATTTGTAGTGGACATGAACCACACAACAGTTCATTCCACATGTATTGAGAGTCTTTAGGAATGAAATGGTGAAAACTTAAACAGTAAGCAGGGTCTACCTTCTCTGAGGAATAGTATTAGACCGGTTTACTCAATTTGCAAATGACAATATAAACTAAAATGATGGTTCGGTTCCCTGATTTCAAACACATCTTACTATCACTTAAAGGGTTGTACTTTAATTCAGGACTTTGACACATTTGTTGAATTTTCAGTTGCAAATGATGATAAAATTTATACCTAACAATATTTACTATACAAGTCATCTGATATTAAGCATTAATATTTGTTAATACATTAAAATATATTTGAAACTATACATAATAGTTATCAACAATCAGAATGAGGTAGTAGGTCACACTACCAATTCTTTGGAGTCTAATATGTCTTTGGATTGGAAGTTAATTTCTGAACATCTTTGTGATATGGATTCACGCCTTGCCCAGCTCTGTTGAATCTTGTGAGGATTCCACCTATCACTTGGGGAGATGACATGCTGGAGTTATGGCACTCTATGCTTTCTCTTTAAATATAAAGTATCTGTAAAAATACTCAGTTAAATACCTACATATTTTAACTATTTTTAAAATATGGCAACAGGACGATTTAAATTTTCCTAGATTTAAAAAGAAAATTTATCTTTATTAAAATGTTTGTTTTATAAATATGGCAGCAAAGAGTTTTAGACAATTCCTATATTTACATATGAAACAAACAAGGAAACAAAGAAAATAAGGAAAAAACTTTCCGAATGAGCAATATCTATGAGAAATTTTTATTATTCAGAGTGTTTGTTTTCTCATTTGTAGTGCATACATGTACTCATCATTTATTTATGTTTTATCAAAACTTGGTTGCACATCTACTATATTTTACATACTGGAGAGGTAATAATGACTATGGATCTTGACCTCTTATTCTCAACACCAAATTTCCTGAAATAATTGAAATTCAAAATGATTAATCTCTGTCCCATTAGGAGTCACTGTTTCACAGTTTTATGCCTATTCTAACCCCCTAAATTTCTTCGGTGCGTATTGTGTAAAACAAAACAAAACAAAACAAAATAAATAATAAAAGACATTCTTGCCCTAAAATTGCTTAAAATAGCTTTAATTTGTGGATGAATGACTCTGAGAAAATCCTATTGAAAAGTAAATTAAGGATTTACTATGACTGTGTGTTAAAGGCACCAGGAAAAATATCCTACCTTAGAGAGTTTCTTTCACCTTGATTTGGGCATTCATTTATTCAAACTGTGGTCTAAAGGATGTGCTATATTTTGGGGGTCAAAAATATGAGAAGTTTTTTTCTTTCTGTAAGAAATTAGATAAATAATCATTCTGTGATGTAATAAACATATTTTTAAAAGTATGGCCAAATGTATGAGATTTTAGGAGAAAGTAAAATTAATTCTCTATGACATATCAGGTAAATTTAATATAGAAAATTTTGAAGAATAAATAGCAGGACCAGGATAGGGTGAAGTGATCAAGGCATTCTCCACAAGTGCAAAATTTAAGGTTGTGCCACATAATTCAGGAATCAAGATAAATAATATTTTTTCATCCATAAAGTTTTTAGCAAAATATATATATTTTTTAAATCAAGATGGCATACTATGGTCCATGAGCTGGTCACCTGATTTGCAAATGCAGTTTTATTGGCTTTCAGTAAGTAAGAATAAGGAGTAAGAGTATTCTAGAAGAGAAAGCAACATGAGAAAACACTGAAAGATTTGGAAATGGCAAGTAGAATTGGCTGTTTTTGTTTTGTTTTACTTAATGTGAAATTTTGGATTAGAGAGTCATTTTACCCTCTTTTAAGGTTTCAATCCTGTAAGAAGTAATGAATTAGATTAATTAAACTTGAAATGTTCAAGTTTTATTTGAATGTATGATGAATTTTTAATAATATTAGTTGAATTGAATAGTTTCCTTCTTATTTTAAGAAACCTAGAAGAAATGAGAGGGAATAGAGTGGGAAAGGAAGTATTTGAAAGGGATATAAAAAGGAACAGGAAGACTAAAGATAAGTGGAAAATATTTAAGTTTTCCTTTAAGAAATGAAATTCTGTATATGTTTTTATTTAAAACTGTCCAGGATTATTGAAGAATTATTTTAAAATTTTATATATAATTTTTTAAAGTGTACATAATTTAATATGCATACATATTCTGAAATAATGACCACAATCAAGTTAATTAATACATCCATCACCCCACATAGTTACTGTTTTTTGGTGTGGTGAGAACACAAGATCTACTCTCTTTAAATATATAATACAGTATTAATTATAATCATAATTATAACATTAGATTCCCAGAACTCTTTCATCTTCTAACTGAAAGATGGTTCCCTTTGACCAACATTTCCCATTTTTTCCACCCCTGAGCCCCTGGAAACCACCATTCTACTCTCTGGTTTATGGAATCAGACTCAGAAACACACATACTATATAATCTAATTTATATGTGGAATCTAAAAAGGTTTGTATCTATTTTGACAAAAAAAAAAGTATCTTTAATAGTGTAGGTTGATTGAAAGCATGTGTTGTGAGAATGGTGGAGAGTATTGGAAAAGATATGTAATTTGAAGCACATACACACTGTGAAGGAAAACAGGCACAGTGATGTCCAAAGGAAGGTTACCAAAAGTGGTATGACTAGTTCTGTAACATATGAAGAACACAGAGATATTTTTATTTTAAATTTTATATAAATCATATCATATATATGTGTATTTGAACTGTATGTAAATCTAGGTATAAATATACCTGGATTTTATTTTTTGCTCATTATTGATTCTTCCATAAAAGTTAATATTAACATTTAAGGTCAACAATTAATTTACAATGTGGGAAATTTCTGGGGTCAAGGAAAAATTCTCAAGAATGTAGGTGCACCCCAGCCCCAGATCTGGCGAGGTCACCTTTTAATCACTGCATGCTAACAAAAGAATGTAAACTTCTCATTCAGCAACCTAGAATCCAGACATCATGTTGAAATTGAGTGACTCACACATCTGAACTTACCTATTGTGAGGCCTTCATAAAGTCTGCCTATGGCTTATATGCCATTTTTTTGTTGTTGTTTTTTTAAACAGGAATAATAATTACAACAAACTTCAAAGCAGTGTCAAAGACACTACTGAATACAATAGTTATCACCAAGCCCTATTATGTTCTTCTCCATTCCCAGGAGTTTACAATAAAAAAATAAGTTGTCATCCAGCATAGCATTAAAAACATGAGCTTACAGTCATATATAGATAGCTTTTTCCAAGTTCATCATTATTTTTAGTCACAGCTTGACTGAAAAACCACTAAATATGAACCACCAAAATGAGAGAAACAAAACAACAGAGTAAAATATGCCTAGAGCGATAAACAGATTTTAATTCTTTTTTAAAAAGCATCCATCTCTCTAGTGTTTTTTTGTGATAGATGGTTTGAGAGGAGATCTCACAAAGTCCAATAACATAAAAATATAACACGCTACTTAAACATGTTACCCATTGCTTGGCAAGGCCTTCCTCACTGAGAGCTCAGAATACTGCTTACGAATATGGGAACGGGTCACTTGGACTGAGTGGTCACTGTGGCAGTGTCTCACTGTGTTATTTATTTACTAATTTCCTTTATGAGGAAGCTATCTGCCCTGGTTCTTGATTTTTAGAGTCTAAATATCCATATACACGATTATTTTTGCCATGATTATTAAAAAAAATTCTTTAGTTTATATTTTTCATATTCAATTATATTTATTACCTTATACCTTGACAGCCTTATGAGATGAAGGACTCATCTACAATGATGATTGTAGGCAAAGACATCCAAATTGAGAGAAAAAGAATAAATATCGTATATCACCAGCAGAAAGTGAAACTCTTTTAGGTTCTAAACACAGTTCTGGCCAAATCATATTTAGCCAACAATTATTCACCTCTCTGTATGTTGCTGCTCACCCATTCTCTCATTACCTCTGAGCTTCATCTATTCCTCTACCCCTAACCCCCACCCCACTCCCTGCCTTAATGATGTACCTCTCTTAAGACTTACAAATATTTATTTAGTTAGTTAATTTTTTCCCTCCTTCAGCCAACTTCTCAAAAAATACCTGTGCTAATCTTTCTTATCCAACCCTTTCACTTCTTTCAAAATTTCCCTTCACTTTTGACCTAATCAGACTGAGTCTATTCTTATGCAAAGTTTCTTACTTCAAGAATCTCTTCCTGACCTACTATGTTCTTTTATGAATCCTTTACCCAGATATTAATAGAATTCCTGTCACTTTCTTGGGTTGATTGTGCAGTCTCGCGTCAACCTAACTATCTGTCAGAGAATTTGAAAAGCTGTGCGCCTGCTGAGATCTGCATTTAAAAATCTTATGTAACATAGATAACATTACCAGTGCATATTAGCACCTGAGTCTGGCTATAACGTGGATAAAATGCCCACGTCAGAATTACCATGCACTAAAGAAGGAAGGCATCAGAATTAATATTATCTATTCTTGAAGACCTAGTCATCCATTTATTCATTCACTCATTTTTATTTTGGTTATTGAGTTTTATAGTCTAAATCTCTCCCTATATAATTATTTCTCTTGTCTTATTCATCAGTATCTTTTATCTATGAGAGTCTTAGAGTTAATGGTTTGTAAAGTATTCTTTCCAAGCTAGAGTAAAATCATTTAGTAAGACTCTTTGTCCAAAGAGTGAACAAAATTTAGTTTATGCTGCACTTTTATTCACTGGAGGTTGAGGTGAATGATATAAAAAGGAGGGATGAAATCAGGGTACAGAGAATCTGACACCAATTAAGGTAATAACTCATTCACCCAAATGTCATTTTTCATGTGCCATCAAGTATACTGAATAAAAACAAGAGCCCAAAAGAAAGACAATACAAGCAAACAACTGAAATCCTACAAAAGGTAGCCACAAAAGCTATTTAAAAATTAAACAATTATAAGAGATTCTTTCAAAGACTCTTAAAAGATATTTTTATTTTATAAAATACATAATTACAACAAAGCTGGGTTATATTACATATTAAAAATATAATTTAAAAACGCGAGGCCCTTTCTGTCTGGCCACAGCCATCAGGTAAGCCAAGGTGGGTGCTTACAAATACATCCAGGAGCTATGGAAGAAGAACAGTCCAATGTAATGTGCTTTCTTCTCCGGGTGTGCTGCTGGCAGCATCACCAGCTCTCTGAGCTTCACACAGGGCCCACTGACCCACCCAGTTTAACAAAGTGTGCAGGCTAGGATACAAGGCCAAGCAAGGTTATGTCAAATATTGAATTCGTGTGCACCAGTGGTGGCCACAAACACCCAGTTCCTAAGGATACAGCCTAAGGCAAGCCTGTCCATCACGGTGTTAACCAACTAAAGTCTGCTCGAAGCCTTCAGTCTATTGCCAAGGAGCAAGCTGGATGCCACTGTGGGGCTCTCAGAGTCTGAATTTTTACTGAATTGGTGAAGATTTCGCATATAAATTCTTTAAGATTATCCTCATTAATCCATTCCATAAGCTATCAGACGGAATCCTGACACCCAGTGGATCACCAAACCCGTCCACAAGCACAGGAAGATGTGAGGGCTGACGTCTGCAGGCCTCAAGAGCTGTGGCCCTGCACAGGGCCACACATGGTGGTTCTCACCATGCATCTTGGAGGAGGCACAATACTCTGCACGGCCATCGATGTCACTAATAAAAGAAATGTTTGGAAAATTCTTACCTAATAAGCAGTTTAGGATAGTCATGTTTGCTTAAAAGTGTTCTTTAATTTGTCTGTTAAAACTAGTTATCTGAAAACTATTTTATGAATACATTGTCAAATTATGAAAGTTAAAATGCAATAATGTTTGAAGACTATAGTGATGATGTATTTTGTTTCTCATAAATGCTTTTGTCTTTGCTTTATCTTATTAGGGAGTTTGTATGTCAGTGTTTAAAATGCTGTTTGGTATAATAGGTGTGAAATAAATTCTGTTAAAAAGACATACAGACCTAGCCATGTAGATTTGCTGGTGTTATGTGATGAAAATTCGAGGTAATTTCATGCTCTGCTGGTTTACCCTCTAGTGGCTGGTTTGTTTGTTTGTTTGTTTGTTTGAGTTTGGCCAGGGTAAACATTTTAAATTTAATTTTTCTTGGAAATGTGAAGGATATTCTAATCCATTTTCATGATCTTATGAAGAAAAATGAAAGATGACTAGGGGACTCACATTTTTAAATTTAACTTAATATTCTGTTTTCAGAATTACTGTTTCTGAAAGGAGAAAAATCTAAAAGAATGCCAACATTACTAGAAAAATTGAACAGTCCTATTGCAAGAGGTTCGTTCTCTTACAAATGAAACAAATGCTAGTTAACCTAAAAAAAATTGGCTTAAGCTCTACCGTACCTCTGAAGTTCACAAAAGGAGAAGGCTCCTGGTTCAATCGCATGACTCCATGGGATCTACAGAATACTGAATTTCATACGAAGTTGGTAATTACACTGGTGTATATTGAAACCAATGAAAATTGAGTGTAAGGTAAATGAGAAGGGGATGATTAGCCTTAAGATTTGTCGTAATGTGAATTTGTGACCATTGTGAACCTGCTAGCCACAACTGGGGAAAAATATGGTTGACTTTATTTAAAAATATTTCACTATTTAGTCCAGTCTTAGAAGTCACCTTAGGTCAACCCACTTTATACATTATTCCTGTAAGGCTACTGAGAAAAGCCATGTAGTTGATGTCAGTAAAGATTCATGGTTTCCATTCTAATTTATGCATTACCTCATTATTTTTCTTATCTCTGCTGAAACTATCCTCAAAATTTTTACCATTACTCAAACTTTCTAGGCTTTCAGTTGTGCCCACCTTAATGTTAAAGCACACCACAACATTCTGTTTGCCTCATACTTTGCAGTATACTAGGCTTCTGTTTTTCAGGGTGAATTAGAGTGTGTAGGAAATACAGAAGAGAAATTGCCCCAATTTCCAATTCTGGGTTTGCTGACTTAAGAATGGATAGTTTGATTACAAAATCTAATTGCTGATTTACTTGAACCAATTTTTCTCCTATTTTCTTCAGGGATCTTAAAAGGCTCAGTTAAATGATTTCCAGAAAACATGTACCAGACTTATAAAACCTCTTGAGACCTAAATTCCTTTCCATTCAAAAATCTTAAATCATCTATTTTACATGTCGAGGTTATTCAATTAAAGGAACAGAACTAAACTAAACTAAACTAAACTAAACAAACAAACAAACAAACAAAGTGGGAAAGATTTGGTTTCTGGAGAGGCCCCATGACCTCACATCAACTTTGGCAAAGACAGAGAAAATAAAATCTACAGAACACAGTCTCAATAATTGAAAATAGTATAGCGTTCTTACCCCATTTCAACTGAGATAAATGATCAAAATATCATAGCAAACTTTAAGAATATCATTGTGTTAGAGTTTATCTGTTAGCTTTTGCTATATAACAAACGAACTTAAAACATAGTGGCTGAAAACAACCACCACGTACTTACTTAACTTACTATTCTGCTGGGCAGCTCTTCTGATCAGGTCAAACTTAACTGATCTTGACTGGGTTAGTTCAGGCATCTGTAGGCAGCTGCTACATTTCCT
>NW_006494614.1:35608429-35623973 GCF_000325575.1 Pteropus alecto | reverse complement strand
TTTCTTTCTTTCTTTCTTTCTTTCTTTCTTTCTTTCTTTCTTTTTCTTTCTTTCTTTCTTTCTTTCTTTCTTTCTTTCTTTTTTGCAATCTACCATACAAATCATAATAACATTATAGATACTTAAAATGATATTATAGAATTTAAAAATAAATATATAAATAAAAATACTATCTGTTTATGAAGCAGTTTACACATTTAAAAATGATTTACAATAGCAGATAAATTTGAGATAAAGAATAACTTAGCTATTACTATGGCTATTATGAAGTTAATGAGTAACAATTCTTTATATGTGATAAGGATTCACTAACAAGTTGGCATTATTATCATCTAGAAAAAACATCCATAAATGGGGCACAATTCCTTCCATGGCAGTGCTAAATAAATGATGTAAATAATTTGTGCATGTACAGTATACGAAATAGTCTATGCTTGATATTGTCTAAATGGTAAATAAAACAGTTTCAATCTCCAATTTCATGAAGTATACAGGCTAGTGTGTGAAACAAATAATAAAACAAAGGAATAAGCATATATCTACCATTAGCAAAGACTATGGTATGACGTCTAAAATAATACCTGCTTAATGTAAAGTGTTCCATATGGTATCTCTGAAGAAATCACCTGGTAGCCATGGTCTAGATGAGAATTAAAATTATTATAATTAACTCTACTTTAAAATATGATGTTTATATGAATATTAGAGTTATAGATTACCATAGCAATAATCTAGTCAATCTCTTTTCTTTATACATGAAAATCAACTGGAATTCAGATAGGAGAAATAATTTGTTCAAGTCTCCTCAATAGCTGGGGATGATATGAGACCAGGCCTAGTTCAGTATGTGCCTTACACTACTGCGCTCTTTCCCATTACTCTCAAACACAATTCTGAAAAAGTTCTTGTTACCTACCTGGGAGTTTAATAAATTCTAGCACAACTTTAAGGAATATTGATTTCAGGAACTTTGTAGCCAGCGAGTGCAGGCTGGTAAGGAAGCTACAGAAAAGCACAGTAGTTAGAAGACTTTGGTTGAGGAGACAATTTGATCTTGTTAAATACAGCTCTGCAATTTATATAGCTAAGTGGTGTCAGGCATTTTTGTGCTTTGGTTCCCTTATCTGTAAAATAGGGATAAAAATATCCGTGCTTTATTTATAGGATTGGTGTTAGGATTAAATGAGTTGGTAAATGCAAAACATTTAGAAAAGTACATAACACTTAATACACTTCCAATAAATGTCATCGGTTATTAATCTAATATTTATTCATGAGACCTGAGGTTGGACCCCAGCCACTTTTTCATAACAATCTAACTGGGAGGGAAAAAAAAGATGAATGAACTAATGAAAGAATTAGAATTGAGGAAGTTCTGACCTCAAATAATAGCACAGAAGCATGATACCAAACATTTTCTTCTTGATTTTGAAGGAGAGTAAGTATAGTTTAAAAAGGTACACACACACACACACACACACCTACCTCTGTCTTATGAGTTCTTAGTTAAAATTTCAGAAGTTAGAGTCAAGATTTATGCTAATAAAGATGCTTCACTTATTTTCATTGCCCCAGTGCCCTACCCTATTTATTTTTCTGAATGCTGCAGGACATTCGGTGTGAGGAGAATCATTAAACAGAAAACTAACAAGCCATTGTTGTCAGAGTTCTGTAAGAACCGAATGATTGATGCCTGTCGTTAATTCATATCCTGATAACAATAAGGAGGTTTTGGCAGCCATATGGAGTGTGGGTGGGGTTCAGTGTATTCTCCTTTCTACCGCATGCACACTCAGGAGCTGCAAATGCCCTTCATGTATGTGAATGCTTGGGAGCTGTCAGAAGTACATAGTCAGACATTATAATATTTTAGATTTATGTTAATATGTCACAGGGTTAACGTGAGAAGTCAGGAAGTGTCATTCATACATGACTCTGGTAACAACTTCTATCACCCCACCACACATCTTGTCACATTCCATGCTGTTCTGGAAGTGGCTTATGTTGACACCTGATCTTAACACTCCAAATTATCATCAGATTCTTCTTCGAAAGTCCCTGACTTCCTTAGTTTCCAAGTTGCGCAGTCCACGTCTGGTTAATCATAACATATATCTTCAAAAGCCTCCAGTCAATTTTGATTACCATCTGCTGCATATTTGAAAGTCATTTCTGTAATGGAATGGCCAGACTGGCATGTGTTGCACCAAAACTTTCATGTCAAAGTGGAGAAGCTAGTTTTGATAAACTTAACTGAAAGCATCCTTTTAAAGGAACATTACCCTTTTCTACACATCATTTTAATTAGTTTCTCTCTTTGTTCTTTTGATTAGTTTTTATTTCTTATTGAAACTCTTAAATTAACCATATTTTCTTTATAAGATTTCTAGAGAGAGAAAGAGGAAAGATTTACAGTAGCAAAATAAAGCATTCTCTGTTACCACTGGGAAGTTGTTGAAATGTTATCAATGAAGAGAGTTTGAAAGAGATGGAATCTGGATGTTTTAAGTAAATATTGAGACTTTCTGAATTGACCTAAAGGAAAAAAAGAAGTCCATGAGAATTTAGTTAATAGGTGATATTGCACTGGGGAGGAGAGGGTGGGGGAGTGGGGACATCCATTTTCCATCCAGATTATTCTCATCTTAAATAAAACACTTCTAACAGTTTAAGTGGTTGGTATATCTATGGTAAAATAATGAATTATTATCACAGTTATTTATGCAATTTTCCCCAGTCTCTACCATTCTTGTTATCATCATCAGCATCAGCCTGGGAAACAGAAAGCACTCCAACATTAGCTCTTGTGATCACTGACTTAGGTCATCAGGCTGTTGTAACAAAATGCCACAGACTGGGCACTTTATAAACAACAGAAATTTATTTTACACAGTTGGGAGTCAGGAAGTCCAAAAATTAGGGTTCCTTCATGGTCATATGAAGGCTTTCTTCAGGGTCATAGACACTTCTTGTTGTGTCCTCACATGGCAAAACGGGCTATGGAGCTCTGTGGGGGTCTCTTTCATAGGAGTGCTAATTTCATTCATGACCTCCTCAAACCTCCACTTTCTAATAACTTCACATTAGGCATTAGGATTTCAACAATATGAATTTGGGAGAGCACAGACATTCAGACCGTAACAATCATCCTCTAAGTTTTATTTAGATCTTGCTATTTATAGAGCACTGTTATAAGTCCAATGGAAGATACAGAAAATACACGGAATAATTTCTGTTCTTAAACAATTTCTACTTAATTTAAAGGAAGAAATCATTTTAAACAAATCAATACCACCAATAACAAAAGCTGCCTAAAGAGCATTCAAACATAAAACATCTTTGTGGAATAAGAAACCTCCTCTAGCAACCCTCTGTAATGGACTTTGAAGATTTTCTTTTGGACTTTTATTTCATTCTGTCCATAACTTAGATATACTTATTTAATATCTATTGTATGCCAGACACTGTGTAGAGTTCAAGCTTGTCCCACCTTCTATCTGACACTTTCCTGGCAATGGAGTCATCAGAGGCTTGGGGAGGCTGAGTTTATCTAAGGAAGTGAAAATTAACATAACTTCACACTCTGCAATAAAGAGGCTACTCAAGATATTTATACAAAGAGGGGGTTGAAGATGTAGCCTGTAGGGGCTGTCAAGGACTCTCATTTTCCATGAAATCCAGAGTCCCAAGAATAACTTACTTGAAGCAATAACTTTCTCCTAATCTCAATAGATACTCCCATTCTAAAAAACTATGACATATAGTGGGGATAGAGAGTGAATGCAATACATTTTTATGAGTTTGGTTGATGGGATTTCCAGTTTTCTTTCTAGATGTCTTCAAATGCAGCTCCATCAACTCCTAGAAGCAGGAGTTGTGTATTCAAAGGTAGGAATTCCATTATTATGCAGAAACAATAATGTTGATTTGCTGCTTGAACTTTTACTAGAAATGAAGGGGAAAAGGACATTGTTGGTTTGTGTCTAATCCCTATAGCCCTGTGCATGCTGATAAGATTGTCACAAACCTTTCACCTGGCCTTCTCTGCCAAGATAGAAAGCTGAGGTACAATTCACTAAAAATTTTATCTTAATTTAGTCAAAAGTATAGTTAGGAAAGATTCAATAATGATGTCTTATATTTAAAAAAAAAATTTAATTTCTTTTATTTTGGGGACAGAGATTAAGCCAAGGGCTAGGATTTTCACAATGCATTTAAATATGTATGTACCCATTAGTAAAATATTAAAACAAAGTTCATGCTATCATTATTCTTGGTTAAAGGGATCACCTACAGTAGAATGATAAAGAAGCCAAAATTAAATCGCTTTTGGAATAAAGAGGGTGACTATTGAAAACAAGTCATCATCTAAATTTCCAGTTAAGTATATATTAGAAGGGCAAAAAAGAAGTAGGGCTTTCACAGAAATGTGATGCTTTGTCAAGATTTATTTAACCGTAAACCACAAATTGGTAGGTTTATTTAAAATAGGCCCTAGTAAATGAGGCTTCACTTCAAAAGTGTTTTGTTTTGAATTTATTATAATTAATCTTATTATGTCATTGCTTCCTTTTCCCAAAAGATATCAAGATAGTTAAGAAACCTATAAGAAATGGCAAAATAGCATAATAATTGGTGTTAAATGGATCATTTGTTAAAGTGCTCTACTACACTAGTTCATCTTTCCAGCTTCAATCTCTTTTTCCTAACCAAATGATGCCAATTATCTAAAAGCTTAAATATTTAACCTTCACTTGTCACCCTATTCACTCAGTCCTTCCATTCTTTTTCCAAAGCCTGTATCACACAGTTTATCTTACATCTTGCAATACTTTCAATTACAAAATAATTATAGCCTGTAAAAGTATCTATCATTGTCCATTACTAAAAGCGGAATCTAAATCCAATTTTGGCTTTTGCAGATCCTTTCAATGTAATTGTGTTTTCTGTCTTCTTTTTGGCCTCTGAGATGGAGTAGACTTTTTTTTCTCCTCTCTGCTTTGCAGTGATATCAGATGACTTTATAAATTCAAGTGGCTTTTCTATGAGGTTTGGGAGAAAGTTCAGTATCCTATTTTTAGTGGAACTTTCCTGGCCTTATTGCTGTCATTTCCCTTACAGTTTGACTTTGTCTATATAAAACAATGTGTAGACAAAGTGTCTATAAAACATCTTCCATTTTGAATTTATAAAACATCTTCCTTTCAGAGTCTGCTATAAAAAAAAAAAAAAGATGTTTAATTCTTCCTACAAACCTATTGTAGGCCTGTGTTTGTCTGGTAAACATTTTAAAATAACTAGTTGAGGTACATTTTGAAAATAAGTGGTTTTCTATTTAGCTCATTATATAGAAACTGAAAAATGGAAGAGAGATGAAACTCATTGATCAAAGAAGATATGAATATATAGTTATTTTGTTTCTACAGCTGGCCTATGGAAACATAACCTCATTTATCTAGAACGAAAGCATGGATAGCCTACACAAAGTGAGTTCTTTTGGAATTTTAACATTTATAGTCTATACAGAGAACAAATGTTTTTGCTGAGTTACTGGGTGATCTACCAATGTCCAGATCACAGTTCCATCAATGCAGTGCTATGAACTTCAAAAGTATCTCACAGTTCTGACCCCAGGTATTCAGCACCGTTGTCATCATTGTTCACTTATACATCACAAACATGTGTCCTTGGTTTGGATTTGGAAAAGAATATAGTCACATGTATTGACTCCAAACTTGTAATCTTCAAAAGATAAGATTCATAGGCAGAAAAATTTCATACCTCATCGTCTTGAAAAGTCATGAGCAAGTTGAAAATAGTTATCTTTACCTTCATTTTGGCCTCTGTATTTTTTAATACTCACGGATACATTCTGAAGTAAATTGGAATTCTCTTAAACCCCTGCAGTATCTCTGACTGCCAGTCGAAATCTAGTCAAGACACCAAAGCATATGGCGAGCACATTAGCATTGGCTGTGTGTTGTAAGTCTGAGGAAGTTTCTCATTGGGACAAATTCTCGTTATGCACATGAGGAAATTATAAGAGGACATGATGGAGTTGAGCTTTTAATCCAGATTTATGGAGCTTTAAAATTAGGTCTATTATTCCTGTACCTTAATGTCGATGCATTAATTTCCTAGGTCTGCTATAACACCCATATGGGGGAGAGCATTCTGCTTTACTGTCTACTGATTGAAGTCTTAATCTCATCCAGAAACACCATCACAGACACACCAAAAATTAGTATTTAACCAAATATTGAGATATCTTGTGGTCTAGTCAAAGAGACACATAAAATTAACCATCATTGAGTTTTTGAGAGACTATTCTTAAATATTTACCAGTTATTTAGGAGGCACATTTCCTCTTTCCTTTTTGTATCCTGTCCCCAATTTCCCAGGTAAATTTTATGATCAATATTGGTGGAGGTGAAGGCAGAGAACCCTGTGTTGTCAACACAGGAAACAATTCTATTGTACATTTTCTTCTAAATCATCAGTACTGCCTCTACCCATAACTTTTTTCTTTCTCATTATTCTCTAAGTTTCCAAATTTGACCTAGAATTTTATTTCATAAGTAAATGAGAATTATGGAAACTATATCTTAATTGAGAAAAGCAGAAAGCTAAGAATTCAAAAAGACTCAAATTAGAATTTCATATTTGTTTCTCATTACCTGGAAGTTCCGGGGGTATGGCTTGACTTCTATGAGTTATCAATTCTCACTCATTATATCAAGAGATTAATATATTTCTAAAGGTTATTTTGAGGAATAACAGATAACAAAGTGATATACTGGAGATATGCTCAGCATCAAACAACTAATGTACAGTAGAGTTGAAATTTGAAATTGAGATTTATCTAATTACTTAGTCCATTGTTTAAAACAGAAGTCAACAAACTACAACCTATAAGTCAAATCCAGTCCACTGTTTGCTTCTATAAATAAAGTTTTATTGGAACAGAGCTACGTTCATATTTTTAAATTGAGGGTTTTTTTGGATGACATTGGTTAGTAAGATTATATGTTTCAATATTATAATACATCATCTGTATATTGCATTGTGTACTCATCATTCAAAGTTTAGTCTCCTGTCACCATATGTCTGATCTCCTTTGCACTCTTTAACCTCCCTCCAGCCCTCCTCTTCTCTGGTAACCACCATACTGTTGTCTGTGTATATGAGTTTATTTGTTTGTTCATTTGTTGCTTTCTGTTTTATATCTCAGATTTGAACAAAATCATATGATTTTTGTCTTTTTCCAGAAAAGTTTGAAAACATTTATTCATAAAGATATGTGTATCCTATACTCATTGCAACATTACTCATGGCAGTGAAGACATGGAAACAACCTAAGTGTTCTCTTTGAATGATTAAAGAAGTTGTGGTACATATATACAGTGGAATACTACTCAGTCATAAGTAAAGATGAAATACTGCCATATGCAATAACATGAGTAGATCTTGAGAGTATTATTCTGAGTAAAATAAGTCATATGATTTCACTCATATGCCCATATTTTAAAATGCATTAATTATACTGCTATTATAATGTCAGAGTTGAATAGTTATGATATAGAAAAAATAACTTAAAATATTTGCTATTTGTTTTATTGAAAAACAAGTTTGCCAACTTCTGGTCTAAGACATCACATTGCACTGTTGGAGATACTTATGATGTTTGAATTAAAAAGAAACAAATAAATAATATAAGAATGTTGTGTCAAAGTTGGTTCATCAATTGTAACAAATGTACCACTCTGATGAGGGACATTGTGCTTAGGTGAGGACAAAGGGTATATGAGAACTCTTTGTACTTACTGCTCAATTTTGTTAAAAACTTAAAACTCCTTTAAAAAATAAAGTTAACTAATTAATATATATAGCTCTGACAACAAATAAAAATTGAAACTAAAAAGCATATAAGAAGTGTACTTATTTCAGCAAGTGAGGTAGTACCTGGTCCATTCTCTGTCTATAGAGTAACTAGAAATTATGTTTGGCTACAATTCAGGTAAATAGTACTTTTAGACACATTCCATGTTTTAAAGTAGATTGTTATTCTAATAAAAATTATTGTAATACATCCCTACTGGTATAAGTATATACCACATCTGTGTGTTATGATACACTATCTAATAATACAACTAATAATAGTCATGCTATCATTAACAAGTTGCCACTGTTAGTTTGACAAGGATCGTTCTGTCAGGGACAGATGAACGTTATATTTGGTTAGCCAATTGTTCTTTTCTATACCATGTCTAAGAAATGTAGCATACTGTGGGTGACTGGATATTTCTAGTACAGCCTTCTAGCAACCTGATCATTGCGTCTCACCAAAAATATTTTTAAAAATCAGCCACCTGTGAATTTTAAAGGATGTTTCTTTTTAAATAACTAATATATTTTATATTGCTCACATAATACTTTCCAACAGATTTATCAGAATTAGGTAATTCGGGCTTTTCCTATAGCCTCAATTTGACAAAATTATATGTCGAAAAACAAAAAACTTCAAAACTCCTATTTGCAAAATTCCTATGAAAGATACCATTTAACCTGTTAGATTGACTTTAAAAATTAAAGTTAAAAATAATAAAATAAAATTTTAAATGTAAAGAAATTTTAATTAATGCATAACTATAAATTTACAAACCTATATTCATATAAATTAAAAACCTTCACTATTTAATTGATTTTCCACACTGTATTCTGAGGAAGATTATTTTGTGTCTCCTGAATAATTCACAAGTTTGATACACACATACACAAACACACACACACACACACACACACATATTTATTCTGGTAGTAAAGGTCATAAAGACAAGGTGACCATAAGTTAGTAATAGGTTGGAAGGTTTGAATGGAATGTAGACCTAAATTACTGTATTACATTACCTTGTTGAAATCTTATTGCTAAAAATTTGCACTGCTAGGCAGTAAACTAGAAAAAAAAGAAATTGAGAAAGTGTTAATTTTTAAGCAAGTTTGACAAAGATTGAGTTTCATATGACAAATATTGTCAGCAAGACAGAATTCTGTCAGTGGAAGAAGTTTAAACATTAACAATTTCTGTCAGGCTGTTGACACAATCATGGCAGACATTTCCCAAGATGCCGAGATGACTGCTGGCATTTGTCAACAATCCTGTCACAGTGACAGCAATAAGACCATGTCTGGAAATGTGACAGTTTTGGCTTTGTGCTCCCCTGAGCAATAGCCCAGGTGTTCAGAGAAAGTGTGGGAAAACCCATATTTCTGCATTGTCATTCGAACACAGAAAACACAGGAGGAAAATGAGCTGTCATTCCAATTCCCATGATGCCTTGCTGCTTAGCATAACTCTGCGTGCGGCCCTGGGTCCACTGGTCCATACTCTGACAGATAATTAAGAAAGCAGCAGCTTTTTCTAGACGGCTCTTCCTCATGATTTGCATTTTAGCCAGAGGCGACCAGTTATAAAAAAAACATGATGGAAAGATGGTAAGAAGCCAATTAGATGGATGGATGGCTGACTGACAGCTCTCTGGTATTACGACTCCAGATTTCAGACTACATAGCCTGGCAGTTTTCTACAAGAACCAACTTTTTTGCAGGTTGGTAAAGCTGTTAAATGTGGGACTATATATAGCGCTATATAATTTTTGCAGAGTTGTACATTTTCCTTAAATAAGCATGTATTCTTTCAATCAGGGTTTGCATTAAGCAAGTTTTCGCAATTTAATCACAAGTTGTGTCACTAAATATAGCAATATTAAAATTCTAGACAACTTGTAGGCACATTAGCTGTGCCAGTAGAGAAGTGATTAAAAAGCTGAGAACCACATTGAGCCAGCAGAGATAAAGTGAACTAATAATTAGAATGTCTGTGCAAATACGCCTTTGGAACTTTGAAATGTATATTGTTTGGTTTTATGCAACTAAAAACATAAACCCTCAAGTTCCTCTCCATCTTTAGATTCTACACACATATATTTGCCTATTTTCCTTGTTTGAGCTCTACTATATGCTTGTGTGTCTGCTACTTCAGCTAATTTTGAAAAAAATAAAATAAACTGTTAGACTCAAGCTTCCAGTTTGGCCGTGATATTCCATAGCTTCTAGCCAATAGGAGTTAACTCTTCATAATATTGTCCAACTTGGAACCTTAACCAGTGTTTCCTGTGTGCCGCATGCTGTGTATGTGTATGCTGTGTATATATATATGTATATATATACACACATGTACACACACACAGACACACACACTCACATGCAGACGCGTTTTCTTAGAAGCAAACTATTTGCTATTAGAATGACATATTTCCATCTGTGGTTTGAAATGAGATAATTTTCCTCCAAATTGTAATGATACCTCAGATTTTATTTTGGATTTTGAAATACTAAGGGAAGACAATTATTTCACTATAAACTGAGGTTTTAGTAAGGAACATTAACCCAAACTAAAATTACAAAGTGTATTTTCTTACTGTGGGTAATGGATCTTCTAAAATCTGAGGATGAATATTAAACCAATAGTGGGTCTGAATGCTTTTAGTTGCTTATAACTAAAATGCAAGTGATGTACATTTCATAGTTCTACGTTTATCATTCAATCTATACTTGACGTAAAAATCCACAACACACATAAAGCATGATTGAGAATATCTTATTATATGTATTAATCCTTTCTTTTTCTTTTTCTTTTTCAACTGCAATGGCATTTGTCTTTTTGCTTTTGCTTTATATCTTGTCGTTAGAATTAGGTCAGCCTATTCCTATTATACTTACAACCAATCTAAAAAATATTCTACCTGTACATACTTGAGGAATTTAAACAGAGGTTCAGGGGAATAGTGACAGTTCCATAAACTACATCTTAAATTAAAGAGGAATAAATGCATTTTGGCCTTCATTAGAAACTTTAAGATTGCTCCTATAGACATGGTATAACACCAGTCAGTAGAAGTAAAATCTTATTGAAAGTCTTTATAATTTTTAAAGAAATACGTTCTCTCACAGTAATGGAAGCCCTTGTGTAATCAAAATTCACTTAGATTATTCAACATTTTAATTCCCTTGTAACTTGCTATTTTAAAGAAAAAATTGCTCAGCATAGTGTACTAATAAAGTTATCCTTCAAATAAAAAAAAGTGAAGAAAAGCTTTGAAACATTTGCTTATTTGGCTGGATAGTCATACACAGAGTCTGGGTCCCTTTTCTGTGTCTTCAGTTTACACCAGCCAGTCATATTTTTTGTTGAAATTTATTTCACTTTTAGATTCTCTTACTTATGGCGCAATGTTAATGTACTCTATTTTCTCAAGCTGTAGGGGAAGTTATGTGTGTGTTTTTTTTTTAAATTAGAATTGAAATTTGAGTAATAATGTACTATAGACAGATTTTAAAATAACAACTTTCTTTACTATGCAAACATCTTTTGTTTCTGAACTATTTATTAAGAGAGAATTTTTGTTTAAGAGAAAAATCTAAAGAATGATATTTATTAAACCAAAGTGAGTTCTGAAAATACTAGTTTTAAAGAAGACCCAATGTGTCACTGTAGGGTAAAGAGATATATTTCTAAATAAAACATAAAGTGTGTTATACAAATAAAAGACACCTCAGCACGAGACTTCTAGGGTTGTGCCTGGAAAATATAGTAAAACTCAGTAGAGCTTATTGCTACCATCATGTTCACATTAAACTCATTTGCAATTTGAGTGGCTGGAATTTGAACATAAAACAGTAAACAGAAGAATATGGACAAGTTTTTTACAAATTGTTTTTCTTCAGTGTATATGTATTTCTAATTGAATATTTGGGTATAGATATGTTTGTCAGATTTAAAATAGAATGTTTTCATAGCATGTAACTATTTTAGGTCTACCTCTCAGTGATATATATGCATATAATGATTTGTGACACATTTTGAAAATAACCAATTTTTTTTTTCAGAGCATTTTACACTAACTGAAGAGTAGAGGAAAGAAAAACTTAGGTGAAAACCACTTGAGATGTAAATGTTAAAATTATTTCCTGTTTTATCCAGATGATTTATAGAACTATAACCTCATTGATCTCTTCAGAATAAATCTTTATACTCTTATATAAAACTGGATTTTTTTATTGTTTGATATTTACAGGTAATTTCTAAAACTAAAATAACAATTGAACTTGAACATCTTTTAAAGTATGTCATCAAGAAATTATGCTATGTAAGGAACAACATTAAAAAAATTATTATGGAATACTTTTATTTATGTTGAATTGCTCTTCAGCATCTGACACATATACACACATATAATCGAGAGAGAGGAGAGAGAGAGAGAGAGAGAGAGAGAGAGAGAGAGAGAGAGAGAGAAGAGAGAAGAGCGAAGAGCAGAGAGAAAAGAGAGCACTACAGAGGCAGGCAGAAATACTGAGAGAAAAATAAATCAGCAACATCTCTTTGTTATACCATCCTCATAAACTGTTCAGAATCCTATAAAATGAATGGTTTGAATTATATAAGAAAGTCCCTCTATTAAGACATATACAGGAAAACCAGAGCCTTCCTAAAGACTAGAGAAGTATATGGATCCCAATAGTAAAACAAATTTTCTTCTCTTTCTCTGGATTCTGATAGTCTGTTAAATTTCTCTTCAAGCACATCACTGCCTATGTTGTGTAACAGCTAACTGTAAACTCTTAAGAGGCAGGGGCTGCATCTCACTTGTCTTTTTATTCTTGCATCAGTAATACCGGCTCAAAGTTGAGGTTCAATTTTAATGATTGAATTTAATGCAGACTTTTGCTTGGCTTTGCAGCTATTAGTTCCTATACTTACCATTGGTTAACCACTTAATTGGTTACTTCCGTGTGCCAGAGCCATGACTGAACCAGGATGTTATACATTTCTCAAGCATAACTGAGCCAAATTAAAGAATGTGACTTGGTTATAAGAAGACTAAATGAGAAATGATGTATGGAGCAATGTATGTCCTAGTCATGATTGTCACATCATAATAATCATAATATAATAATAACTACCATCATAATTCATGATCTTCCTGAGACTGACCGTTGATTAATCATCTATTTCGTAGAGAACCATGCCTTCCACAGCAAAATTATTCTGTCTGTAGGTGAAGAGGGTAGAATATTGGCAATTTCTTATCATTCAACTTAATTTTACATATTTCTTCATTCAAAATATTATTGAAAGGTAAATATATTAATCCTCATTTTGCATATGTGATATTCGAGACATTCAGTAAGTTTCCTTCGGTGCAATATCTAGTATGTGGAAAATAAAATTTGAACTTGCATCTTTCTTATGTTAAAGCCTCTGCTCTCTCTATTATGCCTGACTTTCTAATAAATTAATAAATTAATTGATTAATATTAGCATAAAAGTAGGTTCTCATTTTAATGCAAGCATCTGTGAAGAAAACCCTATGAATAAAGCATTAACACTGTTTGTGTACCTTTGTATATGGACACCAACGTTATTTATTTTAACTGTGTTAATCCTCATGTCATCCATGCACAACAGTTTTCTTGCAATCTGTGGAGACTCAAGTTACTAAATAGGGAAAAAATTGGACACTCATCTTGTTTATAAAATAAATTTAGAGATAGAATGGGAAACATAAGGGAATACAATAGTCTTTTTCCTCTTGGATCTCAAAATCTGTTGGAAAAAGACACAAATAACTCTACACAATACTTGATAGATGCTCTGAGGAAATGAAGGTCAGTGATTGCCTTGAGAAATCAGGAGGAGGCTTCATTTGTGTTAGGCCTTGTTAAATGATTACACATTTACGCTGACTGAGATACAAAAGAGAAGATTTAAGGTATGAGGAACAACATGAGTCTGGATATGGAAGAATGAGAGTATCAAAGGATCACATCTATCTAGAGCATAGAGTGAATGCTTAAGAGCAAGACTGTGCAGCAGACTTGAGGAGGCTTTCATATGTTGGGAAAAATCTTAGAAAATCAATCAAAGACAAAATAAAGGAAACACTTCCTTGCCAGGCTAAGAAGCTTACACTTTCTTCTGTAGGTAATGGAAAGTCTATGAGCCTTTATATGATGTAATCGAATTTGTGAATTAGGATGATAACTCTAACAGCATGTTGGAAAGTAAAAGTTTTGGCAACAGAGAGACTGGTGTGGGGACAGCTTTAGTGACTGGGATGATGAATAACTGAGATAAGACTGTGACAGTAGTTTATAGAGATAAAAGTTTAGTTACAGCCAGCTCTGGTTGATAGCATATCAGAAACACATTACTTTTTTTTTGCAATTTCTTCTAGTCTCTTAACAATGATAATAGCTTTACTTATATCAGATTTAGTCTCTAAATCGCCTGGTAATTGCCCATTTTGATTCCTAAGCATAGTTCTCTGTCACCAGGGAAGAACTGTAGTATAGAGGAAAATGTTTCAGTATTGTCTTCTTTTTTGAAAAAAAGTATATTAATATTAATTTTTCTATTTTTATTTTTGCAACAGAAGGTCATACATATGCTATTTCAGAGCTCACAGCTAGCCCCTCTCTACTCAAATTGTGGGTGTTATTGCCAGACTGCAGAGATGCACAAGAATTGACTTGAGAAGCGAGGAGATTATTCATGCACCCGCATACACTGTTATCTCTGGGAACTCTTAATCAATGCAGGGTGAGAGCCAGTTAGAGAGACTGAGGTTAGGGCACACGAGCTGTTCAGTGGAAGATGAGGAATTAAAACGTGATTATTATCTAAATTGGAATATAAAATAAAGAGCACATTCCAGGAAAGAAGAGGAAGATAATAATAAAAATAAATAAATGTTTACTTACTGAATCATTTGCTATGTATTGTGTCTTGTCCTTGAAATGCCAAGGACATTAAAATAAGCTTTGATGGGAGAGAATGGTTTTGGGGATTTATGCTTCATCTCTATTTTGCTTTTGATGATATGCTGAAATAGAAATTATTAAATTCTGGAAATGCCTATTAAGTGTAACTAGATATATCTAGATTAAATCCCCTTACAGCAAATTGCACTAAAATAAAAAATCTATGTATAAACCAAAAATAATTCTAAATGAAAGTTAATGAGCCAGTAATTACAAAGAAAAGAGATCATGGCCCAAAATTTTAGTTATGAACACTAGAGTTTAGATTGCAATTTTGGATATAATGCAACTATGGGACATAATGATTATGTAATTTACCTACTTTTTAAAAAATCCTTAATATTTAAAAGCATGATATCTATTCAATAATTTATTTGAAGATGTTTTAGTCATAACTGTATGCTTGCTCTGACTTCTTGAGGATATTGCTACTCATACTATAAAACAGTGATTTAAATTCATATACATCCTAGTTACTTGAACCATTTTACTTTATTTCTTTTAGTTGGGCCTATTTTTTGGTTTTCCTCCATTTTGTGGGTGTTTCTTACTCTGTGATTTTATTCCATATTTTTGTCATACATTTTGACTCTTCCTCCCCACCCCCTACCCCCCCCCCCCCCCCCCCCATACCCAATACGACTCTGTTCCGGATTTTTTTTTT
>NW_006494614.1:35586378-35608416 GCF_000325575.1 Pteropus alecto | reverse complement strand
TCTGGACTTTTTTTTTTTTTTTCACTGAGATTCCAAATGTTACTGGCACATGGCCTCAGTGTTTAATAACTTACTATCAACAATTATTAGAAAGGATAGTGTATCATGGAAATTTAAATCAACCTTGGAGAATTCTTTTCAAAGCACCTTGACATTCCTTCCCCAGATACACACACATTGCTTTAGCTCCTTTTTATTTCTAAAATTCTGGGTCAGAGGAAACAAAATTTGCCGTGCTTTTGGGCAAAACCTCTAAACCACCTTTATTCAGAGCAGCACAGTAGCCATTGTTTGAATTCAACACCCATTGGCTGTCTTCCTGCTCTTCTCACAAGAGACTAAAGAAATTTCTCAGATTGTAGGGGAAGTGAGACCACCACCTAAATACTTCAACTTCAGGAAAACTAAAAGCTGAGAAGTACTATTAGCATTATAAAACTTTCTCTTTTATCCCATCTCTCCTTTTTTTTTCCTTCCTCTGTTGTCATCTGCTTTCAAATTTGAGTCTTAAAGAGGAAAACTAAGAAATATTTACATTGATGAAAGTCTGTTAAAGCATTTTTTATTTTTCATTTTACTACTAAGGGACATAATATAATTCTGTGCCTTTAAATCAAAGTGAAATTATTAGATATGCTAAATTTCAAAGTGAAAAAAACACATATAAAGAGCATGCACTGCAAAAAGAGCTCAGAATAGTTTATTCACTTTCTACAATGCTCTAATTTGAAAGTTTGAGTATTTGCCCCATATATGTGATGCACCAGAGTGATTTATTCACTGGACATTTTTAGTGCGTGAAATTACTTTCAAGCGACTATGCAGTGTTAACACCTATATTAATATACAAGACCTTGAACTTATTTTCATGATACCTGACAGAGCCATTTCTGTTCAGGAAGGCTAAAGTATCTTTTTTTTTTTTTTAAATCACTTCATTTTCCATATGAGTATATTATAATATTGCAATATTTATCACACCTGAATAAAATCTTTATCCATTCAAAAATAGCTAATTTTCAAAGATGTCCAATTTTAATACAAACCATTTTATTAAGTAAACATGTTTAAACATAAAACTGGAATAAATTCTTTATGGTCAAACCTTTGTGGTCTAAATGTCAAATTCATTTATATGTTAAATGTAAATGAAATTGGAAAAGAAAAAATAGAAATAAAATTATTTATTTCACATGATTGGAGAAGTCATTTTCCTGTAAATAAAATGTTACCAGCTAAATGAAAATAATATGGCTATCACACAACACTATACACCATACTCTGTGTGATGATAAAATTCTTTCACCACTTTTTAAAATTTCTATTACTTAAAAAAATAGTTCTTATTTTACACCTTAACATTATTTCACCTTCATCCTGTCATAAATGTACTGTTTGCTTATTAAGCACATTCGCACATTCTATCCTGTCCTTTTCTGATTAGCACAAGGTCGTTGAAAAAGTACTCTCTGTGATCATAAACACAAATGCAAATGTAGATATTGAAATTGCATGGCAGTATCAAATTACGAAGGGACCATCGAAATGATCCAAAATATGCTTATGCAACATTTTTGAGGTTATCATTAAAAAAAAATCGCAAACTATGAAAATTTATATAAATTACTTACAACTCATAATACATATCTATTGAACCACAGAATTATGTTTAGTCTTATTTGAGAATGCTAAAGTAGGTTGAATAGGCTGGTAGCAGGAGAATAGTTATATAGTGTAAATTTTTTCAATATTCATATTTTTCTTTAAAAGACATGAGTTAAGACAATGATTTGATAAATAATAAAACACAAAGCAGAAACTTAACCAAAATTTTAATTTAGGGATCAAAATACTAAATGTTAAAACCCATGATTTTCCTTAGATATTTATAATTCTGCTATAGACAGGATGAACTCTCTTTTTAAGTGGGCTTCCATGAGAAGTCAAAGACCTAGAAATGATTAATTAAAATATTTTATATACTAAATTACTGCACTCAATTTTAAAAAATTGCACTCAATAACAAAAGAGGCACTTATTGGTAAATACAAACTTTTAGAATGTCCAAAGGAAATGTGAGTTTAGTTATACTTCTTAAAACTCTTCTAGTAATGTCTCAGGGCAGAACAAAAAGAATTCATCTTCTAAATGCAAACCAGAGCAAATCCATCTCCAGCACAATGTGAACTTCCTTTGAGTTAATGTTGTGATGCAGTCGATAAAAGGGCTAATGTGAGCTTATAGTGCTTTGCTAAATAGAGCACATTCCCATTCTGACCATTCAGGCCTCCTTGCTATTTTTACTTTGAGGCCTTTGCACTGACTCTTCCTTTGGCCTGGAACGCTCTTTCCCCAAATATTCACATAACTCATTTCCTTCAGTATTGTTTTCTCAGTTATCCGCTCCTTGAATTCACTTTATAAAATAATACTACCTTTATTACTTGTTCTCTTCATTCACTCTATTAGAGTTTGAAGCTATAACAAGAAAAACATTCTCACAGAGTTTATTGGGAAAAATAATGTCTTAAATATGTAAAATCAGTATAATGGTAGTAATCTATATTGATAAAATAGAGGCATCTTTAAGAACTCAAAGCAAGAGCCCATTTTAAATATTTGAACAGGTTTTCTGAGGAAGATGACCTTTGGTCTACACCATAAGAAATGGCTTAGAGTTTGTCAAAGGACTAAAATAAGCTGGAATTTAGAGTCAGAGTAAATGTCATGAGCAAAGGAATAGACTTGTGATACAGCATAAGGAAGCTATTTAGAGTAATAAAACACAAAATTGGAAGGTAGGAAAAATTGGGAAATGACATTTGTAGATATATTTTTAAAATATAAGTGTAGCTATGTTCGCTTCTCTGGTTATTGTTCAAATCTATAACCCTTGCAAAAGGGGCATCTTTGGGAGCCCTTTTTAAATTGCCCTATTAGTTGTCATCTCCCCAGAATTAGCTAGAAACAGCTCACTAAATCAGGAGACTAATGACCCTAGGGAACCATTCCATTGGAATTTTATTGACCAATTCTATTCTTATTCTTAGTAATTCAAACTTAAGACCTAGAGAGTGGTGAAAGTTATTTAGTGGAGGGTTTAAGAGAAGGTGATGTGAAGCCAATACCACCTACAAGCTGGAATCATGGAAGGCATAAATTATGAATCAGGTATGGGAATAGGAAGTAGTCATAAGATGACAAGAAAAATATGACACAATGAGTAGAGAGAAAAAAGGAGAGATATCAGTTCCCAATTTCCAATTTCTTACATCCAGTCTTTTTAGTGTTAGATGAACTTTTATTCTTAATCATGGATACTAATTAGACTATAAATTATCCATTAGAAATGATAAATAAGAATAAGTGGCACTTCTTTTGTCACTGTTTTTACTGAACCCAAAGACAGTGCAGACTAGTTCAACAATCCACAGTTAGAGAAAAGTGAGTGGACTTTCAGAGAGGAATTCAAAAATGACTTTTTCCAGTTCTTAACACCTCATGCATCTTAAGTATGTTGAAGTTTAAGAGAACATTTTTTTATTTTGAGATAATTACCACAGTACTGGAAGGTCTCTCTCTCTCTCTCTCTCTCAAAGTAGTAGGGATAGGATGTGCTTCCTCCTCACCTCATGTTTACTAAAATGAGCATTAAGGACCTTACCAGAAAAACTTGATCTGTATTTTCCTGGAGTCTGATGAACACAGCTGACAGGTGTCAGAGTCATGTCTGAAAATTCTGTAGTTAAAAGGCGATACATGGAGCCACCTTCCAGTTAATGAATAAAGAGGGCAAATGGCAAGTAACTGTTGTCCTACCCAAGGCTGGTTCAAGGTCCATGTCTTCCAGGGCCCAGTATGGAAACTGTGCTGAGGTGTAAGCCTCAGGTATAGGCGTAGTATCACTTAAAGAGAGATCCAATTTAAGAAACTTGCCTGAGGTAGAGTAACCCTAAAAGAAAGTGGCTGAGGAGCAAATGCCCAGGGCCTACAGGAGAAAATATAAGCGGGTAGCTGAGAGAGACTTTACCAGTTGTCAGAAAGTTGCTATGGAGGAGTCTCTGAGGGGTTAACAAAAGCATGCAAGAGATAATCAACTCAAAATACCTATGACAGTCAAAGAGAAATAATGAGAAATGACATCTGAGTCCTCTGGGTAAGACTTTTCCTGCCCCTTATCTCTTCTCTCTTCCTGGTTTCAACACTGGAGTGATCAGAAGGGTGAACTAGAACCAACAGCTCCCAGGGAAAGGCCAAGAAAAACAAGCACACTGAGTAAAGAAAAAAGACAGACAAATCGTGTACCTTCAATGTGGTCTCCAGGTCCAAGCTGGATGAAAAGAGAAGTTCTAAGTTTTGACTTTTAGTCAGGATTGGACTTTTTAGTTACTGAAATAACTATTCTGGTGAAGAAAAGTTAACAGATTTTCTTTTTTTCTATAGTGAGAGAATTTGCTATAGTTTCTGCACAAACTTGTGTCTAGGATGCCTTGGTAAGTTTCCCTAGAAGCAGAGTTTAAGACAGATTCTTATCTGAAAATTCTGTAGTTATCTAAATGACTTTGGGGGGATGAGAACTCTCAGGAGAAAGTGTTTAGGGAAAGCAAAATAGGAGAAAAGAAGAAGATTAAACAAGAGAGTGATCTCAGCTAGAGACTAATTTCAGTCTTCATTCTGGTCTCACAGGAAAGCTCTGGAGCAAAAACTGCCTCACAGTGTTAGTCTCACCTTTACTCATTGGCTGTGGCCTGCCAGGGGAAGGTTATAGTTTAGGAGATCTGGGTGGGGCACTGATAGAGCCCACTACATAAGGAGAGGGATGGGGATTTGAATAGGGCCAAAGGAAAAGCTATATTCTAATTGTATCCAGCTAGCCCCATTTACACAATAACCATTGCAGTTATAGAAAACCATCCTTCCTAATTGAGCTAATGAAGGTAGTGTTTTAGGTTTCTATTTTTTAAAACCACAGAACATTTCCTGGAACACTATTAAGAATTTACATAACTGTCTTTCTATCTCTAGCAGCTAGGACTAGGGGAGAACAGAAATGATATTCTATCGATATTGGGGGAATGAGTAAATAGATGAATATAACATTTCATTGATTAAAATCACTTCCTCTTGTCAATCTCGATGTTTCTGTAATCATGATATCTCTGCAAATGGGTCTCACTGAGAACTGAATATCTGTAGGCAGGTAGGTAGAGCAGAACACAGTAGTCTTACATAAAATATGAAAAAAATTAAAGGAAAGATTAACCTAAGATTTGTTTATTTACCTTTATGGATTTCAAAGTGTAATAATGAAATAATGAAAGAAACAAAATATTTCAGGGAGTATGGTGCCATATACATTGGCATGGAAGGCTAGGGTGTGTTTTATTTCTGTCCTCCATTTTCAAGTTCTAATGAACCTTGAATTGTAGCATTTGGTGATTTGTTCTCTCAGGTAGGACCTTTCTGTCTCGTGAAATTGACTCAGAAGGTCATATCCTGGCTTAAATTTCAAAATAGGTGGCATTTGCTATTCTTCTCTGTCTCAAAGTGTTTTACCAACTAAGGGAATCAAATTAAGCTCTGGCCTCTCCTGATAGAAAATGCCATGGTGTCTAGAGACACAGTGTCAACCTGGTTTTTTATTTCACCACAAAGAGTCAGGCTATTCACAATTCTCAAGCCACAATAACATGTTATAAAAAGAAAACTGAGAGTGATAAGAGGCCCTGTATTCTTTCCTGGTTGCTAACAATATCGCAGGTACTTTGTTGAAACAAAGCACTGAAGACAAACCTATGGCACCAATAGCAAGCAAAGAACTAACACAGATAGTAGGGAGAGGTCTGCTCGTGGGACGCCAGAGAGTGATACTTATGGACAGGAAGGCTCTTGCTATGACTTCTTTTCACACTTTTAGATAAATAATGATGAGGGTACCAGAGTTTAGTTAGACATTTTGGGTTTGAGATAAAAGCCATCCTGATAAGAATATTTGGGATCCAGTCTGGATCACAGAGAGTCCTCGCAGTGGCAAAAGAGGATCACATGTAAATCTTAATTGGGTGACCTGATTGAACAAGGAGAAATCCAGAGTTCTAAGAGCTGAGAAATATAAGAAGGAAAAAGACCAAGGAGGCATTGAAATATGAAGATAAAATCAATACAGAATTGCCTAGGAAATCAATAAGAGGGATAAAGGACGTGCAGGGGATGTGAAATATGTGTTCTGTCTCCTGTACAAGTGAGAAATCTGGCAGCATGTTTTGAACATGCTGCAATGCTGTAATTAAAGCTCGAGGGAGAATGGCGAGAAGGAGTCTTGATAATCAAGTGAAAAGATGCCACGGTATTAAGTCACTTCTTGTCAGGAAAACAGTTTCATAGGCATATCTTAAGTTAAATATGAGCTCATGTACATAACCAGAATATAGATCGATATTTGTGTCTGTGTATTTGTAGTAGTAGAGACTGGGACTAGATTTTAGAACCGTAACCCAATAAAAATGTCATCTTTCAATAGGCCAAAGTAACTTGCTCATACAATTACCACAAGCCTGATGATCATAACATTGTTTTAGGGTATACTTCAAAGCCATTATTTCCTCTCTCATGCCCAGGGTATATGCAAGAGAATAGAATCCTCAAAAGCCAGTCTCTTATGGTTAGATGCATTTATAGAAAGCCAAGGAAAGGTATTTATTCTTACCCTCTTACACACCATATATAGATAAAACGATTAGAGAAAAAGCCTACAAAAGTACACACACACACACACACACACACACACACATATACATACACAACTATTTTTTGGCAATACGGCAGGCAGATATATATATGTATATATATGTATATGTATATATATGTATACATATATATACACACACTCAAAATAGTGTTATTATTTTTTGACAATACAGCATATATATATGTACATATGTATATGTATACATATATATATATACACACACACACAAACACACACACACACTCAAAATAGTGTTACTAAGAATCACATTTGATCTTGTGGGTGGAATATTGAGAAACCATCTGCTTAAGAAAGTGCTATAGTCTTATTATTGTTCTTTCCTCATTTAAACAGGGGTAAAATATTTTAGAAGTTTAGAGGAAAACATACATATTATAATCGATGTGAAAGTAACTGTACCTCTAATTATTTCCCAGGGTTCTATTCATTGAAACTACAATATCCATAATGGTTTCTAATACTTTCATTAAATGATTTGTTCAATATGTACTCCTAATTATAACCATTGGTCTGAATATAAGACTATGAAAAATGAAATGTTTTCTCTTTTTTAAAAATAAATCTATCAGGACTTGTAGATTCAAATGATGTCTGTCTCTTTATAAAGTCTAATTTAGGCAATTTATAACACAAATGCTGTGCCTGTTACTTTTGCATATACCCAAATTGACAATATTTTCCAAAGAGGATATTTTAAATTTGATAACAATCAAAAGTTACTTAAAATAAAATTTTAGGTGTTGGAAATTCTAGAAAATCTCAGGGGTATAATATTTTTTTTAACTCAACATATCACCACATTAAAACAGAGAAACTAGGTAGCAAAATGTTAAAAACATAATACAACATTTTCAGTGAAATGAAGGTGACAAAGTATCTTCAGAAAGCCCAAAATTCAAGTACATAGAGAAACTACCAATAGCCACAAGACCTGTAGGCTATCAATATCTGTACTGAAAACAGAGGGAAGCAACAGATATCCGGCAATGTTAAGCAAGAAGAATCTCAAAGTAGACAATAAGTATTTGCTGGATAGTATGGTGGGCCACTGTGTGAATAGTATCTGAAACTGGAAGAGGTTTTGCTTTCTCCAGTAGTGGGTGAGTGCATGGGGTCAATAGTAAGAATGTTTGAAGATGGCAGAATAATCATGGACTCTGTGAGCTCTAGAAACAAAGAATCCAAAACAGAGTCTTGCATGGAAAAGCAACCGCTGAGTGTCATCAAGACTGACCGGAACAGTAAAGATTAAGGAAAGAGAAGATCCAGATAAGAGTGAGGGAGAGAAATAGAGACGAAAATCTCAAAAACCATTAGGCCATATTTTTTAACATTATATTAAAACAGCAGGAAAGAGATCTTTGTGAGGTTAGAAAAACTTTCCTAAAATTCATATTCTTCTAATTTTAAAAAAACAAAAAGGTGAGTAACCAAAATATTGAGGTCAAATTTCTCAGCTATTTTATGATATAAGAAATATAGAGGAGGATAGCATTTCTATAAACAATAAGAATATGTAAGAAATACATGCCCATAAATACATGGACGGACAAGATACATCAGAGTTAGAAACATTCAATGATGAGGTGATTAAGCTAAGGAAAAATTAGAAATAAAAAAAAAAAAATCATACAGGCAATAAAGACTAGACTACAAAGATCACAAGAATGATTAAACAAAATAAATAATGCCTTTAGGGAATATAAGATAAAAAGGAGAAAAAAATTTAAATCATAGGGAAATGAACAAAGAGAAAATATTTTGAATAAAAGAGATACATGTTGAACATAGGCAATATTATCCAAAATACAAGTAATGAAAATGCTTTAAAAAAGAAATTGAAGCATAAAATAGAATGAACACTAGAACAAAACAATTTAAGAACATTACTTAAAAAATAAATAAGAAAATAAGAAAGAACTCACATAATAATGGAGAACTCTGAATTCCAAAAAATGTCTTGCCAAGATGATCATTGCCAAGACTTACTCTGATAAAATTACTGAATTATAAAGAAAAGGAGAATTTTGTCTTTGACTAATAATAATAAAAAAGGAATATATTAAAAAAGGACTAAAATTCAGATTATCATTAGATTTTTTGACAAGAGTTTTTTATGTCAGAAGAAAATGAAGTAATATATTTGAGTTACTGCAGGAAAGAAAATTCACTAATATTTTATATATATTAAATCTTATTTTGAGCCATAAAGTATACAAACTTTTCATATGTATGGACTCAGTGAATTGTATCCATGTTCCTGAGGTTGTACAAGAAGACAAGCATCAGACAACCAATATATCTAGAGAGACGTGGATATAAAAATTTGGGGGGTGAACGTTCAATATAAATCACAATAATAAGACCAAATGAGGGTTTTAAATGAGAGGGAATATTATGTAATGGCCATATTCTCTGATAACAAAGAAATGATACAACTATAAATATGGCAGAGAATGAAGAAGTTATGAGCACAAGCATATATACACACACAAAACTGTTTTCAGTTATTGCATTGAAACAATATTAATATTGCTATTTTTTTATGCTGTTGCACACAGAATGTGAAATAAAGGAAAAGGATAATTATGGGGTATTCTATCATCCCCTGTGTCCTTCGAAAGCAGGATTCTTGATATGAAATAAAAGAAATATAGCATAGATTTGAAATTTGAATTGGAAGTATCAATATAAATATATGACATGTTTAATCTGTAAACATGACCTAGATGTTTTTACTGAAAAAATCTAGAAATAATAGTCAACTCGATAGCAGAGAGCATTGAGCATTACTAGCAGCTAGATAGTGGTCTTAAAATACCATTTCCCACCAAAAAACAAACAAATAAACAAAAAACCTAGGGCTCCATAGTTAAATGGCTGATTCCAAATTTAATATGGAAAATGTACAAGATGTGCCTGGAAAAGCTTTCATACCAGAGAGCAAAAAATAACCTCTCAAAGACTATAGGTTATGTGAAGAGAATTCAAGAGTGAAGAAGTTTCCATTGGCCAAATGTAGAGAAGTTTAAATTTCAGTAAGAATAAACATTGCGATGGATTGCAAACATTGCAAAACAAAATAAAATATGTTAAGTTTATAAGTTCATATGATAGTATAAAACAATGCTTGCCTTTAGAAGTCAATATGAAAACAAATTCATTTTTGAGAACTGGTAAATCAAGTTTAGGAATCAAGTATTTATCCTGTCTTTTCAATTAGAATAGTACCACTGTAATCAAATAATAAATGAAGCAAACGATTCTTTATTAAAGAGATCAAACTAAAAATAAAAAAAAAGAAAGAAAAAGAAAAAACAAGATCAAAATATCATCATTTTGCATCCCTCAGTGATTAGTAGATGTAGGCAATAAACATCAATAGCCACAAACATTACAAAAAGAGAAAATCAGGCAATATATTCTTCCTAATAACAGAACACATTACATTTATAGTCTTGCCAAAGGGATCAAACCTGAAACTAATCAAAACTCTGGATTCTAATCTGTGGAAAATACAAAAGACACAGTATGTTGATTTGCACCATCAGCATTGGCAATTGGCAAAACATACATTATGGAAAATGCTACAGATCAAATGGCGTACAATATGTAAATTGTAAGCAAAATAAAGGAATGAAAGGAAAACCCACAGATTCAAGAAGACGGAAAAAAACATCAGATTTCAAAAATGGGTATGAACAAACTATAGTGTCTAGGAATGGTATCAAAGTATGGACATTTTGAATAATAAATATATATGAGACACAAGAAGTGAATTTATAAAAGTTAGAAAAGTATTTTGAGGAGGAAGGAGTACGTTGTAACCACAATTAGAAGCAGTGAGGGGCTTGCTGGGTGATTGGAAAATTTTTATTTCTCAATCTAAGTGTTTATTGCGAGAATCTTAATCTTTAAATAGATTATACATGATACCATATACATGTTATATTATAATATAATTATATATTATAGTTAAAATATTTAGCTATAATTATTAACTATATAATTATATAGTAATTATTAATTATATAATTGTTATTGATTATAGTAATTATATAATTATTAGCTATACTTTGGTGTGGTTTTCTGTATATATATATTTTATGATGAAAAGACTTTTAAAATGTGTTATGTGTTAAAGAGGATTTAAATGAGGGTTCAATGGGGTTCTGCAAATATTTGAATAATGCTACCACTGTTTGAATAAAAATGTAATATGCCTTGGTAACTACTTTTAATTAGAAAAATCTTATTTAAATGAATACTTTCCAATACATTTTTAAAAACATTGTAATAAAATTACAAATGTATTAATTTATTATTGTGAGAATATGGAGCTGAAGAAGGATTATAAAATACCATTTCTCCATCTTTTTTTCTCAAAACAAAACTACATGGACATTTTTCTCATAACAAAACTACGTAAAAAAACATTTAATTTTGTTTCTTTTTCCTCACCTCCTCCATCCTCTTACCTTTCTCCCATTCATTTCTTCTTTTCTTCTCTCAAAAAGTATAAGAAAACTAACGAAGCTTAAGCTGTAAGGAATCCACTTGCATAAGCGCCTCCCAAGGCTCTAGTAGGTTCTCTAGAAATGTGTCTATGGGGGCACATTTTTGTAAAGTTGTAAAAAGCAAGACATTTTTACTACAATTGGTCAAGGTTTGTCTAGTTCCTGTTTGTCGAATGTCCTCTCATATCTGGTGGTACTGTCATCATAATGCTAAAATGAGAATATAATAGATTAGGTTAGTGGGAATATTTATTGGTTCACATTCTCTTCAATTTCTAGATATGTTATTGCTCCTTGTCCTGGTGGAGAAATGGCTTCCAAGAATAGAAGACACACGAATGGCTAAAGGACATATGAAAAGATGCTCAGCCTCACTAGTCATCAGGGAAATGCAAATCAAAACTTCAATGAGATACCACATCACACTTGTTAAAATGGCAATCATCAAGAAGACAAGTAATAACAAGTGTTGGGGAGGTTGTGTGAAAAAAAGAACCCTCCTACACTGCTGGTGGAAATGTAAATTGGTACAGTCACTATGAAAAACACAGTATGGAGCTTCCTGAAAAACTTAAAAACAGAATTACCGTATGACTTAGCAGTCCCTCTTCTGGATATCTACTTAAAAAATTTGAAAACATTTATTAATAAAGATATATTGCACCCCAATGTTCATAGCAGTATTATTCATGGTGGCCAAGACAAGGAAACAACTTCGATAGATGATTGGATAAAGGAGCTGTGGTGTGTATATAAAATAGAACATTACTCATCCACAAGAAAAGATAAAATAGATAAAATAGTGCCATTTATAACAACATGGATGGATCTTGAGATTATTATGTTAAGTAAAATAAGTCAGACAGAAGTCGAGAACCATATGATTGCACTCACATATGGGATATAAAACTGAAAGTAACAAATGAACATGACAAACAAGCAGAGATTCGTGGACACAGACAACAGTTTAGTGGTTACCAGAAGGAAGGAGGGTGGGAGGAGGTAGGGAGGTGTAGAGGGGCTCAAATATATGGTGGCGGAAGGAAATCTAACTTTTGGTGGTGAACACACAATGCAATACACATATGACATATTATTGAATTGTACACTTGAAATCTATATAATTTTATTAACCAATGTCACCCCAATAAATTTAATTAGAAAAAAGAATACTTCACTCTGCTAATTTATCACAGTGATGGGAAGGGGCAGGGCCCAAGGTCAGATCACCATGTGAAGATGTCTTAGAACAATGGGTACTGGAAGTATGTGAATACTGAATGAGGTATACATTCTCAGTAGAGACGTCAGTTTTCAGTGATGCCTAATCAAAAGGAATATTCTCAGTAATACAAAACATACAACTATAAACAAACTTTTTCTTCGATAAGAATTATACAAATTGAATTTTGGAATTTTTGTTTTTATGTTTGTGGTATTAGTCAGCTTTAAAAAATATAATTTCTTACAATTTCTTTTCTAATTCTGAATAAATAATTGCTTTTATAGCTAATATTATATTCCTAATTTTAGATTCTTTCTCTTAAAACAGCCTCCAAAATTTTAAGAGATTCAGGTCCTACATAATTTGCATCTGTCCTCACTAGAGAATAGTGGGTGAATGGAAGGCATATTAATGTCTTGTCCTTACTTCATCCTTTATTGTTAATAGACAGAAGGTAAAAGGATAAATGAACCTAATTTTGGAATGAACTATGTTAATGAATTTCTTATCTATCACCGACATTCTCTAGGCAAAGTATATTCATACTCAGGCTGGTGTTGGGCTAATTTTTACAATGAGAATGATTTTGTGATTAGAAAGAATTCCATCTTTGAGTTGAAAGAGGTCATTGCCCAAAGGCAAGGAGTTTCTGTTCTACAAGAAAAAGAGGCAGTGTTGCATCATACAAACATTATCAGAATTTAATAGAGAAACTCTATTTAATGAATATCTAGTGAAGTAACTATTTCCAGAGGTTTTTCATACCCCTTGCTAAGCAATTTTTTACAAAAGCTCCGGGAGGTAAGTCCAATTATGCACATTTTTTCAAGATGAGAAAATAAGTAGTAGCAAAGTCCATATTTGAACCTAGGCCATCTTGACTCCAAATTTCATGTATTATTTCATGCTTCCATAGCCAATTAGTTAGCCATTTAAACTATCTAGTCTCAGCTTCCTTATCTAAAGAAATATGACATTTAACTAGCAGAAACTACAACCCCCAAAGTCTTTGAATCTATGAAACCAAGTTAAGAAAATTTTATAATCTCTTATTAGCTCATTCGCATGCCAGATAACTTTGGAAATTTGTCTCACTTTCTTTGTGCATCTTCTAAATTTGGTAATAATTAAAATCCATCTCCTCTTGATTTGTCTTTTGCAGAGTTGTAAAATATATTGCAAGTTAGTCACAATCTTGCATAATAACTTTCTGAAGGGGATGCTCTTGAAGGGAGTGTCTAGTAAGAAACCTGAACGCTCTGTGGCTTCATGTCATCTGAAATATTTAAATGTGAGTCTCAACCTCGGCAAGCAATAGAAGAAAATAATGTTTTATTTTTCTCGCCTCTCAGGTGTAATAAGAAGCATGAATGTCTAAATGACATCTAAAGAGATTTAAGTAATTTATAAGTAATAACTTCTCAACTAATACTTTTAAAAGGCATATGAAAAGAGACTGTGTGTTTCTTTCCTGACTATCTGTGAAAAATCAGAAAACAATTTTGCCAATCTGGAAATGGGGTTGGAGTGCAGAAGAGGCTTCCACCACAGGGAGCTCTGATTCTGTGATGTCATAGTGGTCATGGTGGGATTGTAGGCTGCAGCTTCACCTCTGCTGCTGTCATTACAGCATCCATTTCTGACTCTGTCTCTTCTGCTCTGTGGTGGGCTTTGCAATTGCTCTCCCTGCAGTTCCTTTTTTAGAGGTTTGCCCTCTTGACACATTCAAATGAAGAAATTGGAGCACGAAAAGATTGGTGACAGACCCTGCAATTTCATTCTCTGTAGTAGGTCCTGAAATCATATCTACATGTCATCTGGCTAATCAGAGGTCCATGGTGAGATCTGTCAGAGATTTCTGTTTTAAAAAAGAAATTCAGACACAGTTGACAGGAGAAGTGAAATGTTTTTCCCCTGGTCCTGTGGCAGCTACCAGCACTATCTATTATTATTCAAGTGCAAGCCTGAGGCTGTGGTGAAAGCATAACCTCAGGGTGGCCTCCTAAGGACATCAGCACAGGTGAGAGGAGTCCCCTTCCCCTCCCTCAACAGAAAACAAACAAAGAGGAACCAACCACCAATATCAAAAAGCAGATACTAGGTAAAAATAGAATAGCTGACTCTCAGTCTAAGCTGGTTCATAAGACAATATAGTGAAACTCAGGAGTTATACATTTAGTGAGACAGTGTCTAATGGGATAACTGTGTCTCTCAAAAAGGTTGGAGAGTCCTACATATAATCAAATCAATAAAATCCCCAAGCAGAAAATGCCCTTTTTTACTTATAGAATTTGCAAAAGTATGGAAATTTAAAGATTTACATTTACAGGGAAATCTTGGAGATACTGTGGGTTTGGTTCCAGACCACCTCAGTAAAGCAAGGATCGCAGTAAAGTAAGTGTAATCTTTTTGCTGCTGGAGGGTCTTGGCTTCAATTTGTAAAAAAGGCAACATCTTTGAAGCACAATAAAGTGCAGCTCAACAAAACGAGGTACGTCTGTATAATTCTATGCTCCAAAAAAATATCTCAGTTCTTTTGGATCACTTTACTCTTTTGTTATTAATAAAGTATAAAGTACAGTGGCCTTAGAGTCATACTTTACCAGAGATAGGGAGATAGGCATTTATTAAACTCTGCCAAGTCAGACCATGATTCTGAGTAAATCGTTTTTGAAAGTTGCACAAGAGGAAGTAAATCTCAGTGGTTAAGAGCACAAGTTTCAGAGCTGCAGTATCTGAGTTCAAATCCTGATTCTGTCACTTATAAGTTTTTGTCACCTTGGACAAACTACGTGCCTCTTCTTTGTATCTGCTTCTTCATCTTTAAAAATGGAATGAGAATAATCTATCGACATTGTAAGATTATTGAGGGGATTAGAAGCAACAATAAAAAGTATATGTGATACATGAAAAACATTCCATCAATGTTATTATTATTGCTATTGTTATTATTTTATCAGTAAGGCTAGGCTATTTTGATAATATATATAATATTCATCTCCCCAAATCTTAAGCATTAAAACAAAAAAAAGTTTATTTCTCATGCATGCTATATAGTAGTACCCCCTCATCCACAAAGGATATGTTTCTATACCCCCAGTGGATGCCTGAACATGCAGATAGTACTGAATCCTATATGTATGTTTTTTTCCTATGCATATATATCTATGATAAAGTTATGTTATAAATTAAACACAATACAAGATTAACAATAAAGCTAATAATAAAATGGAACAATTATAACCATATACTGTAATAAAGGTTATGTGAATGATGTGGTCTATTTTATTGTACTTATACTCACCTTTCTTCTTGTGATCATGTAAGATGACAAAATGCCTACATGGTGAGATAAAGTGAAGTAAATAACACAAGCATTGTGAAGTAGTGTTAGGGTACTATAAGAATTACTTGAGAACAAACACTGTGATACTGTGACAGTTGATCTGATAAGTGAGTTGGCTACTAAGTGATTAACAGGCAGGGAAACATGCATACAGTGTGGATATGATGGACAAAGGTGGGACAGAGGGGGACAGTGTGAAATTTCATCATGTTACTCAGAACAGCACAAAATTTAAAACTTATGAATTATTTGTTACTGGAATTTCCTATTTAATAATTTCAGATTACAGTTGGCCGCGGGTAGCTAAAACAACAAAAAGGAAAATTCCAGATCAAGGGGTGCTACTGTACTTTCATTGGCAGAGAAGCTCATCAGTTATTCATGAACCCTGATTGATGGAGCAGCTACCGTTTTGGAAATTGGTGGTTGATATACCAAAGGGAAGAGAACTTTGAAGGGTCTTAAGTCAACAGTTAAATACCCTACAACAGAAATAATGCCCATCACCTTTGTGCAAAACTCATTGACTAGAAACAAGATATTTGGTTGCATTAAATCACAAGGGTAGTAGGAAACATGAAATTTTCACATGTCTAGAAGAAAATAAAATGTAAGTGGTGAACAATATTAATGACTACATTATTTTATTATACTAGTGTAGCATTCTATATTAACTCTTTAAGATACTAGTGATCTACTTATTAGAGTGAGATATTCTTGAGAGAAAGACCTGGGACAAAAAAAAAGCTATATGTATGTACTTCATTCTCATCAATATAATATTTAGTTGCAGACTAAATAACATCGCTTGAGCATGTGTTAGCTATCAGATAGTATATAAGTTGCTTTCATCTGTCTTTATACATAATTCTAACTACCCTAAAAAGTAAGTACTTTTAGCCTAATTTCATAGATAAAGGACCAATACTTAGAGAAATTACATAACTTACCCAGTGACATAGCTAATAAGTATGGAGCCAAGTTTGGGTTCATATCTGCCTGACTTTATTTATATCATCTTTATATTAAATCATAGTATGGATTCAAAAGATTATTCGCAACAAATGGGCCATAGATTAGGCCCTCATATCCCTATAGGAAGTATACAGAGATATGAAGTAGCCTGAGAGAAAAGTAAGCTTTTATCTAGAAATTTTGTAAAATCTTAAATATCCTTCTTTATTTTCTGATGGTAAAAAAAGAAAAAAAAATTGTCTGCTCAGCATCATAAGAATCTATGTAGTCTACTTTGCAATGTATTCAATTTTAAATTCAATAAAATACTTCATTCATTATCCTGATTTTTATTCCCAAGATGAAATATGAACTTGAGTCCTCAATTATAAAAGGAGAGTAAGTCATGTTAAAAATGTTAGCCTAGTCTTGCTAGTTCTGTTGGATAACGGCCATCCTCATCTGCCACTCCAGATGGACCTCTGCTTTAGAAAAGCACATGGACTGGAAGGAATAACCGAATGGACTAGCAGGGCAGTGAATGCAGCAGTGACTCAATCAATACACATTCAATAACAGTTATTTTAACAAAACTGATTTAATGTGAGAAGGTTGAGAAACATGCGAGTCATTTTGAATAGGGCTAAAAAGAAATAGGAAGAAAACAGTGAAAATTCTTCAAACATATGCCTCTCATGGATGTCCCAGAATCTCAGCTCACTTTGGGAAACAACACTTGAGACAGGAATTACTATGCTTAAGGAAAACACCACATAGAGTCTTTATTCCTAGGTGGAAAGGATTTTCAACTAGAAAGGCATTCATTTATTTCCTAAATTATGTTTAGACCTAGGAATGTAGCAGGACAACACAGGGTGTCAGTGAACTAGAGATTGCTCTAGATAATGGTCTCTCTAAGAAGTAAGTCATGGAGCTCACTGCGGGAATAATTACATAATATAGCCTGAAATGTCTTTTTTCGTTCAATCAACTCGATAAAGACTTACAAGAAAAAAAAGGACAACCCTAAATGAATAAACAATGCAAATGTCTGATGATTCATTTACCTTTCTAGATCAGATTGACTCTTGTCTACCACGTCCAGCCTCCTAGGACTCACCACTCCAGCCCACATACAGCTTTTCTAGTAATTTGAAAGCATCTTAACTGATTATTTGCATCTACATGATACAAATAGGTATATAGTGCTTAGAACATGCTAGGGACTGCTCTAAGTGATTTACATATAGTATTTATCCTTATAATAACCCTTTTCAGTAGGCAATATTATTACCCCTATTTTACAGATGAGAAAAATAGTGGCACAGCATGGTATGTAACTTGCCCAAAGTCACACAGGTAGTAAATAAATTCAAACTGAGGAAACCTAATTTCAGAGTTCATCCTTTTAACCTTAAATTATGCTTTCAAATTTAATGTCATTATTTAGAAAATCCTTTTACTCTTTAATATCTAGCTAACTCCTTCATCATTCAAAACGTGGCTCTGACCTCACCTACTTAGGGAAATTTTCCTTCTACCCTCTCTTACCCTCATCACCATGTTATTCTTCACTAGATGAGGCATCAGTCCTCTGTGCTCCAGGGATCCTGAGATTGCCCTGTTAGTCATTGGTCTCCTCTACTAGACTATCAAATTTTGTACAATGGAGTAGCATTAATTCATTTATACATTCATGTCTGTATGCATGTCATCTATTTATGGCACATAGCAGTTGTTAAGTAAATATTTGTTGAAGAATTACTATAATAAATAGAAGGAGTAAAAGTCTGTGTAGAGATTGGTGTTATCTTTCATTCACCCATTTTCAGTGCTTTTAAATGGATGTAGCTCAGACTTTCAGTTACCACACACAAAAACCCAACAAATACAGTTGACTTGCAGGTGCTTCTCAGAGAAAAATTAGCACGGTCTATTTTTAAAATATTTTACAGTGTTTCCAAACTTATTCCACAAAGCATTAAACTTCTGTATCTTTTTCTAAAAAATGGCTACTCCTGGGATTTAAAGAATGCTCTCTTTAGTGTTTACAGAAGAAAAGAATATCAACAAAACAAAAGCAGGTATTTGCAACTATATTATATTTGAGGAAAAGCTTTGTGAGATCTTTTTTTCTTTTTCTTTTTCTTTTTTTTCTTTTTTTTCAGATACCTAGTAATTCAAATATCACCAACCTGAAAGGAATTCTGATCCCAAGCTTGAACTAAGAAATATCTTTTGTGTGGACTCTGATGACAGAAGTCAAAGCGATGGTTTTAGATAATATGACATTAAGTCAATAGCTTGTTTTGAAAACCATGCTGCTGTCAATGGCTTCTTTTTAGTAAGCAGGGGATCCAGTGTGAATTGCTATAAAAGAGTACTCTCTACGAGGTTGCTCCCTCGATGTCTCTTTCAAAAGTTTCTTCACTTTAGCCCCCTACCGAGAGTGGGAGAACAGCAATGTCTGTAGTCCCAAGCTGGAGACATCTTTTTGTTTTCATTATGAATGTGCCTCTAGAAAGAGCACAGGTTTCAGAGCCAAGGCTGCCAAAACTAGAGTTAGAATCTAAGGTGAATGGTCTTAAGAAAGTCATTTCTCCCTTTCTTTTTTGTCTTCTCCTCTTCTTCCTCTTCCTCATTCTTCACAATTCTGTTAAGCCTTAATTTTATTGCCTGTAAAAGGAGACTCATAACAAGTATCTCATCAGGTTTTTAAGAGGATAAGAAACAATAAAATCTGTAAAGCACCTGGTACACAGAGGCACACACACAAACATGAGCAGTAACTGCTGTCATTATTGTCTACTATGCATTATCTGAAGTAGCAAAGGCAGGATCATCAGTATATTAAGATATGCTCATTTTGCTCTATGTTGGATGAATGTGGTCTAGAATATTATTCTTGTAGGATCCAGCAAGATGGACCTGAGGGAAAATCATCTTGTAATGCACCAAGCAGGCTACTGGGCATTACCTCAAAACTTCACACCTGCAGGAAAAGACCAGGGAAACACAAATGTACCCACAATCACATTAACAAAACATCCATTCGTAACCCGGGTTACTCTCAAGAGTTTTCATCCACTGCAAAAAAGCACTTTTTCTGCTTTATTGGATTTAAAATATTTAGACCTTGCCTAGGCATGATAGATATTTTGTGAAATGAATGATAGTCAATGGAAGAGTGATAGAAGAGCTAAATGAAAGGAACGAAAAAAGCCATTTGATTTTCATTTTAACAGTTTAAATTTTATGGTTTGATTTCTGAAAGAACCAATGTTCTAGCTACCTTTTATTCCAATTTTTCTCCTTCCCTTTTCAATATTTCTCTTTAGCATTTCTGACCTCGAAAAATTGCAACAGCAACTCTGAACGTGATGAAAGTTTATGTACAGAGTAAGTAACCCTGGAAATTCCTACCATTTCATAGTATAGATAGGCATCATTAGCCTCCTATGCTTGCTTCTGTTTTCCCCTCTCTTCTCTTGTGTGGCAGATAAGTGTCCTCTCTAGGTTCCAGCCCACTACCGTACCTGGGGTCCTATGCCCTCAAACTTCTTCAAGATTCATTAACAATCCAGTTTCCCCAATCAAGTATGTCCTTCTGCGGACATAAAACATGATTTAATCATTCCCAGATTAGAAGGAAGGAACGAAGAAAGAAAGGAGGGGTAGGGAGAAAGGGGAATGAGAAAGCCTCCTTGTCCCTAATGTCCTTTAATATGATGCTTTTTTACTACTTGCTTACCTCCTCTTCACATTTCTTAAAGCTTTCTATGTCTTCTTTTTATATGTCCTCTTCTTCCACGTATTCCTCAACCAACTCCTATTTAAATTCCACTTATTCCACAAAATTTATTTCACTGAAGTCACCAATAACCTCTATGGCTTTAAATTCAATGGACATTTTTAATCCTTATTTTATTTGACCTCTCACCTCTCAGTCTGTCCATCAAGTGTTGGAGTTCCTCAAAGTTGAGACCTGAAGCTTTTCTCTTCCCAATCTAATCTCTCTCCTTAGGAAACTTTATCTGTATTTGCAGCCTTAATTAAGTACAAGCTACATGTTAATGAACAGCAAATCAAGTCTGCACTAATATATGACTGTCTTTCTGCTTTGTAGCTCCACTAGGATGTCTCTAAAATTTTTCAAACGCAATGTCAAATACAAAGTTTATCCTTCCCTCCAACCCACAACCTCTTCTATTGTTCCTATCTTAGTGACAGCATCACCAGATGCCAAAGAGTCACTCTGAGAAACTCTCTCACTTTCCATACCAGGCCCTGAAAAGTGCATGTCCTAAGTTGCTTTCCGACACATCTCTACTGTCCTTACCCTATCATTACCCTAGTCCAAACCATAATTTTTTAAACTTGCTGGGCTGTAATAGAGTCTAAGCTAGTCTCCTTTCTAGTCTTCTCCAGTCTGTTCTCCACATTTCTATTAGAAAAACACAGTTCTCAAATATGTGGCTTCTGAACACTCTATGGGTTCTTCAAGTGCATCTTATTCAACTTCATCTTTATCTATATTTTGCATGAATAAACCAAGCATTTCTAAAAAGCACAAACATTCTCATTAACTGGTTGCTTTAGTAATGATACCTCATTTTCTGTTTGTGTAAAAATGAATTATATAATGCATATGAGATAAAAGATTTTCCCATTTATTACACATAAAAATTTGGAACTTTAAATTTTTCTAAAAATGGATGGGGTTATCAATGTTTATGAAAATCATATATATTTTTCCTACCCCTGAGGTTTACTTTCAGACTTTCTGACAGGGTGGCCATCAGAGGGGTCACTAGACATGCAAGCAGCCTTTCAGGTGCTGGATATCATCTACAGAGATCCTGGCCACTCTGATCAGGCTCCATATATCGACATGTGGGTCGATATCGTTTCTGATGCCCCCAAGTACCTGAAGGGCTGCCGCTGTGGTCAAGAGTCAAGGGGGACTCCCAAGCCTATCCTACCACAGAGGAGCGGGAACATATCCTGAGGGAGGCTTCAAGGATGGTATTAGAGCCCAATGGGCAGCCTTCCACCGATCCGGCCCGTGTCCAGCATGTTTTCCCGAATATCCGTCGCCTTGGGACCCCAACACCAACCAATGTAAGGAGGCTCTCCAATGGTATAGCCAGCTTCTGCTCCAGGGCCTCCGGTCTGCCGCCCAACGACCCACTAACTTATCTAAGATAAGCGAGGTATCCAAGCTAAG
>NW_006494614.1:35586023-35586316 GCF_000325575.1 Pteropus alecto | reverse complement strand
TTTTAGAGTCGTACTGGTTATATTTAGCCTTTGTCGGGCAGTCGGCCTCAGATACTAGAAAAAAACTGCAGAAGATGGAAGGGTTTGAGATATAGCATAGACCAAGAAGATAACCAAAGTCCCGCTTGCAACCGTGCAAGGAGCCAATCCAAAGGGCCCTGTCCTCTAGTCGGATCAAGGCTATTCTGAGGATACCTCAGCCGCGCACCAAGCGACAGGTTCGAGATTCCGGGGTTCACAGAAATAACTAAGCCTCTGTACACTAGTACCGGAGGAAAAGGAGAAGACCTACC
>NW_006494614.1:35535277-35583618 GCF_000325575.1 Pteropus alecto | reverse complement strand
ATTATCTGGTTAGGGGAGAAAACCATGCTACATAAAATATATAAATACAATTATAGGTAAATAAACAAATAGAAAAAGATAGGAGAGAGTTCAATGTCCAAGTAGACCATGTTTTAAAAAATAGCATTATATTTCAGTGAACAGAGAAATAAAGAGGCCAAAAATACTTCAGGAGAGAGGTGAAGTTTGAACTGAGAAGTCAAAAATTTAAATAAAGGAAATAAGTTCAAGTCATAGAAAATAAAAAGTTCAATTCATAGTGAGAGTGCCCTTTATTTACTTACTCATTTAATGCATTGAACAAATATTTATTGAGTAATAACTATGTGTCAGATACTGTGCTACATAGTGGAAATATATGAGTAAGCAAAACAAAAGATAAATAAGTCCTCATTCACATGGGACTTTGATTCTAGTGCATAGAGATAAAAAACTAAAATTAGTCAATAAAATAACAACATGGAGCAAAAAGGCAAATAAATAAATATAAAATTTAATGTGTCAGAGAGTGGTAAACACTCTGGAATAAAAATAAAGAAGAAAAAGGTTAAGCTGCTGTGTGTACAGTTTTAGAAAGAGTATTCTGGGAAAGCCTGGATGAGATAAAATTTCTGGAAGATCTAAAAATCTGTACAATACATAAATCTGAAGGAAAAATATTCTAGGCAGTGGGAACAACAGCACCAAAAAGGGCTCTGAGACAGAAGTATGGCTGACATTTTAAGGAAGCCGTTGGCTCTAGGACAGAATAAGAGAGAAAGTAAAGGTAAGAGCTTGGATCTGTCAGAGCTTTTAAGGCTAATATGAGAACTTTGTTTTACCCTGAGTGGAACAATGAGCCATTAGAAGTTTTGATAGAGTGGCTTGATCTCACTTACCGTTAAAGGGATCATTCTAGCTGCTGTTTTGTGAATAGATTGAAGGGAGTAAAGGCAAAAGCAGAGAGACTAACCAGAGCATATTATAATAGCTTAGGCAAAAACTGATTTTGGCTTGAACAGAAGAGATAATGGTAAAGGGATGGCAAGTGATTAGATCGGGTAAGTGATTTGTGGATATGTTGAAGGCAGAACTGACAAGATTTGCTGATGGATTAGAAGATGAGGTTTGATAGAAAGATAAGAGTAAAAATTGACTCCAAAGTGTTTGACTCGAACAACTAGAAAAACAGAATTGCTGTTTGCTGAGGAGAAAACTGGGGGAGAAATGGTTGAGGAAGGAGAAAAAAATCAGTAATTCGTTTCAAGCCTGTTAAGTTTGAGATGCTTAGTAAATATTGAAGAAGAGATATCAAGGAAACAGTTTGTTATACCTATGAGACTGTTCTTCAGGAATGAGGTCTTAGTTGAAGATATACATTGGTTAGTCTTCTATATAGTATTTAGATAGTATTTAAAGACATGAAACTACATGGAATCTTCAACAGATTAGAACAGATAGAGAAAAAGGGAGGGCAAAGAGTAAGCCAGATATAATTCAATACTTAAAAGATTGGAAAAGGAACAAAGAGAGTAGGAATGTTCCTTTAAACTGGAGAAAAATCAGGAGAATAAGGTGCCCTTGAAGCCCATTAAAAAGAGCATTTCAGGGATGAGGGGGTGATTATCTTTGTCAAATGCTGTTGAAGGATCTTGTAAGATAAACCTTAAGATTGGCCATTGGATTTAGCTACACAGAGGTCATTAGTGACCTTGATAAGAGCAATGTCAGTGGCGTTTGGAGACAAATGTCTGGCTGGTGGGAGTTAAAGAGAGAAATCAGAGATAGATCTTTGTATAAGTTTTGCTGTAAAAAGAAGAAAAGAAATAGAATGGTAGCTGGGTGAAGATATGAGATCAAAAGAGTTATGTGTTTAAGAAAGGAGAAGTAACTGATGGAAATTATAAAGCAAAGAGAAAATTCATGATTCAGGAGAAAGAAAAGAATTGACTTGATCTGTATCATTGAGTCGGCAAGAACAAGCTAGGTTGAGTCATGCCGCTAAACATTTGGGAATCAGTCTAGAGCAGACATATTTCTTTGGAGACCTGAGCAAACTTGAGAAGCAGCAAGGGAACCTAGCTCTCTCTTCTCTCTTTTAAGAGTGCATAGAATCTTAGAGAGGAGTAGATAAAAAAAGACCACTGAGAGTTTAGAGAAAGAGTCCTGATTTGAAATATTTATTAAGTTTATATACTTTTTAAGTTAAAATTTGCATTATTCTCCTTTTCCTCCTAAGCCTACCTGGCTTCTGTTAATGTAATATGAATTCAGGATTTATTGAATTCTAAATGTTTGCTCTTCTAAAAGGTGATACTGAATATTTAGCCCACTGCACTATCTTTAATTTTTCTAGCACCCTCCTTAAGCAGCTATTTTGAAGCTTGTTTTTAGGCATAGAGTGGTTCAATAGCTTTCTCAACTGTATAAAGGTAGTAATTATTAAAATCGTGTTCTGCCTCAGTCTATATCCTGTGCTTTAATTGTATGCTATACCAAGAACCCTAAGTTGAAGATAATGTAATGTTGGGCCTCTTTTAAACAAAGAAAAACTACTATTGATGGACAGACACTCTTTAAGAGTGAAATAACTCAAGAGTGATATTGCTTAGACAACCTTAAATTTGCCATATTGAAAGGGGTTGCTTAAAAGCAAAGAAATTTGCCTTAATTTATCTTTCTAGGCACAATCCTGGCCATGTTCTTGATCTGGTTCCAGTATCTCAATTCCTTGACCATTCCAGGATCCCTGTTCATTATCTCCATTGATCTTTCTAGTATAGTCTGCGCTCTTCCCATCCCAGGTGCTACACAGGCCTGGTCCTAATTACTAAATAACAACTCCCTTCTCTGCTGTGCTAAGGATTCTTTGACTGAGCTCTATTTCCCTTATATTTGGACAGGTTTAAGCCTATCCCTCCCCTTGAATACTAATAGATTATACTTCTATGGAATCTATGTGTGTTATTTTGATATATACATATATGAAAACTTTATTGTTGTCTGGCCAAGTAAACAGCACTGTCCTTAAATTATAGATGAGAAAACTGAGAATATGAAAATAGCCTAAAATACAGAACAGTAAGGATTCAAAATTAGTTCTGGCACCAATGTTTTAACCACAATAACCTGACTCACTGCATAATTATTTAGTGTATGTGCAACTGAACATTCCGAGATTCGCTCCCAATAATTCAAAACCAATTCACACCCACCTGACTTAAGTTAGTTGCAGCCCCACCGTGAAGACTCCCCGTGACTCTGAGTCATATTCTGATTTCATACCTGCCAGTTTTATTTTATGTGTGCTTAATATTATGGAAAGGGAATATAATATCCTTCCAAGAACTTCAGGGAAAGGACTGAACTATTAGTGTGAGTTGGGGAGGAGGGGATATAGTTCTTCAGATAAAAAAAATGTGACTTTACAGAACAGCAGCGTAGCTTAGAAGTGAAGCACTGTGGCTGTAGAAGAAGCACATGGGCCTAAATACCAGCTCTAGCTTTTATTAGCTCGCTGTGCCTCCTCCGTTCTCTCAACTACAAGATGAGGATAATATTAATAAATGTGTGTATTAAATAAATTAATATATGTGAAGTATTTAAAACATTGGATTTACTTGGTACATACATAGGGTTATGTTATGATAATGATTACTATTATGTTCACTCTCTTGGTTGCTAGAGATTTACACATATGTGGGTAGTGCCCATTCATACAATGGTAGCATTACTTAGGAAATCTCCCAGGAATTTTGATAGATCTCAGAATTATGGGATCTTTACCACTGTTGGGGTCAGAGTGAGTTTCCTGGTCAGGAGAAGCCGCAATTGAATCAAACTCTATGCTATGTTGTTTCTCTGGAAAGACAATTTCATAACAGCATTGCCATTTAGAAGAAAAAGAAGTTAATTTTCCAATATTGTTTTATTTGTTTCAATTATTGAAAGATTATTCAATAACAGTCTTTCCTCAGTTTTTATGTTTTTATAGCAGTTACAGTCATATCGTGCTATTGCTTACTCAGATTTTTGCATTCAGGCTTAATTACTTGACTCTTACAGGATTCCTGTTCATTGGTCTCTTAATCATGGCATTACATTTCTTCTGACTGCTTCCCAATTTGTCTACATCAATTTCAAAATGAGATGTCTATACGCAGATAGGACTCTGAAAGTGGAATTTCTCTGTCATTACAGGGGGTGCCACCATCTTCCTGCTCCACACCTGATGGCTCTATATCTGGATCTCTGAATAACATTGGTCTTTTCAGACTCAATAGTATACTTCTAAGTGATTGTAGTATCATCTTACAAACTGTCCACCTTCATGTTACAAAGTTCTTTGACAATATCGCTTTCTATATTTTATTGTTCTGCTTGACTGTCTACATGCCAAATGTGCAAGTTTGCTTTTTTCCAAATGTAATCTCATTTTGTCATTTTTAGCTCCTATATAAAGTGACATCAGATAGAGAAAGTAATAAAGTGTTCTTAAACCTTTAGTAGGTTACCTCCTTGCATCATGGAGAGATTTCCAGAGCTTAGAAGAAAGTTTTAAAGCATATGCATTTTTATTTTTTATTTATTTTTTATTTTTCCTCTGTGCAGAAATAATTGGTGCCATGTTTTATAAAATGGCCGAACTTTTTTAAATGCATGTAGCAAATCTAGTCTGATTGTGGAAGTAGGAGGCTCATGTCATTTACTAACCAGTTTGTTTCACTAGGTACATAGTTTGATGAGCAACCACAGGATGATTGATTTCTATTTTGTACTAGAGGTAGAAATTGCCTTGGATAACTATGAACTTCTTGTTACATTCCATTCCCAAATCTGTCAACCATTTAATGATAGCCAGCGCACTAAACAATATTTTACTCGTTTATAAGCAACAAGACCCATGAGTAGAAATAGCTATTTTTCTTAGTATATATATATGGTCATGAAGCAAACTATAGTATATAGTTCATGTTTTTTGTGTGCTGTGTTCATTTTCCATATGCCCAATCAGTAAGTTTCTACGTGCATGGTTCTCTATGCTGCTAAAATACTTGTGGGGAAAAAAATTCAGTGAACATCAATTTTTGATGAGTTTGCCTCTTCATATAATCCAACTGTTTTAAGTGAACACTTTCAATAAGTATCAAATTTAATTCTCATGATCTGAAAACCAATATCCTGTCAATTGAAGTTTTTGAAGATTTCAGGCCATCACACCTATAATGAGTGTTTCGGTCAAGTTACAACAAATGTTCTATTATTTCTTTCACTGAACTGAACAAAAACATTTATAGGCTAAAACTTACTATGGGACAAAATTTTATTTATTGTCATAAAATCTGATTAGTTTTCAAATGAACAATACTGTTGTCTTTCTACTCCAGCCAGACTGGAAGTGTGGAGCAGGCTCGCTCCTACTAGGAGATGTGTATGCCTTTGTTTGTTCTTCGTCATCTCCCTGATCTCTTAACTGTGGAGTATGGCAGAGATCTGTCCTTGACCCTTACTGGTTTGTTTTTCTTTTTCTTTTTTTTTTATCCTCGCTTACCGTTTTGGTGATTTCCTTCAGTGTAGTAACTTTAAATACTGTCCGTATGTTCTAAAATTTATATGAACATCTCTGAAATCTCCCTGCACGCTGACTCCTATGTACAGTTGGTACTCCACATATCAACTTAGATTGATAATGGGCATCTTAAACTTAATATGCCCCAAATGAGTTCTAGATGTCCTTCCTTACATCCATTCTTTACAGTCTTCTCTATGTCAGATAATGGCAGCAGCAACTCCATACTTTCAGTTGCTCAGACCAAATACTTAGAATCACTCCTCTCACATCTTACATTATCCAACGCATCAGCACATCCAACTGGTTCTACGTTCTCAATGTATCTAGAATCCTATCATTTATCGCCACCTCCTCCCATGTGACCCTGCTCCATGGCACCATCATCCCTCATTAGAAATACTGCAAGAACCTCCTTACTGGTCTCCTGCTTCTTTTCTTGCCTTGCTCCCATCTCTTCTCAAATGAGCAGCCAGACTATGAGTTTTATCAGGTTTCTCCTCTGCCCCAGACCCTCCAATGCCTTACATGATTTTGACATCAAATTATCTCTCTTCTTGGGTGACTGTTTTCTCAGATATCCACAGGGCTCAAGTCATTTTTTCCAGGTATTTCCTCAAATATACCTGCTCTGTAAGGCCTATCCTGAGGACTCTATTTAAAATTATAATTTCACACATACTCCATACCCTCTTCTATGATTTTATTTCATAGTGTTTATCATTATAAAAAATACCACCTATTTAGTTAGTTATTTTGTTTATCATTTCTTTTACTTAAAAAAAAATAGCTTTATTGAAGCAGTGTTGTGTTTTGTTCTTCTATATTCCCAATAGTTCCAACAATGCCTAGGATGCGGAAGGCACTCAAAAGTATTTATTGAAAGAATCAAAGACACAAATTCTGCAACCTCACTTTGTATTATAATCACTTAAAAGGCACACTATAAAATGATGGTTACAGAATCATCATTGTACCACATTCATATTGTAAAAATACTTAAGAGTAAAAGCAGATAAAGTAAAACCAATAAAAAAGTGTTCCATTCTCTTTTCCATACTTCTCCTTTCTTCAATATATGCTTTTAAAGAGTAAAACCTTTAAAGATTTATCTAAATGAGAACATGTTTAGTAAAAAATAAAAGGTTTTAAAATAGTCTAACAACTATAGCCCCCTTTTCTTTGCTATCAGCATATTATGTCACTAGTATTTACTTTTGCATCCTTATTTTAGATAATGGAGTCGGGTTAAGACTGCAGAGGCCTCATATGGGACTGAGAATTCACCTTGAAATGTCTTCACTATTTATTTCAACCAGAGAAGTGTTTCAGTGGAAGCCTAGATGAGGCTATTTATGGTCCAGTATTTCTGTGCAGAAACCAAGGACGAAATTTGCAAAATGGGAAGCTAATTTGGTCTCTATACAGCAAGGGTTTCTTTCCTCCACATCGCTACACAAGGACCAATATTTAGCTGTTTAAGAAGAGAAAATCAAGCTAACAAAAATATAGAAATTTTAGGCTCATTGAGACCTGGATTATATTGAAGTTAAGTTTAAAGAAATCAAGTGCATTTTTAGGTTCTCCTGGTTTTTTTTGATATGCCTTTCTTGACTTCTTAAATCTAGTTTTTTCTGCTCTAAAACCCTTCTCTTTCCGTAACAATTGTTACTCCACTCTGTTTGCTCAGTCTTAATTGATAACCGTGTTTATCCTAGCGTACGTGTGCGAGCACAAACACACACGCAAGTTCTTAGAATTCAGGAAATTATAACAAGAATTTTATTTTAACGAACCTAGGAAAATGATTTAAAATAAGAATCAGATTGAGACTAGATGAAAAAAAAAAAAAGATGTTGAAATACACCTGCAATAAAACTGGAAAAAGTGAAAAGCAAAGCGTACGTGTGCGAGCACAAACACACACGCAAGTTCTTAGAATGCAGGAAATTATAACAAGAATTTTATTTTAACGAACCTAGGAAAATGATTTAAAATAAGAATCAGATTGAGACTAGATGAAAAAAAAAAAAGACGTTGAAGTACACCTGCAATAAAACTGGAAAAAGTGAAAAGCAGGACAAGCAAGGAATATTAAAGGTTACATAAGTGAAATATTTTAAAATATTTTAAAAAAAAATTTTATGTGGATAAAATTTATAATTAATAGAACATTTCGCTACATGAGAAAAGATGGTCTTTAATCATCTCCTTCTTGGAAAGATGACTAAAATAAGCTATTGGCTCCAAATTACAAAAAGTATTTCTCTCTGTCTTTTCCAAACAATAATAACTTTCTCAGCTAAGTCCGTATAATAAATTTTTTTATTGTGACTTGCATTGTAAACATCAGTGTCTCCAAAATTTCATTTAAAATTCAGTAGTTCTGAGTGTGGGTGATCAAATGATAAAGGCGAGGAAGAATATAAGCTCCCAGTAACCCCGCTCCTGCTCCTGCCATTGCTTCTATAGTTCCTGGCACAAAATAGTCACTTGATGAATATTTTCTGAAAGAATAAATGAATGAATAGATAAATGAATACAAAAATTCAAATACTAACAGGTCAGACAAAAAACTCCAAAAATCAGGGTGTAATCTAGTTGCTGCTGACTCTGAATTGTATGCTCATCCTTTAAGCGAAGGACAAATGAATCACTCACTGTTGGGTCTGGAGACCATCGAGCCCCTCTGTAGGTCATCGCTTTCCACCACATGATGTTCCTTATCATCCATGTCCTAGTGACTGGTGTTTGGCCATAGGCAGGAGTTTAGTTATAACTTCTGAAATAAGTCACATGATTTTATATTTGCTTTTGTATTGATCATTATTTTCTGAAGTCTTTAGCTGTGAAGAATTTCTTGTGTTTTGCCCTACAGGTTTAGATTATTTCTGCTCAATTTGCCAAGGTCATCTTTTTCCTTAACTACTCATTGTTCTCTTTCTGTTGCTCATCATGTCCTTAGATAAAAAGAACCAAATCACCTGCATATAGAACCAAGCAAACATAAGACTGAAAAAAAAAAAAAAAATGTCTGAGGCTTTTAAGTGAACCTAGCTCCTCAATGACCACTTCGCAAATGATGCAAACCATACTTTGTAGTATCAGCCTCTGGACTTTCTACTGTACGGTTCCTCTACTTAGAACGCCTTTTTTCTTTCTCTTTATCTAGTTTCTACACAGCTATCAAAGTCTGTATGCATAAACATAACTTTAATTTAAGTAAATGTTGCCTATCCATCTCTTTGATACATAACAGACATTTTGTCATGTTAGCCATTTATTTTTTCATAAGGTTTCGAGTTATTTCGTGCAAAGTCTAAATCCTAGGTCAGCTGTGCCCTATAGTATCAATCATGATCCACTGTAAAATAGTCATCCAAATGTTTGTTGATTAATTCTTGGTGATCTTGTGCCTTCCATGATGCCAGTTTTTTGTAACATGAACCAGTCATTGATTTTATTTCTGGCACTTATGGAGGACACTGTGCCTATAGGCTCAATTACTGTAATCTGCACTTCTACTTCTAGACCTTTTGGGATGATTTTCAGCTTCAAGTTTTAGAAAACCCAGTGAGTAATGATTTAAATAGTTATTTTTCTTTCACATAAGAAGAAGTCTGAAATAAGTGGCTGCTGGATTTGATTCACTAACTCAGTGATACCAGTGCCAGCATTTTTTAGATTATCATGGTCTTTCTGTAACAGATATAAAATGGGTGCTAAAGCTATGAGCATCAAGTTCATGTTAATGGGAAGAAGAAAGAGAAAAGGGAAGAGTGAAGTCAGTAATTCAGTCCTTTTTAAAAAGAAGTTAAAGCTTTCCAAAAAGCACTCTTGACACCTGGCATGTTTCTGCACACTTCTCATTGGCCCCCGTGAGGGGCAGGGAAGGGAGACTGAGACTGCTAATTAACATATCAGGTTAGTAATTAACAGAATCTTCCACAAACTCTCCCATGAATATTCTCTGTTACCTCAATTTCTCTGGTCATAAACTAGGCAGAAAACTAATAACAAACTATATCAAAGGAGGCTGAGATTGTGAAGTTTTGGGGGGTTAAGATAAAACAACATCCCATTCATTATCTTGAACATTTGGAGAATGAAATCTCAGATAAATGAAATATGAGTTTACATTCAGTTAAGCAGGGAATAGGGAGGCAAACATCTGTTGAGCGTGTACTATCTACAAAGAAAAGGAAAAGGAGCCAAGAGTTTGTTATTACCTTCTTTTCTTCCCATCTCAGGAAAATTCATGGTCAATGAAGTAGGGAACTACCAATGAATAGCAAATACATAATGGCCTACTCTTGCTCACGGGAAGGTACAGAGCAGGCTTTATATATAATAGGAAAGTCAGAACTGAGTTACTTTAGGGAATCATTAGAAGTTTTCAAGAACCAAAATCTTAAATTATTTGAGTATGAGCTTCAGGTTTCTTCCAAAGTAAATTAGCTACACTTTGAGGATACAATAACTCTATTAACAAATTTTAAATGTTTGCATAAGTACATATTTATGATTGATTAAATATATTCTGTAAAGCAGTTTATTTTTAAATTATTTTAGAAATATATAAAAAAAATAGGCTAGATAAAATGGTTTATTTGAATCAAATAACAGCATCTATTTTGATCATGTTACTCTAGACTTTTGAATATTTAGATAAATGCTAGACTGATGTTTATATTTCTATTACTTTGACATATTAGTAAGAATAAGAACTTGGGTGAGTTTAATCCACTCCAGGAAAAAAATAATTCTGTCATCTTAAATGCCTGGACCTGCATCCAAAAGAGTTACTGTGAATAATTATCTGTCATACTTGGATATTTATTAAGAGCTCTTCCATGACAATGCATCTTGATAACCATACATAAAAGTTTACATGTAAAAAATTAAAATACAAAATTGCAATTCAAATTTCACTAATTTAGAGATATCATCTGCTTAAGTTACAATTTATAATGATAAAATTTTACTGTAATAAATGAATTTGAAATGACTCTTATCTTTAATAAATAATAGATGCAGTTTTCAGAATCTCTATTGAATAAATAGTCCTGTCTACTGTTAGGCTAAGTAAGGAAATTAATATTTTTTATGTTGAAATTATTAGAAGAAATAGTTACATACTTTGATTTTTAAACAAAAGTGTAATTTTTCAGTTTTATTCACATTTAAATTGTTAAATTTTATCTTATGTATGAATAGAGGTATAGGATTTGAAGCCAAAATTTCAATTGTTTTGAGTCCTAGATCAAACATTAGGTGGCACTGTTGTCACAATGAAAAACTACTGCAGTCACCCACTTTTCTTCACCATCTAGAATTTTCTTTTAGAACTCTCATTTAAACCCTCACTATAGATTATTTTCACTTTTCCAAAGTGATTAAAATATATCTGTAATAAACATAAAAAAGATTAAAATTCATTGTCAACATCTGCTATTCACTAAGAAGTGTGAATTATGATAACTTTTTAAGGAAATGTTCTCTGAATTCCAGAATTTAAGATATTTGCATAAAGAAGAAATATCTATTATGAATAAATATTATATTTTCTTTGTTCAAAAATCCCTATTCTTTTAATGTAGGAATATTATATGAAAATAGTTTTAAAAATTTCTTTCTGGAAGACATTGCCAAAATTTTATGGGATGTCACAGATCAATTTTGCTTTTAGTGATAGAAGAAACAGATCTATAAAATATTATTTAACAAGCAGTAAAAATAAAAATGAGTAAACAATTGGGATCTCAAACACATTAGTTCGTATGTTTGTGCTGTTAGTGTGTACACAGGGAAATGGACATGTATGGAAAAGGAGAATAACAAATTATTCATATAAGGAAAAGTGCTTAATTGTAAAAAGGGATTCCAAAATTTCAGATAAGTTTATAAGCAAGAGAAATGGAGATAGAACACAGTTCTGGGACCAGTAGAACATTGCAACAAGTTTACCAAGTATCAAAGCTCAGATGAGCTTTTCTCTATTTAGAGTTTAGATTATGTGGGTGGGTTTACTGAACTCTCAGGAAGCCTACCTGCTGGTAAGAAACACTCATTTTTAGCCCTTTGTGAAGCCCGTAGTTTTTAGTTCAGTGGGTAAAAACGGGTCCTGAGCAAATATAATTGTATTTGAATCCTGGCACGTGGGCAATTAGTAAACCTCTAAACTTAGATTTCTCATACGTAAATTGGGGGTAATGATTTTTTTTGAGTTGATTTGAGAATCAAAATAGAAAATCCATGTAATGCACAAAGCCTGACACATCATTGGGCCTTAGTTGGGTGGAGGAGTGCTGCTGGTGGGTTTTTTATCTTTTATTATCAGCACAGTTATAAAATAGCAGAAATAGTCCCACTCCCCTGCAGACATGAGGACCGCGGACATCAGTACTGGGGAGGGAGAGAGGCTGCATGATGTCAGCTGGAGACGATCAGTGGCCTCTTACTATAAGGCAGAGTCAAAGGTTCAAGAGCGTTAGGTCTATAGTTTATGGCCACTTCCACCAACTGCAGGGCCATGGGAAAATTATATGGTCTCCCTAAATCTCAATGACTCCACATATAAAGCATAAATAAAATTAGTGAGCCTCACCACACAGGGGTATTGTGAGGACATCGATATACATTTATTGCTGTACTCAATGTAATCAGAAATAGCACAGTAAATATTAGTTATAACTGCTGCAACCACTACAGATGATCCACTTGTGACCAATTCACTTCCTTCTATTGGAAAGTCATTTAAAGACTTCAAACAATATACTAAGATGCTGACCTTCTCCCTGACTCTTGGAGAAAACAATTTATTAATATCAAAGGAATTTAGAAAAATCATAAGACTCTAGGCAAGACCATAAAAGAGAGGTTTTTAATGTAGATATATTGTGAATTGCAAATCCAAGTCATAATATGTCACTGCAATTTGCTGACCTCCCTGTACAAACAGCAAATGCTATATTTTACCAAATTAAAATCCTGTCCTTTTAAAAACATGTGCCAAATTAAGGAGAATCTAATCTATATTTATTAAACGAATACACCTATACTACCTTATCGAACATTCCTGATTATAAATCTCCCCCTCTCCTCATTATAATATAAACTGCATGGCGCTCAGGCTGGTTTCTTATTCTCAGCATTGATTTCAATCTTTCTGTAGCAGACACTGTGTAATCTTTGTTAAGGATGAAGAAGTGAGTGAGTAAAAAATAAACAAACAAACAAAAACAACTGTCAATCAAATCATAATGGAACTACTTTATAAAAAATTTCTTTACAGCATTTGCAATAGAAATTACTTCTCTTCAAGTTTTGACTGGATCACTGGAATTTGTGAACCTTCAACTGCTGACATAGCGAGATTGTAAATGGGCCAACGAGAAGCGAGTCTGATTCATATCTATTTGTGCTGCTTCACCATTCCCCAGAAGTCCCCAAACTTCCTACACTGTTGACCTTCAGGACTTGCTAATAATACCAAACTGTCCCAAAATATTAAGAGAAACAATGGGGAGATTTAAACCTTGTATTTTATATTTTAATATTACTGTTAACCTCTGCTGGTCTGATGTATATATTTAAACTGTGTTTCATTCTATATTTCAGTCCAGGAGGGATTTATTTTCATACATTTTCAATTTAAGTAAATAATAGTTATTACAAAAGTGTTAATACTTTCCCTTAGATAAGCAGGTTGACAGTATTTTGTACAATGGGAAATTAAAGTACAACAATAGTTACCTTTGAGTGAAGCCTCTAATGCTTCAGGCACTATGCTGATAGCCTCCTGATATTTCCACAATGTATAAGATATCCTAATATTACTAAAAATGAGAAAACCGAGGTTCAGAGAGGTTAAATAACTTTTTCACGGTCACGGAGCTAAGTAATCTGGGAGCTGAAATTTAAATTCAGATATTTCTGACTTTGAAACCTATACTTTGTTCACCGTTTTATTTATTACTAGAATTATTTACTGAAAGTAACAATTTCTCCATAGGAAATGAGTTCATGAAAGTAACTAAGGTAATATATGCTTGACATGTCAATTTTGGATGGCCTAGTTAATTTAGTAAATAAAAGCAAATTTCTAGGAGAAAATAAGATATTTAGCTGACCTGCTTAAATGAGATAATAACTCATATTTATGAAGGTTGTAAGTGAGGGGTCACTATAATAAGTAGCATTAGTTCATTTAACATATATTCTTTAAACGTCTTTTATATGCCAGGCACTGTGTGAGGGACTTGTAGGAAATAAAATACATGATAATGGTTCTGGCGAAGTGGAGCTTACAGATGGATGAGAAACCTTGGATCTGTAAACCTGTGAAAATGAGGCTTACAGGTGCTTTGTTCACTGTAAGAATGAACATGTGGGTCTTGGTGCTTCAATTCAACAGAATGGAAAATAACTAAACCTCGAGAAATAAAGTCTTGAACAATTAGATGAGAATAAAATAATGCCACCAGAGCAAAAAATTAATCAAAGTGAATGAGGTAGGTTATATTATTTTGATTCCAACTCCCACAGCATGTGTCTAAGCAGCCTGAATGTTTTCTCCTCATATATTCTCTGTTCTACTCTCTCTTTTATCAGCTTCATCGGTCAGGAAAGTAAGTGCTTGTTGTATCAATATATTTCTTATATTAAGGCCATCTGCCAGCTCAATTACTCGAATACATTCTCACAGTATGGGATTTCTTGGAGGAGTAATTCTATTGTAATGTTGCAGAAATTATATAAATGTCCTATGTGACTGAGAGAAAAAAAATATTCAGAATGACAATCGCTTATAACGTAAACAGATCCAAAGTGCATTCTTTTCTTGTGTTTTTTTTCCTAGACTTTGGAACTTTATTTTGATTTTGACGTCTTAAAACTAAATATTGAGCTCTTGTTCAGTTTAATTTGGTGAGATAATATCTTCACGTTGTTAAAATTAAAAAGACAATGCATGGAGCATTTCAAGGTAGTACTACATAGTGAGACAAATGGTGGTACAACTCAGGATTAAATCTTTTATTTCTGTCATGTATGAACTTTTACCTTTATAAACCTCAGTTTCCTTATTTCCAATAGGACAAGATTAATCGGAGGAATTATGTTTGGAGTGCTAATACCAAGGGAAGCTTTATTCTGAATTATAGACCTACTTGTAATCTTCCCCATACAAAAAAAAAGTTTAAATTTGAAAAATAGATTGTTAAAAGCTATAAACACAATTAACAATAATTCTGTGACTTGATAGAAAATAAAGTATAAGAAATTATAGGTTTATAATAAAAGGGGATATTTGGAAATTCTCATGGAAAAAAATGAATGACATAGAAAATGATCACCTGTTATGAAGGAAAGAAAAAATGTTCAAAATGCACCAGGGAGATTTAATTTAAACACTTTATTATTCTGCACATAAAACTGTAGTAAATGTTACCGTTGGAGGCTATGAAATCCTTGTATCTTAAAGACTATAACTGTTTGTCAAACAAATAAATATTAGATCAACTCAGACCTGTTTCAGAAAGCATATTTTTATTTTGTTCATGTTTAAGAAAATAGAATTTCTACATTTGACTGTAGTCAAGTGGTCTTATCCTTCTCTCTCTCTCTCTCTCTCTCTCTCTCTCTCTCTCTCTCTCTCTCTCTTAATTTTGGGTTTTTAACAAAAGAATAAAAATGAGTTTAATAGGAATCTGAGTTCGGCTATTCTGTACTACTCATTCCACCTTTTGGCTTAGAATTCAGTATATACGTGGGTTTTTAGGAATAGGTTTCAGTGCTGTCCTGTGGGGAAGCAGAGATAAAAACAGGTGACCTCTGGTGCTCTTTCCCATAGCTAAGAATCTATTAGTTTACATTCATTAAACTTTTGGTGTGTTTAAAGCACTCATCTGATTCTTTTCCTCCTGAAAAGATGTTCTCACTGCACTGAGGTGAAAAAGATTCAATCTGAATTAAGACCCTATTATTTTCTTCCTGAAAGTCTCTCCTTGCTCCGGTGTATACTAGGAAGCAGAGAACATCTTGCACAAAGTCCACTAAACAAATTCTCTTTATTACATGAACCAGAAAGTTGTTGAGGAAAAAGTCACAATTCTACTCTTTCTTATATTATTAAATTTCCCAAAGGTAATTTATTCAATTAATTTTTTTTCCTCTGAGGGTCAGCTCTGTGACTTCATAAGTTGATGGATCATATTTCTTTGCACTGGGTAAAGGTCCAAACCTCATCAGTATAATCCAATTTTCGCAAGCATTTCTTGTTGAAAAGAATGCATCCTTCTGAACCATAGACACTGCCGTCCCTGTCTTTGCTTTACATGTAGGTCTCTGTTTTTTTAGACAATATAGTGTAGTTACCATTTTCTGACGTGATTTCAGGAAAGTTTCTTTTAAAGTACTTAAATAAGTAATAGACATGAATATTTCTTTATAAATTGTGATAAGATATATGAATGGAAAAGATTGCTATCGTTTTATTAACAGGTAGAAATCTAAAAATCATAAAAATTATGCCATGGGTACGAGTTTAACTGCAGGAGATAAACCCTGTGCGTGAGTACCTGAAAGTGGAAAGAACATTCCATAGATGCATAGAGATTGGTTCTGCACAGAGTCACTCTTGAATAAATTTAAGATTCCCAGAGTTCTTTACCAAAGATCATTCCTTTGAAATTATTATTATTAGAGTGACTAATTTATTCCAAGAAAAGCTTGCCAACTTTCTTTTAGTAATAGCACTTAAGAAAGAGAAAATAATACTGTTTATAAAGCACACTTTTTATGAACAAGGCAGCTCAAAGTAGAGGCAACTTCCCCAGGAACTCTGGCCACTCCAGGCTCCAGCAGCAGCTCCAAAGGTATAGTGAACATTTGTCCAACTTGCAACCCACTAGGAGCACATTCATGTTAGCCAACAAAGTAAATAGTTGAAGAATATAGAAAACATTTTTATATTTCCATCACCAGAGTGTTGTTGCCAACTTAGGCCCTAAGTTAAAGAAGAGTGAGCCAGGAAACACAAAACTTTCGGTGATAGAGAAAAATCACCTTAGATGGCGCTGGTGCAGGCAACCTTCATGAATATAAAGGCTAAAATGTCTGTGTATGTGAGTATGTGTTTGGCATGTATAGGTCTACATGTATGGGTATACATCTGCATAGATTTCAGAGGTGTCTGTGTACATATGTGTGTGTGTGCACACATACATTGGAGCTTTGAAATAGGGAAGAAGAATCCTAGTGAATGTCTCCTTGTTTCTTGGGCCAGTCCTATTTTCTGTACCTGCCTGTAGCATGACTATATCAAAGGATCTCGACATCATATGAATATGTGATATTCACCTGAAGCTAAATCAGAGGAGAGTTTTGAAGCAGAGGGGTAAAGTATAGACCATTTTATGAAAAGTTAAAACAATGGAAAAAGCATTAAGTGGCAGAAATGGCTAGAAATAGAAAATTACGAAGAAGGGCCCTGAGGAAGTCAGGAGAAGGAAGGCGACAACTGAGAGTAGGACACTCGTCCCTTCGGCCCTCCTCTCTATTAACCAGGCCTCCACCAAGCAAGCTTGACACTTACCCATGGTAGACGTCAGTTTCAGTATTCATTAATGAGTGCACTAAGGATATTGAGGACACCTTCATAAACCTAAAACACTGTCGCGAAGCCCCCAGAGGATTAAATACTTATTTGAAAATCTTAAAGTAACAATAGGCCAAATGCAAGACTCTGAAGAAAATATACGGCATCTTCACATTTCAAGAGGCCTTTTACAACAGAAGTTTTCGAGATCTTGGTGGAAGACAGATTTTTTTTTTCCCCCTAAGCCGGCTGTGCTGCAAATTTTCTCAGTCTATTGGAATTTACTGCTCTTTTCACCTAAAATCACTGTAAATGTTGTGACATGTCTAAAAATGTGTCTGCCGCTCCCAGTTCTATCTAGCCCCAAACTATTTTTCTTTATAATCTGACCATGCACTTTCAAAGAGTGCATTATTTCTCCCTTGCTAGGGCATGTTCTTTATATTTCATGTGGGAAATAGCTTTTTATTTGACTTGAGTGAGATGCCATAGAAGGAAATTAACTGATCTATAGATCAAATTCTTTTGTACATGGGCTGAGCATAAGAAAAACCTACCAAGCTAAATAAATAAACTTGCTTGCATCAGATGAAATTGGGTAAAAATAAAGCATGGGAAAGTAGAATTGCATTTTAAATTGTAATGCTAAATTGACTATATAATTTTGTTGAAACTGGCTCAATTTTGAGATTGAAAGAAACACTGTTAATAATTGTTCAGGGACAGTAATTTAAATTGAGAATTTTTCCTAACTGAAATATATAATCACCCCATAATCTTTATCTTTCTCTGCACTTAGCTATATAAGCTATAACCCCGATGAGAATTAACCAGTGATGAAGGATGTGAGCTCTGATAGTGGACTTAAATCTTGGATGTACCACTAAATAGCTTGATGAGTAAAGGTCCCCAGGTAGAGTTGGGCACACAGTCTGTAACACCAATGACAGCAAAAGTAACTTGTACTAACAAGAAAGTGCTTATTCTGCCTGGGCCTCACCACAGTTGCATATTCAATAAAGAATTATGGAAGATGTGCTCGGAGTTATATTCCAGTAGATGTGGACACTGCTTTTTCTCCACAAATTCCCTGATCCTCAGGGAAAAAAATAAATAAGTGGGCTAATGATATTGATGAACTAGCAAATTTCATATTATTCTCCTCCACATTATACTAACCTTCCCACCCATGTCAGCTCTACGCTAACTTCACCCAGCTCAGCTCAGGGAGAAAATCTTTTCCTATATAATTCCCTTTTAATATCATGATAAGAATATAATAATTATAAACTTATAAAACTTAGCATAGTGTTGAAAACTGGGGAAATTTCCTTCTATTATCCTGTCCTAAGATTATTCTTGTTTCTAAAGAGTAACAGTGACTTTTTTATTTACTTTTAATGGACTTGCCCCATTAATTTAGTTGTTGTGTGTTGGGAGAAAAAAAAAATGTGTTACACAACACACTACAGGGGCAGTAGAGAAAAGCTATAAATGACTTTTATTTTTATACCTAAGTTTTCCAATTAAAATTTACCATCCATTTTCTAAGTTTCCTAAACTTTCATTAATGTGATAGGAAATCTTAGCCTTGTTTGTACATTCCAGAAAAATAAATTCTTCTTGGATTACATGCAGGCCCAGCTTAAAGCAGTCATTCAATCAAACGGGAATGCTGCCTTTAAGTTTTAGTGCTGTGTAATGTTCTATAAGAGGCCATAATCTACTTCACTAGATGAAAGAAAGCAAATGGAGACATTGTGTGTGTGTGTGTGTGTGTGTGTGTGTGTGTGTGTATACAAATATGTGTAACCCAAAGCAGCTTCCTTCTCCCTGCAGATCATCAGCAAGGACCAAGGAGTTGATACAGGATACTTATACAAAAAACCCAGTCATGCAAAACAGTTGAGTTTAATGAGGCCAGTTTACAGGGATTCCCATTTTCAAACAGACTGTATGAGAAAATTATAAAGAAAAATTACGAAATGAAAATATCAAAGATTAGGTAAGAAGAAATTACTTTCTAACACCTTTTTTTTCCCCCCAAGCATCCACCTATAGACCTTGTTTAAAGGGCTGATTGCTTTATTTAAAGGCAAGATTTTTGACACAAACCTCAGCGACCAATGTATAATATTATTGAACTTTGGAGGAAGAACCCAATTGGGCTTTGCAGAAGGTAGGCTAAATAAATTATTCTCCAATATTAGTGAGTTCATGACTTAAGAATGATGTAGTTATTCAATCAGTCATTTTTAAAGATAGCAATAGAAAAAATATACATATAGGCAAATATTTAATTATAGGACATTGAAGCAATAAATTCTTGATGTTTGTGTGTGTGTGTGTGTGTGTGTGTATGTGTGTGTGTAAAGGACAATATAAAATATAAGCAGCAATAATTCAACATAGTTTTTTATTAAATTGAAATGCATCATGTATGTTTATTCGAATGTTCTTGATAAGCAAATATTAATATGAATTGGTAGGAGGTGGAATGTTCTAAGCTTTTCAAGTTAGGTCCACAAAGTGTGACTGTATTGTATAAGTGTTATATAATTCTTGCACAGTATATGATACTTTCATTCAAATATAAGAAGAAAAACACAAGCTTCAGTCATATATAGGTTAAATAGGATACTTACATGATCAAACAACAGGTTTGCATCTCTGTTCTGCTATTTTCTAAGTGTATATCCTTGGGAAAATTGTCTTAACTTCTTGGAGCCTTAGCTTTTCTCCCTATAAGTTGTTCTCAGCTTCTGATACTGATCAAATAGCAGTTGTTAACAGAATTATTGACCTAGAAAAACATTTTGAGATCAACTAGTCTAATTCTTCTTTTTAAAGGTGATAAGTCTAAGGTTCAAAAATTTAACTGATTTTAGCAAGGTCAAACATAGCATTATCAGAGCCGGTGTACAGACTATTTCCTTCATGGTGTGTATTGTGCTTTCTACTCTAGCACTGTGCCTTCTCATAGTTTAGCAATTAGAACTTTTGTTTCAGATTCTGAAACACTTATGTTAAAACCTACCCAATACTTGTTTTTTTCAAGTATTGAAAAATATTTCCACAATTTGTGCTTTTAGTCAACCTACATTGAGGACCTCAAATGCCAATAAAACTTTAGCTACATTTAGTTGTATCCCTTGGTCATCTCTGTCTGATAAAATCTCTCAGAAATAATACCAGTGGTTTCTGTTTTCCTAAAGTACTGTAACTAGTACTTCTCTGAACTGGAGACTTTAGTGAGTACAATCATTGTATCTTCACATAAAAATTACCACAAGTAAATTTAAATAAATTTAAAATTATGTAATATTCCATAAGTTACGCTTCTAATTTTTGAGATATTGGTCTTGAAATCTCAATGATATGATAAGTTTCTTTTAAACAAAAAATGTATGGTTGTCTTAGATTATCCATTCTTTCAAAAGATGTTTTTCAAATTAACTACTATCAAAGCAAATGTGAATAAATTATTGTAAATAGCTTAATCTATTATCCTTTCCAAAGACAACTGAATTTTATTAGGCAATGGCAAAGGTTAAACACAAAGAAGAGAACTATAGTGATTAAGTTCTAGAAAGGAAGACAATCAAAGCCAGCAGATAGATCTTTCAAATTATGATACAGAGTGACTGTTTCCTCATCCAAAGTCTAAATAAATAATTCTTTAACTTTATTGTGTATCGGAATCCTCTGTTTGTTTGTCATGTTTGTTTGTTGCAAACAAACAGAGACTAGAGGACACCGACAGCGCTTCTCAGGAGAAGGGAGAACGGGTGAGGTAGATAGGGGTAAAAGGGGTCAAATATTTGGCGACGGAAGGAAATCTAACTTTGGATGGTGAACATACAATGTGATATAAATATCACATATTGTTGAATCGAACACTTGAAATTTATTTGATGTTATTAACCAATGTCACCATAATAATTTTAATTTAAAAATAACAGATAAAACTAAAAAATAATAAAATAAAATAAAATAAAATAAAATGCAGATCCCTGGGTCACACCCCAAGTGTCTGATTAAAATTTCTGAGGTAAAGCTAATGCCTCTGGTCATTCAGTGTGTCACACTTTGAGAAATTTTAGCCTAGGGTGGCCACCAATTAAAATGAAAATATGATAGTTTAGATGACGTTAGCATTACTCTGATATGCAATGGTGTATTACAGATACAATCTAAGAAATTAGGACCAGGATGTTTAAAAATCAGATCGGTAAAACTACCATAGCAGAAAGGTGGCTATTGGCCACGGAACCTATAATATATCTCAAATCAAATGGAACATACAAGTAAAGCATCAAGTCAGAAAACATCAGGAGATCAGAACTGAAGATGTACATAGAGAGTAGAAAATGAAACCGTTGCTCCAACATTAAGTAAAGCATATAAAACTGAGTAAATGGAAATATTAAAGGGGCATAATGCTATGATCCAAGCTATTAAAACTCAGAATGTGAAGAAGTAACAGTAGGGATATAAAACTTAAATGCAACAGAAGTCATTTACTGTTGAGTCCCATATCCAGTTGTTCTCTCCTTTCCTGCTTTCTTGTCCTAATAATCCTCACCCCACCATCAAATTCCAAGTTCACACTTCCTGTAAAAACTCTGCTACTTTATCTTATCACAACGTCATGACCTTGATTATTAACTCTTTCAAACCTCAGCATGTTAAACAGCATATTAAAATAAGGTACCCAGAGAGTACAAGCTCTTCACTAGGGCATGTACCCTACTCTCTACTTGAAAGAGAAGCCACACAATGATTCTTGTTACAGTCTCCAAGGTCGCAAGCAGTGAGTGAGATTGAGGATATCCACTCAGTAGACTAAATGATCTATAAGAACTGATGATCACCCCCTACACACACACACACACTACCCACTAAAAGCGCCATTATGAACTTTTGGGGTAAGCAAAAAGAGAATGCAGAATGAAGTGTTGGTAATGGATTTGGCAGGTAGAATTAAGAAAATTTCAGACAGATCCAAGATTAACCTATGTGCTTGGAGGTACTTGTTCAGTGCTCTGAGCTTATTAGAATATTAAATGTTTTCCACACTTTTACTTTTACAATATTCTTCAGAGATCATTTCCTTTATTACTACTTTACATATGAAGAAACTCAAACTCAGAGTGGACTTGCCTTAGGTCAGCAAGTAATGGCATACGTAGAATTAAACAATATCTAATCTTGTTTTCTTAAAAAAATTACCATGTATATTTAAAATTGAAATCAAGTATGTAATTGAAATTCATAATTATTATTATTTATTTTCTGAAGGTAGAATAATTGGAATGCTACTAGAAACCCCATTTTCTACTGCCTTTTGTCAATAGTAATAAGCACTTCACAAGCATTACTTTAAATATGTTTACATACTCTCACAAAAACCTTAAGAAGAGCTATGTTTTGTGATTTTAAGGATGAGTTAACTGAGGCATCAAGTACTTAGAAATGACATCCATCTAAGTGACAGGTAAGGTATCCAAATCCAAATCTACATGATTCCGGAGACTAAGATTTTAACCATTCCACTCTGTAAAGAAGGAGCTCCAGCCAGGAATCTGCACCTGGACCTTGGATATTCTGAAAAAAAAAACCACCAGGAGGGCCAGCTGAGTGAGACATGCTATTTATTACTCACAATACAGCGAGACTTCAGCACTTGGTCAGTTGGAGCTGCAGGAAAAGGCAGCTGGACAAGAATAGGCATTGTTTTTAAGTGAGCAGAGGGGAGAGGGATTGCTTCATTCTGAGGAACAAGGGTCTTCCCCTGAGGATGAGAGTTGGATGTGCTGCTTAGCTAGTGTTGGGGAGGACTGGACTGCCCCGTCCGCCAGTGGAGCGGGGAGATAATGTCTATGGGAACTGCCAAAGGGGCAGATGGTGCCCATGGGGGCAAGCACAGACTGGAAACTCTTTGTTCATTGTCCTTTTTGGGGCTGCTGACATAGCAGTCCTCTTTGCCTCCCATGTCTGTGGAGGGGCTATATTTAAATTAACCCTACACACTCTTAGACTTCTGATATAGGAAATTACTTATTGGTATCCTTAGAGATCAGGATCCAGCAAAAATAATTTACTTTATGAACACCAATAAATACATCTTGTGCCAAGAGCTGCCCTAGAGTAAGTATTCTTAAAACATAATTGTGATATGCTAACATGCTAAAAGGTCCACTGTCTTCTTTCTCCTGAAGAATTAACATGAAGATTATTTTCATCATTTATAAGGTCTTTCATAGCTTTTCAGGTACCTTCAAACCATACCTCTTCAGAAGGAATTTACCCACTCACAGACCTCGTCTCTTGCTATAGCTGATTACATAAGATATATGTATCTGAAGCTAATCCATAGGCTTCCCAGGGTTCTCTAGCTTAAGTCTTCACAAGCTGGACCACTAAAATAAAATAAATAAAAAATATTAAACTGAGGAACACAGCTAAGATGCAAAATAAAAGTGGGGACAGGGAAAGAATACCTTATGAAGTAGTGACGTGGCATGTGGCTAAGGTCAGGGCCCTAGAGACGAACTCTAGGGTAAAACTCTTAACAGGGAATACATGAATAAACACTGTAGGTATGAAATATTGCACATTTTATGTTCTCCATTGCATGCTTTTAAAGCATGCAATAATATGTTTCCAATATTTGTTAAGAAAATGAGTTTTAGTGGATAAACACATGCAGAGCAATGAAATTGGACCACTATCTTACACTACTTACAAAAATTAACTTGAAATGGATAAAAGACTTTAACATAGCACTTTATACTATAAACCTCCAAGAAAAAAATGTAGGGAAGAAGATCCTTGACATTGATCATAGCAGTGATCATAACATTGATCGTAACATTTTTTTTGGATATGACACCAAAAGCACAAACAATAGAAACAAAAATTGATAAATGGAACTACATGAAACTTAAAAGCTTTTGTACACCAAAAGAAATAATTAACAAAATAAAAGGCAACCTATAGAATGAGAGAAAATGTTTGCCAATCGAATATCAGATAAGGGATTAATATCCAAGATATAAAACACAACATTTCAAAAAATATTCAATCAAAATATGGACAGAACTAAATAAATATTTTTCCAAAGAAGAGATCCAAATAGCCAATAAGTGCTCAACATTAGTAATCATCAGGGAAATGACATCAAAAACACAATGAGATATCATCTCACACCTGTTAGCATGTCTATTATCAAAATAAGAGTCAAAAAGTACTGGCACTTGTGGAGAAAAGAGAAAGCTCGTGCACTATTTGTTGGAATGTAAACTGGAACAGCCAACATGAAAAATAGTATGAAGGTTCCTCAAAAAATTAAAAATAGATCTACCATATGATCCAGCAATTCTACTTCTGGGTATATACCCAAAGGAAATGAAGCCAGGATTTCAAAAAAATATATGTACCCCAAAGTTTATTACACTATTATTCCCAATGGCCATGAGGCGGAAACAACCTAAGTGCCCATCAACAGAAGAATGGTTAAAGAAAATATGGTTTTGCCTTGAGAAAGGAGCACATTCTGCTATTTGCAACAACATGGATGGATCTTGATAAGGTGGGATAAGTCAGCAGAAAAAAAAATGTACTATATGGTATCATTTATATTTGGAATTTAAAAAAGCCATACTTGCAATAACAAAGGGTAAATGGTGGTTACTAGGGCATAGACGGTGGGGAGATAGGACAGATGTTTAAGGGTGCAAACTTACAAGAAGTAGTAAATAAACCTTACGGTTCTAATGTACAATATAGTGAATATAGACAATAATATTATATTATAATTATCAGACTTGCTAAGAATCTTAATAACAACAACTAAAAAGAAAGGATAATTATGTAATGTGAAAAAGGTGCTAATTACCACTACAATGGCAATCTATTATAATATATAAATGTATCAAATTAACATGTTGTACTTCCTAGTTGTACACAATGTTATGTGTCAAATATATTTCAATTAAAAAAAGAAATAAAATGAGTTTTAAAGACCATATCAAAGCTGTTCACCGTAGTGTTAGTGTGTTTTCCAGTTAGCATCCTTTAAGAATCTCTTTAAGAATCTCAAATTTTTTTTTAAATGTTATGGTAATAAATATATAGAGTTAATAATAGTCACATTTAAGTGATGCAAAATTTTTTAAAGTAAGAAAAAAGGAGTTTACATTTCCAATGTCCTATAATAAATGAGTAACTTTAAAGACTATAATAGACTTTAAATTATATGTGTAAATGTACTCGCTTTGTCAGTCTCTGATTCTTTACATGGATTCAAGGTCAAAACCTTTATACTGTTTTCCTTCCCAAAGCGGTAGAAAGGAAAATCTAAGGACTCTGGAGTCAGTCCTGGATCAAATCATTTCCTAATACATATTAAATATATGATTGCAGATGAGAAGCATTCACTCTTGGCAATATTTTACTTCTCTGTAAAAGATAAGCTTTACTAATTTATATTTGGCCTCTTTAGCATTTGTAGGTTAAAGGAGCACCATGAATAGTATAATGTTCTTTTAGTCGCCTCACATTTTATCATATAAAATATCACTCCAATAAATTGAATCTATGGTTTAAAGTCATTTTTATTATATACAGAGTGTGGCTTTAATAGTTTATGAAAAAATAGTTCTGGTATATGCTTAAGACATCTGTTGTCATATCTCTTCCTACCACATCCAGTGATTTATACATTCAATGTATAGTGGATATCATTTACACAAACTCAGCATTTTCCTAGAGTGATACAGAAAAGGCTTTCAGAAATCAGTGTTAGAAATTCAGTTTATATACATAATTCTGTTAAAAACTAACAAATTAAATTTTTCTACTCACTATGCTGGTTCAGGTCACATATAAGGTGGTGTTTTTTTGGCTTTCCTAAGATCGTTGATCTGACTTCCAAACATGTATAATTTCATGCCTTTCTCATGAGTACCTCATTTTTATAAAAAGAACATGAGTTAAATGATATTTACACTTTGAAAAATATAGCATGTGAGTCCAGTCTCATGTTCCCCATATGCAGTCAGGAGAAGCTGCTTTCACAACACTGGTTAATGCTTCATTATCAAGCAAGATGTGAGTGACAGCAGCATTTTCTTTGACAGTTCAAATGGCACGTTTCTTAGAGAGTGTTTAATTCAGGACTACAACTGGACAGAGCTATTCAGACTTCTTTAGCACACTTATTATGGGTTTCAATTTTGTTGCTGGTATTTTCCCCCTTTTTAATAGGTGAGGCAACTGACAACTAAATTATCACACTCTCCTCAGTATGCCAGTGGCTCATGACAATAGCCTAAGGGAGAAGGTATAGATAACTGAGAAGTTTTCTCACTGTTGTGATATATTTTTTCATATGGTTAATAAGGCAATTGAAATGACATTCTGTCACAGTGGTATAATACAGTGAGCTTGTGATTTCCCTTGTGCTACCACTAGGAGGAGATGCATTTTATTTAATACTTAAAAAAAAAAAAAGAGGAAGAAGAAGAAAAGGAATATGCTTAAAGATATGACAGTCTGCAAACTTTAATGTCCTTAATATAATTATATATCAGCAACATCTAATGTTAATGGAAGGTGGGTCTGTGCCAGGCTGGGCTTATTCTGGTGATGGAAAGGTTAAACAGAATTAATAAAGAAAACTTAAAAAGTCAAGAAAATAAATCTTTACCAAACAGCATTAGGAGGTAGAAAAACTAAACAGATATGACCTATTCTTAAACAAAAAAATTTTTTCTTTCGTAAGTGGGATTTTGCAGGCAGGACCATTTTAAGATCTTTCTTTGCCCTAAACTCTCTTTCTAGTAGAGGCCCACATCAAATATTAAAATGTATTCACATTCTACATTAGATAAACACTTGTATGTATATATAACGATATGTGTTAGATCGTAGTTGACTAATTGGTATAATATTACATTTTGAGGACAGTTAACTAAACATAAGTTGATTATAATATAACAATGTCCATTTATATTTTGGAGACAACTTTTTTCCCCCTATGTTCTTTATGCTTTTATTAGCCCTTGAAAAATGTGCAGGTCTTTTTATATCTTCTAGAAAAATTAACATTGTTGAGAGATGTATTTTTCAGGGTAACTCTGTCCAAAAAGCTAGAAGACAAGAATTATCAACTGTGGTAAGAAAAGGGTTTTCACTTGGTCTCATGACAGAGTCTATATATATTCAAATACCATTAATGGATCTACTAGAACATCGATTTCACAAAATATTTTAAAGCATACAAAAGTTTAACAAATAGTATCTGAGCAGGAGAAGAATACCCAGAAAACATGCATAGGAGCAAGTTATAAAAATATTAATAAAGTTTGGATGTATATTTAACTTTCATATAATAAATATTACTAGATTGATTTCAGTTTCTTCTTAAAGTCTGAATGAATCAGGATATTCCATTCAGTTCTTTTTCTCATCTTGCTATAGGCTGATTAGATATAAAGGAACTCTTAGTTATTGCTTTTTAATACATTGATATTGCTCACTTGTTCTTCTCAAACTCTGTTCCTAACCTTCATTCACCCACCCTATCCTGGTCCTTACCTGCACTATGCCAATACCTAGTACATTGGCAGAACAGTTATTATGAACTGACATTTGATTATACCCATCACTTCCCATCTCAAACACTCTATTGTTATTCTTTTCACCAGTTTGTGAGGTTCAGAGTAGTGCATTTAATCTATCTCCGCTATACTTAAGCACGAAGCAAGCCTGGTAGTAAAGTATTAAAATTGTAGATCTAAAACTAAAGGAAGGAGACGTGGAAGGAGAAGAGAAACTCTCAAGATCAAAACGTAGAGAGAAGTTTTCTCTGGACAAGAGTACTTAATGAGGGGCTTACTTTCCCACTTTTCAAGAGCACATGTACAAAGGGGCAATCTCTGAGGCTTGTCTGCTTTCCATTTTCTTGAGAAACTGAACTGAATGTCACAGAACTGTGTAATGGTCCTAAGATCCTGCAGATCTGATTTCTAGAAATTGCCAATTCATTTTCTCCTTCTGAGAAGGAGGCCTCAAGGAAGTTATTTTCATTCTTAAGGATTTTTTGGAACAAAAGAATTAGCTTGCTGTTAAAAGCAAAACCATTAAACGTTCCACTCTTCTCTATGTAGTACATAGCCTAAGGACAGAATCTTGCCCTCAAGTATCTTACAATCTCACTCAAAACAGTGGATGTACATTAGCATTTTAATAGTGCAATGATTCTGCCATGATGTTGGAATTGCTTTACTTAAATGGGCACAAAAACAAGCTACATTTTATTCTAATGAAGATTCACTGGCAATATGGATTGGTATTTGCCAGTGGGAAGTGGCTATTAACCTTGACTTACATGAATAAGCCCACATATAGTGGCCGCGTCTCTGCACTGAGTACATTTTCTAAGGTATAAATAACATGGGGGTGGGGTGGAGAGAGTAAGTGAGGAGAGACCATCTCCATGCTCTATTTTTTATGGTTTGTATTTTTGAAACTAGAGGAGAGTGGGGAGATGGTCCTACTCTCAGGCATCAGTGGAGGATCAAACTTGTCTGATTAGTAACAACCCCTCCTAAATCTCTGCCTTGCAATATCAGGGGGAAAAAAAAAAAAAAAAGGTCCTGTCCTTTAATTTTCAACTTACTAAGAGTCCATTACTATCTGGTCATTGTTTTTTTTCTCTTTTTTTTTTTCCACCCAGATGTATGATTTAAATGTACTAACCCCCATGTTGGATTTGATAATAATAATAATACCAGTACTCATAATAATGTCTACAATTGATAAATTGATAAGGCTGTTAAAAATGTATTTTCGCTTTCTAAATGAGAGTCCATTTGATTCTCATAACTCTAAAGTAAGTATTAATATTGCCCAAGATTTTACAATGTATGCCAGTGGGTCCAGGATTCCAGTTTAGCTTTGTCAGACTCAACATTTCTGTTCTCTTCACTTTACTATAAGCTTAATGTCAGTTCTAATATCACTAGAATAGGTAGTCTCTCTTATATACAAACAAAGCTACACATACATGTATATAAGAATCTACAAATAAAAATGCCAATAAATCACATAAAGACCTCACTGCTACAGTTTTTCAAAGGTTTTTCTTATTACGCAAAAACATTTGACAATCAAGATTACTAATACTGCAAAGATATAGCAAACCAGAATTAATAGAAGATTCACTTTTCAGAGACCCCAATTTATCCCAGATTTAGAAACAATGAAAGCACTGGAGCACAGCTCATCCATTTTGGAATATTGTATTGCTAGCCAAACCTTCCAATCCCCTTGACATTACCTTTGGTTTCAACGATGGAGTTCTTTTTGTTTGTTGTTTCTCTGCTTGTCTTTCTTATTTTTATTTGCTTTGATGTCTCTAATCCTACTGATCCACACAGGTGACCAAACTTTCATCCGTAATCTGTAGCATTCAAATTAAAGGAATGGTTTATAGATTCTAGGATTTTCTGAGCACCTCAAATAAATCCTTCCTAGGCCCCTCATGAACAGATAAAAACCAGGAGCAGAGGGTGAAGTTAAATTGATCCCAATCAATGTACCACAAAGAATCAAATTGCATTCACTGGCAGTCAACAAGCAAATAAAGATCTTTTCCTTCCTATTTTTAAAATAAATCTTGTTTTTATTATGTTTTATTTTTTTCCTAGTGCTACTTGATCTAAGGTTGGTTTTTCCTAGGAGGTAAAGAAAGATTCATGGGAGTAATTTGTTCTTCATTAAGCGATAAACAGCTTTTAGATTTCCACAGAATTCAGTTTCTTGTTCCTCTCTTCAGCTCAACACTTCTAAAATGCTTATGCTCTGTGTTACATTAAGAACAAATATAATCTCTTCTTCTCGGCAAAATTCTATATCTCTTTAGAGAAAACAGATAGAATGGAAATAAGTGCACTTTTTCTCAGTCACATTAAACAGAAAGGTTAAGCTCCTACTGACAGGAAAGATGTATTTGCAAGTGATTAGTTATATTTCTATCATAGTGCTTGTCTGTGTTCTTCCTTTGATGTTTAAACAAAGCTCTTGAACATGCTGGGTTGTATGCTCTGATGTTGATTTATAGGTAGAACTGAATTCCAAACACTAAGCCAGTAGGTAGGCTTTAATAACAGGCACAGACTTCCCCCCTGCTGGTTAGTGTGTGACTAAGCGATATTGTTCTAGGGCCCCAATCTGTCAAGATAGGTTTACAATAGGGAGATCCTTCAGGCACAAAGACCAGAACTATTCACAGAAGGTCACATTTTGTCCTATGGATTGCTGGGTTTTAAACCCTTCGAAAAATAAACTGTGTTAAAAAAAAAAAATACAAGCCGTTTTTTTGTTGTTGTTCAGTAATTATACTGGCACACCTTCATTTAGAAGTAAACTGGACCTAGGAGAGAGAAGTTGAAGGCAATCAGGCAGTAAGATGGCAGATGAGATTCAGGCCAGGCAGTGCTAGTCCTAAAGCAAACACATCAGAAGAAATGGTAGAGCATCTTCCACAGACCTATTCATGCCTCACTGGCTGATATCTTTCAGTGTACTGGAGGCTGGGGATTCAGGCAGCTGCATGAGCAGCTCAATGAAGTTATCTGTTCCAGCAATAAAGGGAGAAAAATTTAATGTAATACAGATATTTGGTTAAATTAGCACAGGTACCCCAACTTGCCCAAGCTCAGGGAGGTGCAAATTACTGTAGTCATAAAACGGGATCATGTGTCACACTTTAGTCTACCGACTTCATGATCGCAACACACATGAAATGTACAGGACGACACCATCATCTGAAGAGAGAAAGAGCAGCTCACTGTTCAGTATTGCCAGAAATGCTCCATTTTCACCTGGATATGTTACCATGCATTTTCCAAATAATGGATTGCACTTTCTACTTTACATCCAGTCTGAGACTCTCTAGGTGCAAACCCAGAAATGAAATGAATGTAAACACTTTAAGGCTAGGGAGTACATCTTAAAACAAATAAGCAAACAATCTAACACTAACATGTATTGTTTTTGTGAAAAAAATAAATACATATGTTGAATAAAATATGTAAAAAATGTAAAACTACATATACAAAAAAAATGTTACAAGATCAATGATACCACCAGCTAAAATTAACCACTTTCATATTTCACATATGCATACATACATATATGTATAAATATAGAGATAAAGAATGAAATTAAGCCAAATAAATTTGAAGATATAATTGGCTTTATTAAGTGATTCATGAATCAATCGGGCAGCATCCAGTTTAGCAAATCGAAGGACACACCTAAGGGTTGTAAAGTGGAAGGTTTATAGAAAGAAGAGTGGGGCAAGGGAATTATTAACAAAAGAAAAGAAGAAACTATCTTAAAATCAAGACATCCCTGTTTTGGGGAGAATAGAATGCTAGGGTTTTTATCATGCAGATTTCCTCTTATTTCTATGGAAGTTGGAGAGGGCACTTGTGACAGATTACCAGTGTCAGGCTAGAAAATTTCAGACTAGTTGAGTAAAATAATAGTTCTAGGATAGGTTTGAAACAGCAATTAGGTCAGGTGTTAAATGTAGGGGCGGTTTCATTAGCTTAAGCATAAGTAATGCCACTTTGGGCCTGTGTTTTCTCTTTAATAATATTTACAAACACAAGTTATATTTCTGTTTTGTAATTTTATTTTCCCACTTATCTTTTATTGTGAATATAGTCCATGTAAAAAAAATTACAACTTCGTTTTAGTTGTGATTCTCAATAATTGCAATTTTTGATTCTCCAAAGTTTATTGTAAACAAGAGTAAAAGATCTTAAAAATAGATTTAAATATCCGCTTTCTGAAATTAGTGAATGCATAAGTATGGGCATCCCTTAGTATATACTCATTTTTTTCAGTGCCCAATTTTTTCTTTAAACATAATTAATGTATTTTTGTCCTCGATGATGTTTCATTAACAATTGGGAATTATCAATTTAGACTTAAAAAGAAAATTTCTTTGTCCCTAATTTTCTCTAAAGAGTTCCTCCTGAATTGTTTACTAAGTCAAAATTTTCTCCTAGATGAACCTTAAGAATGGGTAGAACTTATATATACCCTTGTCTTCACTCAAAGAGGTAAAGAAATATTATTTAAAAATCTAAGGACCTCAAGACACCCTAAAAAAGTCTTCCTAAAAATTGCCATTTGATACTCAGATATCATTAATCAAAACATCTTTTCAGAATTTTTAGTTCAATGCATATCTAAACTTAGTTCTTAATTCCATAATTATAAAATAAGAGCATTTGTTGATTATGCCTACTGTTTCATGTGTTACTATGTATGACCATTTAGCCAAAATTGCATTTGTCACCCACCCACGTGTGTTTTGATTCTTTATTACCTAATACTACTTTCTTCTTAGTCATCTTTTTAAAATTTGTATCCTGTAATCCAGGGGTCAACAAAATATTGTTCACAGGCCAAATACAACCTATATGGGACTTAAGCTAAAAATGAAATGTTTTTTACATTTTTAAAGTGTTATAAAATGACTTGACCATATGCAGTCTACAAACTCGAAAATAGTTACTCTCTGGTCCATTACAGAAGAGCCCTGATCCCTGCTCTAATCCCACCAACAATCTAGGCAAATATTGGATTTACCAAAGAGATTCTTAGAAACATCAGTTGACTGGTATTAATCGTGATGGTGACAATGGTGTTGTAGGGAGAGTGAGATGAATGTGGCATTTTGTAGTCAAATTTAGGAAACACTGAATTAAACAAAGTTAATCTATTTTGTTATCGAGGTATGTTTTTGTATTTTAATATACTAATGTGCATTTTGAATCTCTACAAGTGAGAGGACTATGTAATCAAATGCATTGTTCTAACTTTACTAATACAGACATTTTGTTTTATAGGGATAGTGCTCTATGAAGATTTGCTTAGTCATGTTCCTTGAAAATAAGGAAGAAATTATATTAAAAGTAAAGAGAGTATGAAAAATTTATCCTTAGCACACTATAATATAATCGCATTATATTCTTCTTTTTTTTCTAGATTAATTAGTTTAACATATTTTCAAAGGAATGTTATATCTATATGTGAAAAACAAAATGTCCAATTTAGAATTTATTCAGATTTTCCAGGGTCATTTTTCTTTTAACCTCAACTTTGTAATATTGATGATTAACATTTGAGAGCAGAGTATGGTGAGAGAGAAGAAATATATTTATGTTGAATTATGAAAATAATTGTTTGTTCTTTTCATTATAAGTCAGCTTTTACATACTGTTAAATGTAACATTTAATCTGTGTAGTTCTAACCTCCACTAGCAGCTCTGTAAGAGAAAGGACTATATCTAACAACATAAGAAATTTAACCACAAATAAAAGAAGTTGGCTAATGAAATGTCACCTTTTCCAATTCTCAGCTGTCTGCTATGTGGCTGCATCTTACATGAATAATTTCTATTTACCAGCTTTGTTTACAAGTTATTGACCTTTAAGTCCTATGCCTATTTGTTGGACTCTTGAGTTGAGGGCTACTCTAATCACCACATGTTACATTTCTCTATTGGGACATATTGCTGTGTGCATGTTCACATTTTGTTCTGTCCTTGACACACACAACATCAGAACAGTTTATGTGAACTGTAAAAACTTATAAAGTATATGCATAAACAACATGAAAAAAGTTGTTCAATAACTTTTCTTACAAATTTTTAAAAACGAGTCTGTGCTCCTTAACTCTGGAATTGTTAGTATTTAATATTTCTTAAGTCAAAGAGTTGGACTAGAAGATCTTAGAATCTATTCTGAAACTATGATTATAGGATGAAGTTGGCACTTGTATATAATCAAATACTTTACATTTAACCTAGTCTTCCATATATATCTCTACTTTTGCAAACTTTCACATGCTCATTTAAAAACTCATTTTAAAAAATCTTTTTAAAAAAGTCATTTCCTATTTTATAGGCTAAGGAGGTGGTATGTATGTATGTATGTATGTATGTATGTATGTATGTATGTATTTCTTTATTTTCCCTAATAGCAATTGGCCTCAGAAGCGGAGGGTGGTCTTGTAGGACTGAGACCTATACTTGTGGAATTCCATGTTGTCTCTGGGTAGATAGTATCAGGAATGAGTTGAACTGTAAGACACCCAACTGGTGTCCTGAGCATTGCTGGAGGTATGAGAGGAAACTCCCCTGCACCTTATAGTGATATTGGCTATGTGGAATCCAAACAACTCTTCAAAAACAGTAATATATAAAATTATGTAAATCTTGAAGATTTAATGATCTTTTAAAATAATAACATTTAAAATAATAATAACATTGTGTTTTTGAGTTTCCATCAAAGACCTAGATAAATGATCTCTGGATCTAATATTTTCAGTTTTTAAAAGTATTCATAACTAAAATGAGACTTTGTCACTAGTAATAATTTGGATACTTTATCTCAGGATACCTTCAGCTACAAGAGGCTATAATTATATTCTCATTGAAGAACTTTTCTACTAGACTCATATACTCAATCACACAAATTCACCATCCTAGCTCCTTCTTTACCATTTGCGTGAACTTTATTAACTAATTTGCCTCTTGAAATCTGTTTCCACATCTATAAAATAGGAGAAACAATATTTCTTATTTCAGAGGTCACTTGGAAGTATTAAATGTGAAAGTTCATGCAAGGATTTAGAAGGCTATGCCTGGCATATCCTTATCATTTAATATGTGCTTTTTCTTGCTGTTATCATCACCAGCTTCCTCTTACAAATTGTTCCATCCTTTATGGTCCTTATTCTGGTAAATACTTGCATTACATATGATATATCCAATCACTTGATCTGAAAACTTAGTATTCACTTCTCTTTTTTCCCTTTATCTTCTAAATCCAATCTGGTTCATCCTACAGCCTACATATAGTCAGACTATATATAGTCACACTTTTTATTATTATTTTTTTTAATCAAGGGACAGGTTCTAAGAAAGCATGATGGTGTCTCAGAGAGATGGTGAAATCTGGAGTCAGGCTGAGTTCAAGGCCTTGGCCCCCCCGCTGCTCCCTCCACTCTTTATTTCTGTTGCTCCTTTAGATTCTCATGATTTTCTCTTGAATTTCTCAATGGTCCTCATATTATTTTTCTAATCTTCTGTCTCAGCTCCCTCCAGGACAACTTGTTGCTTTGTGATATGTTTAAAACTCTTAGCTAATCCCCAGCTCCATACTTTCACGGCTCCTTGTTGGCTACAAAGTAAAATCACAAACTCCAGACCATCAAACAAGGCTTTTTATGATCTAATTCTGGCTACAAGTCTTCTTTGCCATCATGTACCGGCAATGCTACATTTTTATAATTTCTACAACATAGTATACTGTTTATTCATTAAACATTGTAGTTATTCCTTTTGTTAAAGAATAATCTCACCTTCTTTTGGCCATTCTTCATATTTCATGTCCCAGATTAATTTTCTCCTTCTTTACCAAGCCATCAATGATATCTTCAATTTTATTCTCTCTCATAAATATAATTAATCTGCCCCTTCTGCAAATACTGAACTTCATAAATACATTTATTATAGTGGTTAGCACATTATTTTAAAATGATATATTTTATGTCTGTTTTTTCTTGAAGTCTTTGATAAAAGTTAGATCCAAAAGTCTAGTTTCATATCTGATACATTGAAAGGAAACATAGCGCCATGTAGATGAAGTGTAAAAGAAAATGTGTTTGGTTAAAAAAAGTTTTGTTCTTAATAGTTCCATTTTTATGTACAAAAGATTTTCTTTCTTTAATTTCTTTTAATAAAAATGTATTCTGGTATTAGACTTCCTAAAAAGCCATTTTTCTGTGATATTTATTTGAAATTTTACCTAGTTTTACTGAGATTTGGGTTAATTTTATCCTTTTTCTTTCTAAACCCAAATCAGACCCATTAATTCCCCCATGCTGCTTAATGATATCTATACAAATGAAAGAAAAATGTGGACTAGACAACATCCACTAGTTTTATTTTTATAGGTGTATCAGCCAGAGTTCCACCAGACAAACAGTACCTGTAATAGGTATTTATAGAGAGATTTTTTGGCAAGGAATTGGCTTATGAAATTGTGGGACAAGTTAGACAAATTCAAAATTCACAGGGCATGCTGTCAGGAAAGGTAAACTGGAAACTCTTGGATGTGAGTTGGTGCTGCAGACTGCAGGTAGTATTTCTTTTTTCCTAGGAAAATCTCAGTTGTTGGTTTTTTTCTTTCATTTTATTTTCAATTAATTTTTAATTATAGATGATATACAATATATTAGTTGCAAATGTATACATAATGATTCAACATTTGTATACCTTACAAAGTGGTTCTAATAAGTCTACTAACCATCTGTAGCCATACATGTTATCACAATAGTATTGACTATATTCTTTGCATGGTATATTATATCTCCACAATTTATTTTATAACTGGAAGTTTGTGCTTCTTAGTCCCTTTTCCTTTTCTTCCCATTCCTCTACCCTCTGGCAACCATCAGTTTGTTCTCTGTATTTATGAGATTGTTTCTGTTTCATTTTGTTCATTTGTTTTATTTTTTTAGATTCCACATATAAATGAAATCATATAGTATTGGTCTTTCTCTGTCCATTTTATTTCACTTAACATAATACTCATGTTGTCACAAAGCAAGATTTTATATATTTTTATGGCTGAGTAATATTCCATTGTATGTATGCAGATACATGGTAGATAGATAGATAGATAGATAGATAGATAGATAGATAGATAGACAGACAGACATGCACGTATATCTCACATCTTTATTCATTTATCTATCCATGGACACCTTGGTTGCTTCCATATCTTAGCTATTATTAACAATGCTGCAATGAACATCGGGTACATATATCTTTTTGAATTATCGTTTTTTTTTTTTATCAGATAAATACCCAGAAATGGAATTGCTAGGTCACATGGTGGTATTAGACTTCCTAAAAAGCCATTTTTCTGTGATATTTATTTGAAATTTTACCTAGTTTTACTGAGATTTGGGTTAATTTTATCCTTTTTCTTTCTAAACCCAAATCAGACCCATTAATTCCCCCATGCTGCTTAATGATATCTATACAAATGAAAGAAAAATGTGGACTAGACAACATCCACTAGTTTTATTTTTATAGGTGTATCAGCCAGAGTTCCACCAGACAAACAGTACCTGTAATAGGTATTTATAGAGAGATTTTTTGGCAAGGAATTGGCTTATGAAATTGTGGGACAAGTTAGACAAATTCAAAATTCACAGGGCATGCTGTCAGGAAAGGTAAACTGGAAACTCTTGGATGTGAGCTGATGCTGCAGACTGCAGGTAGTATTTCTTTTTTCCTAGGAAAATCTCAGTTGTTGGTTTTTTTCTTTCATTTTATTTTCAATTAATTTTTAATTATAGATGATATACAATATATTAGTTGCAAATGTATACATAATGATTCAACATTTGTATACCTTACAAAGTGGTTCTAATAAGTCTACTAACCATCTGTAGCCATACATGTTATCACAATATTATTGACTATATTCTTTGCATGGTATATTATATCTCCACGACTTATTTTATAACTGGAAGTTTGTGCTTCTTAGTCTCTTTTCCTTTTCTTCCCATTCCTCTACCCTCTGGCAACCATCAGTTTGTTCTCTGTATTTATGAGATTGTTTCTCTTTCATTTTGTTCATTTGTTTTATTTTTTTAGATTCCACATATAAATGAAATCATATAGTATTGGTCTTTCTCTGTCCATTTTATTTCACTTAACATAATACTCATGTTGTCACAAAGGGCAAGATTTTATATTTTTATGGCTGAGTAATATTCCATTGTATGTATGCAGATACATGGTAGATAGATAGATAGATAGATAGATAGATAGATAGATAGATAGACAGACAGCCAGACATGCACGTATATCTCACATCTTTATTCATTTATCTATCCATGGACACCTTGGTTGCTTCCATATCTTAGCTATTATTAACAATGCTGCAATGAACATCGGGTACATATATCTTTTTGAATTATCGTTTTTTTTTTTTTTTTATCAGATAAATACCCAGAAATGGAATTGCTAGGTCACATGGTAGTTAGATTTTTAATTTTTTGAAAAATCTCCATACTGTTATCCATAGTTGCTCTACCAATTCAGTCCCATAAAGAGTATATTAGTGTTCCTTTTCTTTACATCCTTGCCAAAACTTTTTATCTATTGTCTTTTTGATAATAGCCACTCTGATGAGTGTAAGGTAATATCTCATTTTGGTTTTGATTTGTATTTCCTGATAATTCATAACATGGAGCCTTTTTCATGTGTCTGTTGGCCTTCTGTATGTCCTCTTTGAAGAAATGTCTATTCAGGTCCTCTTCCTATTTTTAAATTGGATTGTTTGTTTTTTGATGTTCAGTTGTATGATTTCTTTATATATTTTGTATATTAACCTCTTTTCAGCTATATCATTTGCAAATATCTTCTTGCATTCAGTGGGTTGCCTTTCTGTTCTTAAACCCTTTCAGCTGATTGAATTAGGCCCACTCAGATTATCAAGGATAATCTTCCTTAAATAAAGTCAATTGATTATAAATATCGATCACATTTACAAACACTTTTACTGTAACACCTAGATTAGTGTTTGACTGAATAACTAGATACTATAACCTACTCAACTTTACACATTAAAATGCCAGAACTTTATCACATGACTTAAAAAACTGCAAGTTTAACTCATTAAATATCAGTAATACTTATCGTTTAAAATCCAATACTGTTTATTTATGTTCATTTTATAATTCCAGAGTTGGTAACTGAATTTATATTTTCATCATATATACATTCTTTCTTTGTTTTTAATGTTCTCAGAAACACACTTATTAGTTTTGTTTTTCATCAGATACTCTATGTAAATTAATGTCTTTCACCATTAATGTCACAAAGTTAACATTAGTAGAGAGGAAGAAGAAGGACAACAACTAATTTTATATTTTTTAATGAAAGATATTACAGATTAAATGATGACTGCCTGTATGTTCTCAATAACTCAGAGCAGTAAAATTTGGAATGAGAAAGAGACTGCCTGCCCAAAATAATAAAATATACTTGGGGACATTACAGATGCTACTTTCTCCATATAGGGAGAAACTATAGGTATAGATATAGGTATGTAGAGAGATAGGTAGATATATAGTGATATATATAGATATATATAGTGATATGTATATAGATATATTGAATATATAAAGTAGATATAAAAATCTATAAATTAGCTTATATACTTATGTCATTTATACCAGATAATTCAGTCTAATATTAGTGACATGTATGCCATAAACTTTTTTTTTTAAGTATAGAGAAAATTTTTGTTTTAAGTTTTTTTGGTGATTTTATTTATGTTTCTAATTATCATAAGTACAATCATGAAGCTGGCTTCACACCAGTGATACTATTATCAAAAATTCTTCAACTTAATAAAATGACATTGACTTTTTAATTTTTTATAAATTTGTGTGTCGTTTTTACAAAGCTCACTTAAATTCATAATAAAGTATGTCTACCAGTCTATTATTATACCAACAGCTTCTCATTTATTTCTAAATCCAAAATCAATCTTATTTGTGTTAATTTTTAAGTCCCAAAGTTTGAACTCGTATTTTCTGACTTTACTCTGACTGCTAGGGTGGTATTTTCCCCTGTCAGTTCTGAAATATGAAATGAGAAATCTGCTTTTATTAATATAGTTAGAGGAATGAACTTCAGACTTCTAAAGCACAGCAAAGAAATTGAGTCAGGCAGGAAAAAAAAATAATGAGAAAGTTAGGATGCCTTAGTGAGCAGGCAGAGTCATTTTATGTAGAGGTTTCCCTCAAGCAACTAAATCGAGCCCAAACAAGCCTATTTCTCTGAAACTTGCTTTACCCGCCATTCCGCCGCAAAATACATTGTAATAATATCATAAAACAGCTTGAGACGAAGAAAGATTCTGATTGACTGTTCAACATTCCAAAAGGGTAGATTAATATCTGTGAATCTCACAGCTGAAGCATTTTAATGCAAACTTGCAGTTTGTGGGAATTGAATCTGTCCGCCAAAATCATTTATTTATATATAGAAAATGGGGGGGAAATAGGCATTTCATAATAGCAATGAGTCCAAGGGATGCTGTTATCATGAGCTAATCACATCCCATGGGCATGATAGCACTCAGCTGTGTCCCCTGTCTTGTATTGCTCTAGAGGAATGATTATCTCATGATAATAACCCTTATTGTGGCTTAGTGAGTAATAAAAAAAATAACTTTCTTCCCAAGTTCTTGGGTATTTGTTTATCGGCTAACTTTTTTCCCTCTTGAGTTCTGGTCATATGTTACTTCCTGTTTAGGAAACAAAAAGAAATTCTCTGTTCTGATATTATTTTCTGTTGACAAAGTGCAAAAAAAAAAAAAAAATGTGTGACTGTATTGATCTGACTGTGAAAGAGCAGCACTGCAGACAAGCTCTAATCTCCTGAGACCAGTGTACGGAAGATCCATACTTGCATTGACATTTCATAGGATGTCTAGACTGGCTAATCTGCTTTGGAGAAACAAATGTATTTTGTAGCATGGAAACAATAAGGCCAATGAATGCTTATAAAATACCATACTTGTTTTTGTGCTGTAATGAACAACTATCCAGCTATGTACATTTAATTGGAGCCCACACACTATGTAACTTAAAACGTTATTGTCCCACTTAGGCTAAAATCTCCTGCCAATGACCCTCACACTGCCAAACTGCCAGGTACGTCAGCAGAGATTGAAGATTATGTCAGTCACAACAGCTGGGGTGCCAGTGCTTTCTGTCAGTATTTGTGGCATAGGATGCAAAGGCATGGGAATGCTGAGGCAAAGTCCAAGGAGAAACAGAAAATCAAAAAGGAATTAGAGCAAAAGACAGTAGTGGAGGAGAGAGATTTTACAAGATGTTTCTTTCTACTTGTTTATTTGTTGCCTATTTGATAATCCCCAAATTCCTTAATCTGCCATATTTGCTAATAAAAATCTTTATCTATGCTTTTTTAAAATTTTTAAAAATGTATCATAAACACAATGCCTTCTATGAAAAGCACAGTATTTATAAGGTGCACTCTTTTCATACACTAAGATCAACATGTAGCAATATGTAATATTTAATGTTTAAATAGTGAAAAGTAGATTCAATGGGAAAAAAATAATAACTCTGTTAAACATAGTGTAAAAATCCAAATGAACCAACTGAGAAAAATGAATTGTAGTATATGTATATAGTAACATAAGACTAAATATGTGAGAATCATATTAGAAAGTGTTGGTTTCATCTATAGAAGTTACGAAACTCCAAAACTCCATAGATCGTGTTACACGTGTTCATAAAGGGAAACAGAACTTGTAGTGTACCAGAGGCTAAATGAAAGAATAAGAGACTGTCCCTGATTTCCACTTGACTATCAATAGGGCAAGTGGACTTGAACAAATCATTTTATCTTTCAAATTACAGTTCAGACTAGATAAATTCTCGTGGTTGGACCAACTCCGACTTTCAAAGAATTTATAATTCTATACAGATTTCTTTTCAATTTATCTCAGTCCACTATAAACAATAATGGAAACCAAAAAATACTATATATATATATAGGCAGGAAGCATGAGAAAAAATAATGTGAACACAGAGAGTATCTTTGGTTATATGAGCAAACTGCAAATCTTGCAAGTAGGTCAGTTCAGTTAAATAACGAGTCCTCCTGTGAAAAAATGTAAAATGTCATGTCAAAATTGCTCACTACACTTAACAAAACTCTGAATTGTTAAGTAAAATATAAGTATATCATTGCTCATATTTTACATGGATGGCTGCAGGTATTTTTATGTAATACAAAAAAAAAATTAGCTGTTTTCAATGCAAAATGGCAGGATGCTGATTTGTGTAGTCGTGTTTATTCTCTCCACCTTCCAAACATCTCATAAAATTTATTAGAAGGAAAGAAATATTGAATTGAAAGAAACAAATAATTGTGTTAATTTGGCTGGTCCAAAATGTGTTAGGTCAGTGAATTTACAAGAAATATTAGGTGAAATCTATAACTTTAGGGAATGTTTACATTATGACTAAAAGGAGGAAACCTAGTTTAGTTGGAGTTCTAGCAAATATAGAAAATCTACCTGAATCTCAACTATACCAACACTTTCCCTGTCACTCTATTATGCAAATATTCTTCATGTTGATAATTTTAGGATGAGGTTTGATTCAAAACCATAACAAATAATTAGGATGAATGACACACAGTCTAACTAGCTTCATCCTAGAATATATCGAAGGAAAATTTGTAAAGGGGCTAGAAGTGGAAAAGGGATAAAATGAGAGGAGATAGATTCATTTAATTTTTTTTTAAGGAATTCTATGGAAATGCTAGTGTTGCAGTACAGTCTTTCAGTCTCTCCAAATCCCTACATAAAACTGACAAGCAATTAGATAGTAGAGGTTAGAATACAAGGCAATATTTAAAACAAAATTAAGAGAGTGAGGAAATCTATTATCGACCACATAATACAGCATCTCTATGTTGTGAAAAAGGAAGTAATGGGGGTGACAATTGATGGGTGTGAAAATAAGAGAACCACAAAATAGTCGACGGATATCGACTGGAACTACACAGGGATTTGCCCTCTCTTAGAGGAGGCAAGTACAAAATGTCCTTCCTAAGAAAGACTAGAAAGATCTAGGAGGCCTAGTCTTTGTGAACTCTTGAAACTCGCTAACCAGGGCTCTCTTCTAGAACAAAGCACCACAGTGAGGAGGGACTTCTGGAAGTGGAATCAAAATTGAGCAAGAGAGAAAGAAAAAAAGGTCAAGGTCAAAATGGTGGAGGGGAACAGAGTCAAGAAATAAACAACAGAAGATGGAATTCTGTGAGGTTGGAAAGTTTTCCTAAAACATGTCTCATTTAAAAAACCCCCAGTAAAACTAATTTCATATAAAAATGTGCAACAGAAGCTTATCAAGATCAACTTCTATACAAATTTATTTTAAAATAAGAGAAGCAGAACTACATTCCCATAGAAAATAAAGGTATACCAGAAAGGTTTGCTTACAAAACTAAACAAATACTATTTCAAAACCAGCTAAAAGAGATTAAGAAAATGATAGTGAACATTAAAGAACAACATAAACTGAAATTAGAATTAAAAAAAAAATAAGATAGAACTAAAGTAAGAATAGGAAACAAAAGGAAATCATTTCAAAAATGAAGAACTCTAAAGAACACGAACTACAAATACAACACATAACAAATTAAGGGAAATAGAGGTAAAAAAATAAATTCAAAGACAAATGAAAAAAGGATAAATGAAAGCCGGAATTTAAGATAAAGTGACAATAAAATCAAAACAATGATACAAATAGAAAGTATAAAGACAAATTCAAGGTATTTGCTCTGGGAAAATAAAATATTTTAATTCACATATTGAAAGGCTACATTGCATACCTGATAATATTGACCCAGAATAAGAACAAAAACACCTAGAAATATTCCAGCAAAATTATTAACCTTAAAAAAAAATTGTTCATCTAGATAAAAAGAATACAAGAATAACAAAAAAAAACAACCAAAAAACTAAATTATCTCAGACTTTTCAACAATGATTTCTATCTCAGAAGAAAATAGATAAACATATTAAAATACAGAGAAAATAAAGTGTGGAAAAGGATTTTATACCCAGTGAAACAGATTTTTAAGGAAAATTAGAGCACAATTGCTATCAGTATTGCAAGAACTCAGGCAATATTGCTCACAGTATTGCTGATAAATACACTAGAGAAAGAACTTCAGACATCCAAGATGAATACAAAGATATCAACATAGGTCAGGAGAATTATATATATAGTTACCTATAGAAGTAGAGCTACATAAGGGCTAAGGTAGAGTAGAGTTTGCAATGATTATCTGCTCTGACAGTGTCATTATAGTATAACTAAAAATACAGGGGCGAATGTGAAGACTACCTGAAAAAAAATGTTTTCAGTACCCACATTGGTGGTAGTATTATATTTATTATTCTGAGATATTTGCTTATATAATATGAGATAGAATAAATGAGTAATTACCAACTATTCTAATCCTATCATTCCCTCTATCTTTGCGAACCAAGACTTTTAGTGTGAAAGAAAGAAGATAAAGCTGTAGTAGAGATGTAACAGGCAATAAAAAGTTATTGAGAATAAAAAGTTACGTAGTCTTGAATTGTGCTTGGAATTTATCAACATAAACTAAAAGGGCTTCTTAGAGAAAGGGCTGATTTCCAATATAGGAAAGAAATGTTCAAGTTGAGCCTGGAAGATTTTATTTTATTCTATCAGACAGTAAGGACACTATCGGTGATTCTCAGAGAACTCAGGAGCTAACTTGAAAAGGTTCTCACTAATCAAATATAGGAAATTTTGAGCTTCAATAATAATAAAAATTGCAATGGAATGAGATCCATTCAAATATTTAAATCTATGCTCATAACAATATTTTTAAAGTTGGTCACCTTTGGAGAGTGATAGGTAACTAGTTTATTCTCTTGAAGTCTAGAAAACACAGAGAAATAAATTGTGTCAATTTTGCCTTTTCTATCAAAATTATAACACAGGATAACCAAATAGTAGCTTAAGAGATGACTTTGTAAAACCATTTCCACTAATAAAGGAAAAATAAATAATAGAATTAGAACATCACCATTTTTAATCCCTAATGGCTAGATACAGGGGTTAGGCATCAATGGTTGCGATCATCATAAAAGATAGAAAACCAGACCCCCTGTCACTCCTATATTTTTCCTCAATACCAGAAATAGTTGTGCCCAAAACACTGTGATCCAGTTTCTAGGTTCCACAGCCAGTTTACTAAAAATGCTGAGAGAGATACATATTAAACTGCACTATGATTATATAAGCAGCAAAATCCAGATTGTGAGAAATGCTACAGGACAAATGGGGCAAGGTTTTTAACAAGTAAAAGAAAGGGCTGGAGAAGGAACCTAAAATTAAAAAAGAATTAAAAAACATCAAATTTTGAAAGAAATGAGCAAGATTAAAATGCCCGAGAAGGCACATTTGGATGATAAGCTTCTTTTAAAAATGCAAAAAAGTAAATAGTATATAAATTAGGATAACAGTTACCTACAGGGGAAGGTAAAGGTTGTGATTGGGATAGAGCACAGGAACTGGTCTTCTTGGGTGAGTTACAAAGTTCTATTACTTTATCTGGTAGTGTTTACAGGGTGTTTACCTTAGAATAATTTATTAGATCACATTTTTATTTGATACAGTTTTCTGAATCTGTGTTTTATTTTGCAACTTAAAAATGTAGAAAATAAATAAATATAAAACTTTATTCATCAACTTAAAATGGAAATATTTCATGAAAGACACAAAAAACAAAAACCAACACAAGAAGGAAGAGAAAACACACAATAGCTATTAAAGAAAGGAATATGTGCAATCATCCTTAATCTTAGCAAATCTAATCCAGTAATATACACAAAGAATTATACCCCATGGCCATAAGATGTTGTGTTTATCACAGCCATACAAGGTCATATTAAAATCCCAAAATCAAAAAATGTAACTAATCTTATTAATGAACTAAAAAAGCAAGACCATATGATTATCTTAATGGATACAGAATGAGAATTCGACAAAATCTAACACCAATTTTTGATGAAAACTCTTAACACACTGATATTATGAGGGAACTTAACCTATTAAACAGTATTTATTAAATACCTACAGATTTGTGAAATCAATAAGATATTTCTCACCAAGACTGGCAAACCAGTCTTGTAGTATTCCCTTTTAAAAGGATACTCCCTTTTACTATTTATATTAAATATTCTATTGGAGTTCTCAGTATAATAAGTAAAAATAAATAAAAGACACACATATTGGAAAGTGATTAAAATGTCTTTTTTTTTCAGATCTCATTTATATTTCTATATCATAGAAATAAAGAATTAGAAAAAAAATTTCCTATAGCATTAAAAAGCCTAAAGTACACAGGAATAAATTTAACAATTAAAGAAGTTGGCTGAGAGAAATTAATAAGATATAACTATTTAGAAAAACATGACATATTCTTAGATTAGAAACCTCAATGTTGTTAAGATGGTAATTCTTCAAATTGATCTAAAACACAAGGCAATCAAAACATAAGCCATATATTTATATAGAAATTGTCAAGTGGATTATAAAATTTTATAAAATACAAAATCCTACAATGACCAAAGTCATTTTCAAAAAGAACAAAATTGGAGGATTTTCACTATCTGATTTCAAGATTTTCTGTAAAACTACAGTCAGCAAAGAAATATTGAATTGGCAATATGACGGACAACATGCATCAATAGAATGGAACAGACAATCAAATCCAGAAACAAACCCACACATACGAAGTCAATTATTTTCAACAAATATGCCAATGTATATAACGAGGGAAAAGGCAATCTTTTCTAACAAATGAAACCACAATGAGATACCATTACACAAGTAACAGAATGGTTAAAATGAAAGCAATTAGACATTATCAAGATTTTATGTACATGTGAAGCAACAGGAACTCTCATAAAAATATGTAATGGTACAACAACTTTTGAAAACAGTTTGGAATTTACTTGCAAAGTTAAATATACACTTACTATAAAATCCAACAATTCCACTCTTAAATATTCACTCCAAAGAAATAAAAATATATTTTGACACAAAGATTTATGTACAAGTGTTTGTAACATCATTATTCATAACTACTTATACACTCAAAAACTGGGATGAATTTAAAAAATATTATGCTGGGGAAAATAAACCAGACCAAAAAAAAGAAAAGAAAAGAAAAAAGAAAAAAAGAGTAATGCTATTTGATTTCATATATATTAAATTCTGGAAAAGAAAAAATGAATCAATTGTGATGGAAAGCAGAACTCTGGTTACCTGGGACCATAGATTGGGGGACTGATGGCAAAGAGTTATGAGGCAGCTTTTGATGATGATGGAAATATATTATTTATTGTACAGTCAATACAATATTGATTGCAGTGGTGATTATATAGTTGTATACATTGGACAAAACTAATAAATAATACATTTTAAATGGGTACATTTCATTTTTTATATGTCTACCTCAATAATTTAAAAATCAGAAGGTGATTAAGTAACCTCAAAAAAATCAGAAGGTGATTAAGTAACAAGAACAGCAACCACTACAGTGAACCTGCACACTTCATAACTCCTTTGGTATACAGTTACAGCCCTCGATAAGGTCATGGTCAGCCTACATACCTTAAGCAAAACTATGCTGCCTCATCTCTCCAACCTTAATATCATTACTGGAAACTCCAGGATAGGAAAAAGATCAAACTTATTCTCGAGCTAGCTTCTGGAATTAATTTGAGTTCCTAAATGTGTGGCAATATTCTGATTTTATTTCTTGCTTTGGTTCTTTGTGCCATACTAAGGAAGTTCTACCCAACTCAATAGGGTCTTGAACAGAGGAAAAATTAGGGAAAAAATTAAATAAATAATCAAGATTCATCAGAATTTCAAGGAAAATTATCATTTGTCAAAGAAAAACAAGGAATAAAAAACAAGAAAACTGACTCTGAACAAAGAAATATAATTCGACTGCAATGTTAAAATAAATTCTAATTATTATCCAAAAAATGATTAGGAGCATATTTCATTCTTAATGAATATAGACCAGTATACCATGTAAAATGCACAACAAAAACACAAGGAAAAGCCAATCAAAAATTTTAAAAAAGGAAGTTAACTAAAAAATTTAAATTAAAAGCTGGAATACAGTTAAAGTAGTTACACAAATGTTATTCATTTCTGCATTTATTTATGTATTCAATATTTACTGGGCACCTACTTTGTGCTGGTGTTGACTTAGTACTATAAATAATGTAATGACCTATGCAAATCAGAACAATGTCCATGTGGACGTTAAAATTCAATTTGGAAACAAATAAAGAATTAAATATAATACGACGCCAAGAAGTGATAAGTAGTGTGAAGGAAACTAGAGCAGGAAAAGGACTTAGAGTAAGATAAAAAGGTTAGTCAGAGAAGGTCTTTTTGATAAACATATA
>NW_006494614.1:35526772-35535239 GCF_000325575.1 Pteropus alecto | reverse complement strand
ATAAAGTAGAATGATAGAAAGTAGTGAGAAATGTGGAATTTGAGAAAAGTGTTTTTAAGCCATAGTCACATTCAAAAGCCCTAAGCAAATAAAAACCTTGAGATATTGCTAAACAATAAGAAGGTGAATGTGGCTAGAACAGAATAAACTAAGGAGAGAATGGTAGGAGGGAATGCCTCTTTAAGGTATTGGAAAAGCTCTGTATTTTCTTACTAGTGTGATGGGGAAACCATTGGAGCATTTGAACATGGACGATTTATGACCAAGTTTATATTTAAAAGATGCCTGTGTATGTCGTATTGACAGTAGTTGAACAAGAGCCGAAGTGTTAAAATCAATCAGGAGATTATTGCAATAATCTTGATGAAAATTATGGTGACTTAAACTAGGGTGTTAGCAAAGGGGTTAGTATAACATAGTTGAATCAATAATATAAGCATTTTAAATGTGGAGATAACAAATCAGATGCGAAATGTGATGAAAAGAGAGACAACAGAAATAATCCTTATGGTTTGCAAATTAAGCAATGAAGTGAATTGGATGCTGCGGTCAGTAATAGGGAAAATTTTAAAATATACTTTGCTGGTAGAAATAATGATCCTTGTTTTGGCTATGTGGAGTGGAAAATAACTATTGGACATTTAGGGAAATAACTATTAGACAAGAAGTTTATGTATAAGTGTATAAGCTAAACAAACAAATAGATAAACAGAGAGAAAAAAGACATAGAGAATCAACTCAAAAAGCCTAGCATTCGATTCATAAAAAGAGCAGAAAGAAAATGAGCCAAATTGTTGCGATAGCCATTCATGCTAATCAAGAAATATTTCAGGCTTTCTGCTTTCCTAGGACGGGTTAGAATTTTACTTCCTGGCCTCCTCTTGGTGGAGTAGTAACCAGTTTAGACCAGCACATCATTAACAGAAGTGAAAGAAGTTAGTACTGCACATTTAATTTCTAGTGAGGACATCCAATGATTTCCTTTTTTTCCTGTAGGCATAGCTGGCAAGTTTATGATGTTGACTGTTCCAGTAGTCTTGTCCTGAGTGACAACAACAAATAGAACCATGATGGACATGTAGCATCAGTGAGAATAAACCTGTGTTGTTCTAGGACACTGACTGGAGTTGCTTGTTACCACAGAATAAGCTAATCTATTCTGAAGAACTATTACTCAAAGGAGAAGGAAGGAAAAAAAAAATTTGTAGATCCTCACTGCTTTAGCTATTTCATCTCCTATGCATCTGTTCTTAAGACATTATTTGCAAATGTACTCTGGGAAAATGAGAGAGTAATGAAGACAAAAGATGACATGGGATATGGGAAAATGTGACTCTATCCCAGCAAAGTAAAGAAGGGAAGTCTCAGGATAGGAAGGAGAACAGAAGGCAGAAGAAAGGCGGTCTCTGGGAAAAGAGGATACTATAAAAAAAAAAATTAAGATATTGTAAGAACCTGAAAATATGACAAAGAAAAATAGTGTGTTAAAACTGAAGAGAGTGTTATATAAATACTACCCATTCACTGCCCTCATCTAAAGAAAAACAAAAACAGTGCAAGTCAGAATTTAAAGATGACTCGAGTACTCCAAATCTTAAAGAGAAGTTAAGCAATTTAAGAGACAAAGGAGCAAGAAGTCGCATAATCTACTAACAGGTAGAATATGTAGGATGTTGGAAGATACTGGCAATAAAATTAAAATGTAAGTTTTACGAAAGCTAAAATATCATTCAAAAATTTTCATGCAGTGCACAAATTATTTACAATTATTTACTCATTTTCTTGTCACACCAAATCTATGAAATACATTTCACTATTAATTCAGTTTTAACATGAGGAAAAAGACTTCTTGCATAATTTGTTTAAAGTCACACAACTAGTAAATGGCAAAGTCATTATTTGCACCCTAAAAGTGTAGCTAAATTTTAAATACTCTTCAACATAGAGTTAGAAAGACAACTAGACACTTTAGTAGCAGTACAATTCCAATGTAGAAAACACTTAAGTGTGGCATGATTTTAAGTGATTGTGAAGTTATTTTAAAAAAGGAAAAATCTATTTTGAATAAAATGAAAGGGTGAAGTTAGAAATATAGAGAAGAAATATACACTCAGTGTATTTTATTACTTTGCTGTGCAGAAAACACTTCACGTACTTATTATAATATAAATTCCAATTATTATTGCAATTATAAAAGTAACCCATAGATAAAGAACCAAAATCTAAGTTTAAGTTATCCAATGAATTTAAATGTTAGCAGCTTATAGACCTGCAAATATGTGAAAACTTGTTATATAATTAAAGTAGTATTGCAAATCAATGGGCAATATGTACTACTGAATAAATGTTGCTTGGAAAATTCGTTGTCTATATAGAATAATAATAAATCTAAGTAAATTAGGTTATCAGGGATAAAGATCAAGTGGATTAAACACTTAAGTGTAAACAAGCAAAACTTCGTAATATTTAGAACAAAATGGGAAAAAATTTTATAACCCCATGTTAGAAAATTATTTTGTAGCCATGGCACCAAAGCAGAAACTATGAAGAAAAAGTGCTAAATCTGACCATGTTATAATCAGAAACACCTACACAATAAATGGCACTCGAAACAAAATGAAAATACAAATCATAAGAAGAGATATTTGCAAGGCAAATAATTACCAAAGAATCAGTATATAGACAATTACAACAAATCTAAATCCACAGAATATTAGAGAATAATATAACCAGCAATTGACAATAAATAAATAAATAAATAAATAGCAATAAAAAATGAATAGAGTATTTTGGTTGTATTTGGCATATATATGTATATGTATGAGTCTGTATTTATCTGTACACACATACATACAAACACACATCTAATTTATTTTAGAATGCTAAGTAAAATTATGTTTTATCTTTACTAAAGAAGTCACCAGCAAAAATGATTAAATACAATTTCAGGAAAGCATAACTTACATTTTTTCTATAGATTAGGTACTTCACACACAACCTAAGTTTCACAAGAGATTTCTCTCAGAGACAGTTCTTCAAAACTGCAGTGTGAGCTCACTACTTCTGTTTTAACTACTCTTCCATCATCATCACTTAAAAAAAGGATGTCTCTCATTTGAAATACATAAAATAATTTTTCTTTTGTTTTGTTTTAGATATACATACACAATAGATATACCGAAGTAACGATTCTCCATGACAAGCTGTGGAATGGGTGGGCTGAAACAATTTTTCATTCTTCTAACACTTGAACCTTATTTTGAAAAGAAGTCTCTCAATTTCTTGATCTACACAATTATCTACAAGTAGTGACAGGTTGTACTAGGGTCAAGCAGAGAAAGATTAAAGACGTTTCAGCCAGATTCTATAAAAATTCCATTATCCTCCAAATTTATTAAAAAAGAAGAAAAGTTTTCCAAAGTATCTCAAAATAGAATTTTCTATACAGAAATCCTATATAGAGGTTCACTGTGATTTTTTTATTCATAACTACCATAAGTAGGCTTATTTATTTATCATGTCTCAGAAGTAACCTAAATGATAGAATTTGAAAAGTAGAATATTTATTTTTTGCTAACATTTTGTAAAATATGGTCCTTGGTCCCATATTTATATTGTTTTCTAACAGTTCCTTTTTCAATAATATCATATATTATTAATCTTAATTGACTATTTTGTTATTTAAAATACTCATTTTGCAAAGACTCTAGGGAATGAAATGTTTTAGGAAAGAGTTTTTGGCCAAAGCTTTATAATATACTATATACATTTAAAAGATTACATGTGCTTTTGGGAACATGGGGCCATTTTGTAAAGCATCTGTAAAATTAAGATTAAAAGCAAGAGGTGATTGTCCTTTCCAAATTCTAGCAGTTCTTAAACTTCTCTCAAAACCAACTCAAATGATAAGGAAGAAAAGGAGGAGAAAATAAATAAGGAGATGGAGGGGGAGAAAGCAAATAACTGCTACTACACTAAGAATTCCCAGGTACTGTGCTAAGGAAATCACAAAAATAAGATATTTATATATAATGCTAAAACATAGTCAATGGCATAATGACAACTATACTGTTCAGGAAACTGAGACTTAGAGTATACGTAGATTGCCAAAGATTACATGTGTGCAAACGTTAGAAAGAGAAGCAAGACTTAAACACAGAGATACCTGGAAATCCTGGGCACTTTCACGATGCTACACAGTGATGTGGCAAATGGAGTTCACTTGGCTGATGTTCATTTGTACAAATATAAGGTTGTCCCACATAGAAAATAAATAGGCTCTAGGTCATACATAATTCCTAGTTTAATGATGATAATTTCACCAGCTCCCATTAACAAAGATATATTTAAATGCAAGATAATGAAAATGATGTCATTGTAAGGATTATCTTAAATCTTCTTTCACTTAAGTGGAGGGATAATGCCCAAGCTTTGATATTTATGACTATTTTTAGTAACAAACTTGCCATACGCTTATGTAGGAAAAAAAACTCTTGTGGCTCTATTCTCTGTGGCTTCTTATCTGCATGGAAAGCCCAAAAGTATAAATTTCATCCCTAAAGATCAAGTTATCTCTGCTTAGATCTTAATTTATACCCCAGAGGAGCCATGTGTGAATTCCAGTGGTGAACCAGAGCCTACTTGGGCAATCATCTTCTCACTTTAGAGTATGGCGGTTGTGAGCAGAAGTCTAGGGTCACACTACCAGCCCTGGCACTTATTAGTTTTCTGATTTAGAAGAAAGAGCTTATCTTCTCTGTATCTCTATTTTCTCATCTCCAGACTGGAAATAATAACAGTACCTGGGAAATAGACTTAGATCAGGATTTTACCATGGAGAAGCTATATTAAGAAGTGCCCTTAGAATCAACATGTGAAAAGGTGGAGACAAAGCAGGAGCAGACAGAGAAAGAAGTCATATGATACAGACATAAGAACAAATTTAGACAAACCCATTGGGAACTCTAGAGCTAGAACGGTCTTTTAGTAGTTGAGGCTAGGATGACAAGAACTTTTTATGCAAGCATTAATCAGTCATTAGATGACAGCTGTCTTGCAAAGGACATATTTAGTGAGGCATCTATCTGCAGTTGAGCCAATACCTGTAGGAGGTGACAGCTGAACACTCTCCCTACTATATACTTTTAAGCCTCAGTAACAAGTCCTTCTTTGAAAGGAGATCTCAGTGACACATTACAGCATCTACCACACTACCTCATAGTATTGTTGTAGGCTAGATGATGAAGAGAGGACAGAGAGAGAGAGAAAGAGAGAGAGAAAGGAGCAAGGGAGATTATAAAATTATAAAAATGTTTGGCATATAGTCAAGACTATGTAAAGTGTCAATTACTGCTATTATTATTATTGAACAAATAGACAACCTTATGTAAAATGTAATGTTCATATAAAAGGAAAAGAGAAGCCTAAAAAAAATTGGCTGGATGGGTGGGGTTATAGTGAACATTTATTATCATGAGATTCATGGATAACAGTTCACTTCTTTTGAGGAATTAATACTCCCTAATTCCAACCATGTAGTTCCAAAGAGGCTGTGAACCATTACACCCCACACCCTCTTGTAACCCCAGTACACAGTGGACATGTGACTTACCCAGGGCCGATAATGGAGCTGCCTTCTAATCACCAAGCCTGGTCTGGTCTAGAGTGGGCATTTGATAACACTAGACAATTTTGATGTAGAAAGAAAAGGAAGATTCCTTTCTCTCTGGCAATTAAAAACTGAGAGTATGGACTCCATGATCTCACTGTAGTTAAATATATACTCCAGATCCTTGAAAGACAAAAAAATAATCACTCAAGATGGATGAGAAATTAAAGACAGAACATGACCCAGGATGCTGAAGACCATGCCACCTATCAATTCCAGGTGCCACTGTTCAAAAGTACTGGGGAACTCTGGGTGATTTGAGCTGAACTTGCTTTCGTTCATCTTTGTGAAGGCTAGGGTCAGAGTCTTCCACAAAGAATTTTGCTCACAGGGCCAGAAATAACATTGGCAGGTCACCTGGGACATGAGACTTCTCAGGTCCTAGATACAAATTTCTAAAAGCCCCCTAATGTTATCTTCCTGCTCCCTCTGAGGGATGCTGCTTAGCTTGCAATTGCACTTGCAGTTTGAGGTATTAACACTAGAGGTCTCTCCCCACTCATGAGCCTTTTTCCTTGCAGACAGGACTCTGCCTCACAGCGCAGCCAGCTGTGCTTATGTTCACAGAAGTCTGCAATAACTACACCAAATGTTAATTCTGCTAACATTAGAAAACATCCAAGATAGAGAATCTTGAAACTCCAAATCCTTGCTCTTCCTAAATCCATTCTACATTTCATGATAGATATGCAAAAAGTATACTTTAACCAAAAAACCCCGCTATATTAATAAAATAAAATAATAAAATTTCAAAAACTATGTTAATATAGTACTTCTCTGCTCTCATGTACAACCAAAAAAAGAGCCAATGAGGCTGACTAGACCCAGTAAGTCGCTAAGGATCCTTTCACCTGAAGTCTATATACCAAGCGTAACAAAAACATCTACGGCCATGCCACCCCGAACAAGCCCAATCCCATCTGATCTTGGAAGCTAAACAGGGTCGGGCCTGGTTAGTACTTGGATGGGAGAATATCTAGGAAGACTAGGTGCTGTAGGAGTAAAAAATAAAAATTAAAAAAAAAAAAAAGAGTAACAAAAACATGCTGACCAACCATCTTAGTGTTCTACTCCTTAGACTTAGATGTTAACAGCATCCCCTTGAGGTGTGCCATGAGCAACACACAGAGCTGAATATTCAAGCCTGGGTACACCCAGATCATGGCCTTATAGATATCACATTCTGATAGAGTGTTAGTCAAGATCAAGGGAAATAGGGGAGAAATAAAAATTTTACCAAAGGCCTAGTCTAGGGCATTAGACCTAATCCATCTATTGCAAGCTTATTTTATAGTGGTCTTTATTAGACTCTGTAAAGAGAGACATGCATCGATCCAAAGAAATGTGAGGGAGGAAGGGAGAGAGAGATAGACGGACAGACAGAGACAGAAACAGAAACAGAGAGAGAGACAGAGAACTAAGTTACACAAGTCAAATAGCTCCCAGGCAGATTTACACAAACTCCTTACCCTTAAATTCCCTTGGACTTGCTTCATTCCATTAGGTATTTCTCCATCTTAAAGTTGAAAGCAGCCTAGATGGGGTGATAGAAGAGAGGCCTCCAGCAGGGCAGAGCTAGAGAGCAGCTTGAAATTTCACCTGGACATCAACAGTCTCATGTAGGTTGCCTCAGGTAAATATCTGCACCGTTTTTTTAATGTGTGTTTAGGACTTGGAATATGGAGCTTGCTTAATTAGAAAACATTTAAATTTAACTTAAGCTGAGCCATCTTTCTTAAAACTTCTTCCACTTTTACAACTTTTACCTAGTAAATTGAGATTTATTGAGCATGGTGCTCCAATGTACAAGGCTAAATTTGTGAAACTAAAGTATGAATATGTTTAACTTAGCCAAGAATCCCAGAATATTTGGTAAGCAAAACTTGCATTAAAATAACAGAAAAAGCAGCACAAATTATTGACCTTACAAAGGATTCATCTCACAGTACATGTTATTTAAATGTCAAGACTCCACATGCTTCAAATGTGATTTAATTTACAGCAACTTTAAATTCACACAACTTTTCAGCACCACATAGATTGTACTTATTGAAATAAACCTGCACTTAGCTAAAAAAAGCAGAACTAGAAATGTTTTGAAACTAATGCTTTCATGGTCGTTATTTAAAAGGGACAATTAATTTGGTCAACTAAAGGGTGTCCAATTGCATGACCAAAAATTTTCTAGTCAGGTTCATTTTTAGTGCTCATCAATAAAATGAGCTCATTTTAACTGGAAATAGTTCGTAGCTATCTTATGAGAAGTATTCGCTAGATGCGACAATGAACTACCTGACAGAGAAGGCCTTTAAACCCTAGAATGGTTATTAGGACACTGCAGTCTCTTTCCTGGATGCTTTAAAGAGTTAAATTCACTCTCTTCCACAAATATGCTTTAAGTGTGGCTTTTTGAGGGCATACCATGTGAACCCAAAAAATATTTTCTGGACAATTATTCTAACTTCTGTTTTGCACGAGCTATATGTGTGAATAGGAAGGAGATAGATGTATACATACATATTCTTCCCTTTCACTGTAAAGTCAGTGGCATGCTTTGCCATGCTTTTTAAAGTATAATCCTTATGCTATTCACCAATGTTCTCCCTACTGTCTTACTCACAAGTATTACTTGCAAGAGATGTGCCATCACCCCTTTGGCCTAGAAGCCAGCCAGACAATGCACCTCTTGGATGCTCCATCCTGATTGTAATTCTGCCCAAGCCCTGCCTGTTCCCTCGCCTCTCCAAAGGTCAGCCTGAGGTCTGCACGCCATCGCTAATGGGTGCACACAGCCTGCTC
>NW_006494614.1:35523786-35526716 GCF_000325575.1 Pteropus alecto | reverse complement strand
CTTCCCTCCTTTCCTCTCTCCTGTGCTAGCTCTCTCTTTCTCTGCCTTGCAAATGACTCTGAGGAACTAGACTGGTGGATGATTTATATTAAAAAAAAAAGCCCTCAGTTTTTTTTTTTTTTGAACTGGGCTCCCTGAGAGCACTCAGGGCTGCCTCGTACTGCTCAACGCCTACCTGCTCAACTGCAGGGAAACAAGCTTCTGAAGGCTTTAATGGGATTTTGCCTGAGGCTGTTTTATTAAGATGTCGGCTTTTTCTGCTGCCTCTGCAGCTGACACCATTCACTGTCAGCTGTCCCCTCCCCTTCCCACCCCCACAGCCACCCCCCCCAACAATGCACCAAATTATTCGCTTCATTTAGTGCTCATGGCTCAGTGTGGGCAAATTGGGAGAAGGAGCCCTACTGGGCCAGATGAACCAGGCAGAGGTGAAAAGCCACTGTGCTACTTAACTAGGAGCTTAAAGGGAGGGGAGAGGCAAAAAAAAGAGGACTAAATAAATGCCACTGGGGCACACTTCCATTCTATTAGGAAGAATCATATTCAGTATCAATACACCCATTTTGGAAGTACATTTACATTACTCATTTACATGAAACCTTCATCTGGGCAAGTCTGTATACACAGCTTTGTATAATTACCTACAATATGTTTTGCACATACATTACAAGTCAGCTTGGATATTATGTGATTCGATTAACTACTACATATTTGTTACAAGAGAAAATCGACATGGACTTAAATATTTTAATGAGTTCTCTAAAATATATATATATATATTCTATCTTCTGGGAAGGAAGAGTTGACTACAAAATGGAAATTAACATAGGTAGTAGTGGTTGTGATAAAAATAGTGGGTTTCTGCATCTGTGTGTATATGTGTACATGTGCATGTGGGGAAATTTGTTTGTTTGAGGTATGTTTGCAAGATGGGGAGAGTGTTTACAACAAAACACTTTATTCTTAATTACCTGTCATGTTTACTGTAAGAATAAATTAAATGCAGTCAGCAGTTGTAGTGGTCAGGCTGTAATGTCAATGGTGACATCTAATTAATAGTAAAAAAAAAAATGCATACTTATACAGAACAGATCTATTAAGTACTCAGAATATTTTGTAAGTGATTTATAATGAGGGTTAACAGAAGGAAAACTCACTATGTCTCTATTTTACGGGTGTGAAATCTAATGGCATAATAGGAAAAGGCAATTGATTCAAGACAATATAGTAGTTCAGTATCGGTTGCTGAGAAAAACCATTGCGTTCCATTTCCTTTGATCGATTTCCCCAATAACCTTATGTAACAGGAATGTCTTCACTTAGAAGTCATTCCCTCACTCAACAAATGTTTACTGAGTCCTTTATATTGTACTTTCTATCTACAACCCTATGTGTTAAGCTCAAGTTGCAAAACAGAAAGCAAAATTTGCCAATATGTCTGCTTTCATAAAACTTCCAATTTAGTAAAGAAAATAGATATTGACAAAGCAAGCGAAACGTAATCTGCTGGAAGGAAGTGATAAAACTTAAAGAGAGCCTTCATCAGGAAGATTTGAGTTAGTTTGGGGAATCGGATCAGGCTTCCCTGAGGAAGTAGTGGTGGATCTGAGATCTGAGAGATTAATAGGGGTTAACACAGTGAAGTCATGTGTGTATGGGGCGGAGGGTGTGAATTAGGACATACATGTACAGAGGTGCTCTGGCAGGAGCAAGGTGATGCTTTTAAGGAAATAATACGTGATGAAACACAAATATCAAGTAGATAGGTAATTTAAAGTGCTCTGGGAAAGGTTAGGTTTAGAGCTCAAAGAGCCTATGAGACCTTTATCCTGAAATCACTGAAACCTTTTATATGCCATTGAAAGATTTTAAACTGTAGGGTTTCTTTGAGGAAGATATGTATGTATAGTGTAACATAATCTTCATTAGAAGTCACTTGTTTGGAATAGAGAATAATTGAAAGAGTGCAAAAGTGAAAGCACAAATATATCTAAGAAACTTTCTCAGAGGTCCAGGGAGAGAAAATGAGAAGTTAAACTTGGATGGTGAAGGATTTTGGAAAGAGATGGACAATACTAAGATATCTGTTGTAGGTAAATTGGCAGGTGCTACTAATAGTGAAGGTGGGAGACTGAGATGTCAAGGGTAATTTCTAAATTTCTTGCTTGCAAAATAATGGCCCTATTTACCATGGCAGAAGAACACTGGAAGAAGACCAGTTTGGGAAAAAGCTGTCCTTGAATTTGATGATAGACCAAATTCATGCTATATGAGGTGCCATTGAAATTTTAGGTTGCAAAGTATCAGGTTTGAAGATGTTAAATAACTATCGATACAGTCTGGTGTCAGAGGAAGCCTGGAGATATGTGTGGATTATCTATGCATTGGTGGTAGTTGCTGCCAAGGGAAATCAGTAATATTGATTAAAAGGAGTAGAGGAAGAACTAGGAATATGTGTATTTATTGGGTGGCTATAGGAAATTGAACCTCAAAGGAAACTGAGGGATAACCAGAGAGGAAGAGAAATCCTTGGGAATGAGTGATGTCAAGAAATAAAATTTTTCAAAAATGACAGTGCTCAACAGTTTCACAGAAATGTCAAGTGCAAAAAAGCCTAACAAACATCCACGGAATTGTTCAACATGGAGCTCATTGTTTTGTGATCACTGGGAGCTTTAGAAGATAAACTGGAGTGGACCCAAAAGTCTAGCCTAGGAACAATAACTACTCTCTCAATTTGCTGAAAATTGTCCCAGTTTATACCTGTTGTCCCAATACAACTACTCATATTACTTCTGTCACTCTCAAGAGTTACTGTTTAGATGATAAAATTTGTGAACACAGCAATTTTGAGTCTGAAGGCTTTCACATGCTTTTTACACTTCTCCCAGCTTGAACTGCCCTTCTCTTACCCATAACAGATCTCTATC
>NW_006494614.1:35511020-35523739 GCF_000325575.1 Pteropus alecto | reverse complement strand
TGCCCAAATGCAAAATATAATCATCTCCTGCCTGCACTGCAATAGCTTTCCTGTTCCATTCCAACATATTCTTTATGTAGCATCCACAGTTTAACATTTTAATCATAAGTCAGATCATGTCACTCACCTGCAAAATATAAATGAAAGAATGGCTGCTCATCTTCAAAAGCTTCCACTGACCTTAAAATAAAAACCAATATTAATATCAACTATAATGTTTGCCATGATTCTGTATACCAATCAAACTTTGTATTTTCTCATGCACCTAGCCTCTCTCCTTAAACTATAGCAAAATTAAACTCATAAGATATTCAGAGTGGGGTAAGATTTCCTAATGTAGATGTTGCATATGTTGTTTCCTTGACTAGAAATTTTTTATTTACTCTTTACTTTGCATCTATCTTGTTGGTAGATTCTAATCTCAATGAAGATAGAAATAATGCCTTTGTGTTTAATATTGTATATCTTGATAATACCACTGTACTTATATGTCTCCTGAGTGTATGAAGTATGTTTCAACAAATTTTGATTGTGTGTCAAATGTATCCAGGTAAGGATTTCCAGGGCTAATTCTAGAATTAAAATTTATCAAATAAAAAGAGTTTCATTACAAGTCATTCATTTTTTAGTGAATAAAGTGTTAAAGCTTATGGATCTCAGATATAAAAGCAACTTATGCATCCTTTTTATGATGCTATTAAATTTAGACATCAAAGTTATGTTTATAAGGTAAGTGCATGATTGAGTTTTGAGCATACATTTTTAAAGAACTGGTGTGTTTTTTTTGCATAAGAACTCTTAATTATCTCAGATACCCCAAATCCTGAATACCTTGCTACTCAAAATACTTAACTGACCTCTACTTTCTTGATTACCCCTAGTAACAGTTAGGAGCATAAATGACCTTGTCTCCAGAATAATCTGAAGCAATTAGACAAAGTCATGATGTTGCTATAAAAACTCCAGGATCTCCTGATAGAAAGGCCATCTTCCTCTGGACTGAGAGAGTATGGCTTTCAAGAGAATATTTATATCTTCCTTCTTCAATGCTAGGGGAGCCCCCATTTTCCTGATTTCCAACCCCTAATTCATCTTTAGATTCGAATCTTTTTTCTCAATCTTTACTACGTGAGGAAGGTTGAAAGTCTCAAAAAAACTTGCTTGACTTGTCTCCATCTCTTCATTTGTGCCCCTTGAAAGCTCCACTCACCTACAAGGAAAGAAGCTGCTCTAACTTTATCTCTACAATTAGAATATTTATTTGTAATCTACCAAGTATAAGTTTATGGCCTAGGTACTGGAAATCCAAAGGTGACAAAAAAAACCACCAAACTTTGGGAGAAGAAAATAACCTTTGACTAGTATATTTATGAACCAGTTTGTAGGTAAATCGATTCCTTTAGATAGTCACAGAAGCATACAATGTGGGCACATGTGTAGTTAAGATGAGGTCATACTGGAGTAGGGTGGGCCTGTAATCCAACACGACTGATGCCCTTAGAAAAAGGAAAATTTGGACATAGACACACACAGACACACAGACACACAGACACACACACACAGACACACACAGACACAGACACAGACACACACACACACACACACACACACACACACACACACACACACACGCCTGAAGTCTCATGGGCATTTATCCAAAAATTCAACCTGGACGAATTGGAAATTATCATCAGTGGCCCAGATATCTTTATTCTGTATTTCTATCTCTGTGAAAAAGAGTTCTAACTATTCAATTAGAAACATGGGTCAGAAATATGGGTCAAATTCTTGATTTTTCCATCTGTCTCCTTTATATTTGTGTTAGTTCAGTTTCTTTAAGAAACGGACACCAAACAAGATTAAATGTGCAAGATACTAAGGGAAATATTGTGAAAAAATGTGAAGACTTATCAGACCTACATGTAGCTATCACTGCAAAGAAAGGGTAGAGAGAAGAAAGGGAGGGAGGAAATTAGTTTGGATAGAGGTTTCTTAGACCATAGAACAATTCGAAGTAAACTTTGGCAAGACCATCAGGGAGTCTTTGAGTCCCACATCTCCCAGAAGTTGGCTCACCTTATTATCCCTGATATACTTAATTTGGGGCTGGTCGTAGCCTGAGAAGCTTGTGATCTCAGTGAAAATTCACATGGACTTCAGAGTGCAGCAGCTAAGGCCCTCCCTCAGTCAGTTATACTCTCTGGGAATTAGAGTTAGAGATCTGGAAATTTCATTTCGAGGCTGCCATCTGACTCTTATTGGAATTACTTTAGCTCAGAAAAATCATTGCTAAACTAGACTAATGCCATAGTCTCATCTCTGATCTCCTAGCTCCAGTGTTGCCCAACACCCAAACATACACATTTGTCTTTTAATATGAATCAGAGCATAAAATTACTTGGTTTACAAACTTCAATGGCTCCCCAGCACCCTCAAGATAAAATCTGTTGTTTGACCACAAACATTTTATGACGACATTCCTCTTGTAGCCTTATTTTTCTTTTTCGATGCTTTTTATTTTGCACAGCTACTTCTAAATGACTTGCCATTTCCAACCCAAATTATTCTGTCTGGTCTTCAAATCTTTGCAGGTACTATTTAGGCTATCTGTAATAGCCTTCTCTATTCTTTTAAAACTATCTCACTTCCTATTTTAGCATATATGTCATCTTCTCTAAGAAGTCTTTCCTAAATCTCAGGTCAGGGTACTTCTTATGTGTGTTCTCATAGAACTCGGAGCTCAACTAAACTTGTTTTACCCTGAATTGCCAGACTCTTCTTCTATTGGTAAGAACCACTGGAATATTTCTTCACCCAGCTCAATTTATGGTTAATAGCACTAAGTATTTGTTGAACATATGAATAAAGTAATCGGGCTTAATTGACATTATAATACAGAAAAAAAGGGTGATAATGAAGATCAGCATTAAAATTTTGAGTTCAAATGGGAAGCAGAGAAGTAGAACAATATTGTTACCAAATGCTATTTATAATGCAAATAAAAGAAAGTCTAGCAAATAAAAAGTATGAACTAGGAAAAATGTTATGTAATATGTACTATTGAGTTTTCATACAAACTAAATACCCTCTTATGAAATTTTTCACTATTAGGGTTTTTTAGCTTTTGAATTTGGTGAAAATATGTCCACTTAATATGTGATACAAAAATGAAGCTTTTCTAGAGTTTAAGACATATATGTAGATGCTGATGTGATATCACAATTAATATTTCCATATTTTTCAGATTGAAAAATGTTGGGAATATTGAAGTGATAAATTGGAATAATATCTCAGACAAAGAAGAAAAATTTTTAAAATATAATTACTCTTAGAGATTCAGAGACACCATAATTTTACCTGGAATATATAAACTTTTATTCTCAAGCTTGATGACCACTGCTGCAGCCATATTAAAGACTTACTATAATTTCTTCTCTTCTAATCAACTCTTCTTGCTATACTACTTAAAATAACATTGTGGAAAATTCAATAATTAATATTCATGCTAAAGTTGGCTGTATTCACAATACAATTTAGAATCACAATACAATTTAGAAGTCTTGAAGAAATATGATGACCTAGAATCACAAAGATATCTGATCTTCGTGATTCTAGGTCACCATATTTCTTCATGACTTCCTGATAATAATAATAGCTATTAATATAACAAAAACAACAACCTAGCTAACTTTTATTGGACATGCCAGATTTAGAGTAAAATCAGTTTATGATATGTAGCAATTGTTTTTCTTTTTTGATATTTATTACTTGTACATTTGTTACTCTCATAAGAAAGGCCATAAGATTATAAAAGATGTTACGTGTATTTTTTACTATTAAAGTAAAATTAAATAATTTTCAGTTATATGGCACTTTCCCTCTTTATAGGGGATAGAAGCCAATTGTTTGTAAAGGAAAGATATGTTTTGGAATCAATAGATTTGATTTAAAACTCAGTTTCATGAGTTAAATCTTTCTAGCCCTGATCATTTATTTAAACTTGACCCTTAGTTTTCAATAGCCATAACCTAGGTTGTCCATAAAACAGAGATCAGGGCAAAGCTAACTTGCTAAAGCTTTCCTAGGTGGAGGCAAGAATGAGCAGAAAAGAAAAGTGAGTTAAGGAAAGGAAAAAAGCAAGTATGAGATGGTACGTTATCGACTCGGTGACATCTTCAGAAAAAAATATTAACAGACTGTTGCTTGGCCATATGGGATATTTTCCAGACAAGCTTTGTGGAAATATTGCATGTTGGAATAATCCACAAGTAAAAGGAAAGGAGAGGGATTTATCTTGTTAATTTTACCCATCTCCTGACTCATTGGTTGAAATTCACACAACAGGATGTTAATTCCTTCACTTTTGGGCTGGCTTTTCTCCAGGTAGTCCCACAGAACACTGCTTTATAGGAGCCCAGAGTGGTAGGAAGGAACCATAATCTCTAAGTGCAGTCTGTGTGCGTAGCAAATGATGTATGTTGTTCTGGTACACAAGGATAAAAAATGACAGGCAGTAATACTGACTCTCATAAATAATGATTATGACAGCCATGGCTGTGGACATTTTATCCATTCATTCTTTCACATTGACAAGAATTTACTAGCTAAATGTCAGGCTTATACTAGTTTGGGGCTAAAATGATAAAGATTTAGATTCTGCTTTCCAAGTGCTTATAGATATATGTGGGTGTTTGTGTGTGTATCTGTTTGTGTGCATGCATTCTTCTTTTGAAAGTCAAAAACTGCCTACGAGCCTTATTACACCATAATTTCTGGTATTTCTCATTTCTCTGGGAAATGGAAAGTTTGTCTCAATTTGCTTATTCCACAAAAGAACCATTAGAAGTTACTTCTGAAAATACTGTGAATTCCATATCTTTAGCGGGACTATTTTCTTTATGATTTCAGTTTCCTTTGTAGCAATGAGTTACCATAAAGTTCACGGTGAAGGCGACTCAGAGACTAAATAAATTTTTTGTTTGTTTGTTTTAAGGGTCCTGGGAATCATACCATATATAAAATGGAGTTTCTTGAGTCTATTATAATCCTTAGTCTTGCAAGCCTGTGAGTCTACTGTTAGGGATATACGTACAGTTTCAGGAAAGACTGTCTCACCCTACTTCCTATTTCTAGTTCATCTTTATGTTCCTCTATCATCATTTGGGATGTGGACATCTTTGGACTTGAGATAGAATTCAACAAGGATAATTTCTAACCTTAGAGGTAAGACTACCTTCCAGAGTATCTACCTCGTATTCAAATATTACCAGGAATAATTTGGGAAAATCAGTTAAAATTTTGCACCACTAAGGGAAAAAAACTGCATATGAGTCAAATTTTATCTGAAAAGAAATTAATGAGTACAGGGGGCAATAAACCTATACCAGTACAATTCAGAATTTGCACAAATTTACCACCATATTTATGGGAAAACTCTGTAGTTATAAGACAGCATAATGTCTCACTATTTATTTGACTTATTTATTTTCTTACCGCTTTCTCTTGTATCCCTAACTGCTTGTCAAAGAAAAGACATCAAGTATTTAAATAGAGGCAAACCTATATGGAATAACTTCTTGAGTTTTCTATGTATTATATATATTTATATATAATGATTTTTTAAAATCATTACTGGGCAAAGACCTGAGAACAGAGAGAATTTTATGACTTTTTTAAATAAGCACTTCCACTAATTTACATATTAAAAGTAATGTAGACTCAATATTTTCAATTTTGTTTTTCAATTTTGAGATATTTTTTATTGGAACCTATTCTATCATGGAGTAACTGTTTCTTCTAAACACCGCTGAGATAATTTTAGTTGTAAAAATGAGGTACAATTAGATGAGAGCAGCTGGCAGAATAGACAAGTTTTTTTGAGATAGGGTGAAAGTATGAAAACCCATGTGATGAGAGAAAAAGTTTAAAAAGTAAAAAGCATGATTAAATTTAGGCAATAAGCTCAAATATATATTTCTTCTTGTGTATATGTGTGTGTAATAAGATTATAAATTAACAAGTTAGAATCCCCTGAGTGCTTGTCATTCCTTGGTTAAGAGTTGATTGTTCATAGAGACATAGTCATCTGTTGGCCACTAAGGTAACACAGATTGCCCGGGAACATTTCTGCCTTAGGCTTTGAGAGAAAACTCCTTATAATAGTAACTCATTAAAATGTACTTCTGTTAACTGATAGAGTTAAGATCCTTCCTCGGCCCCTGGCACTCAGATAGAGTGTGGGGTCTAAGAATAATTGGGCCCTCTGAAAATTATCAGTTCAATTCTATAGTGAACAGATTTTAAATTATTTCAAGAGAAAGAGAACAAATTAGTCCACACAGAGGTTCATGTGAGATTTAAAATGTCTATAGCTGCATCATGCTCCTAGCACATAACTTTACAACTGTGTATAAGTTAATAAAGTTAAGCAATATTATTGTTATATTTAATAGTTTAAACCTGTATAGAAATGGACATTGCTGGAATAGTCCTAAGGTAGACTATTTTTTTTACTACTTTTTTTTTGTTTTGTTTTATTTTTCATTTGATCCTGGTTGCTATGCAAGGAGGAAACAAATTAAATTACAAATGTATTACCTCTGTAAGTCTTCCATGACAGATGTGTGTGAGTGGGAGAGAGAGAGAGAGGGGTGGACAGTGGGGGGAGCGGGGGCAGGAAGGCAACTCTTAGAGCATCTGATGTCTCAGGTAAAGGTGTAAATTAAAATATAGTTGACCCTTGAACAACATGGATTTGGAATGTATGGGTTTACTTACACACAGATTTTTTTCCAGGAAATACATATACTACTGTAAAGGTATTTTCTCCTCTTCATGATATTCTTAATATTTACTTTTCTGTAGTTTACATTATTATAAAAATACAGCATACAATACATATAATATATAAAATATGCATTAATCAACTGTTTATGTTATCAGTAAGGCAACAGTAGACTACTAGTACTTAAGTTTTGGGAGACTCAAAAGTTATTTGTGAGTTTTCAAAAGTGCAGGGGGTTGGAGCTCATAACCCCCACGTTGTTCAAGGGTCAACTGTAATTTTCTTTTAGAATTGACAGTAAGGAAAAAAAGGAAAAGGAAAAGCAGTAGAACTATATGAAAAATCATAGGCAAAGACACCAGCAAAAGGCTCAAATAGCTGCGTGTAAAAATGCAAAATTGATTTTTCATTAAAAAAAATTTTAAGTCTTACATGGAATTGTAATTAATAAAAGGATAGAGACAGAGTTGGTCTAATAGAAGTAATAATTCCCTACTTTCTTCCACTAACCTCCAAAACTCAACCTCCCCTCTCCCCTCCACCTGTCTATGGTTTGTGCTGAGTTAAAATTCAGCTGAAGAATCTCCAATAGGAGAAGATCATTTGCATTTTGGACGTATGCGTTTACCCAAGAAGATGGATGTTATATTTTGTTTTCTTATTGTTTCTATCTTTGGTCTTAGATCCAATCTGAGGTAAATTTTACCTGAGACAACATGAGTTTATTCTCTCCTCTTCGGTAAAGAGACAGTGATGTTCATTCTTTTTATATTTGTTTTTAATTTAAGTATGTTGGCACATAATATTATATTAGTTTTAGGTATACAACATAGTGATTCTACATTTTTAGATCTTATGATGTGATCACCACACCAAGTCTAGTAACCTGTCTGTTATCATGCAAAGTTATCACACTATTATTGATTCTGTTCTCCTTCAGGTTTTTTATCCATTCCCCATTTCCCTCCCCACTGGCAACCATCAGCTTGTTTTTTGTTTCTGTGATTCTATTTCAGTTTTGTTGTGTTTGTTTGTTTTGATTTCTTGTTTAATTCCACATATAGGTAAAGCATATGGTACTTGTCTTTCTCTGACTTATTTCACTTAGCATAATACCCTCTAGGTCCATCCATATTGTTGCAAATGGCAAGTTTTTTTTTTTATTGCTGAGTCATATTCCATTCTCTATATATATATAAATGTGTGTGTGTGTGTGTGTGTATAAAACATCTTTTTTATTCAGTCATCTATTGATGACACCTAGGTGGCTTCCATATCTTGCCTATTGTAAATAATGCTGCAATAAACATAGGGGAGCATATATGTTTTCAAATTAGTGTTTTTATTTTCTTCAGATCAATACCGAGAAGCATAATTACTGAGTCATATGGGAGTTCTACTTTTAATTTTTTGAGGAATCTCCATAATGTTTTCCATAGCAGCTGCACCAATTTGTAGGCCCACCAATAATTCACAAGTTTTCCTTTTTCTTTACATTTTCACCAGCACTTGCTATTCATTTACTTTTTTGATAATAGTCATTCTTACCATTGTGAGGTAGTATTTCATAATGATTCTTATTTGAATTCTCTTGATGATTGGTGATTTTGAGCATTTTTAGTTATGCTCATTCTTAACTAGAAAAGTGAAAATTGCAAGTAGCTTTGTTTCTTACTAAGGTCAAATTAGTTGCATTAAAATGACCAATTTATTTTGCCTAAGGAAATACTCAGATTTCATGTATGTTACATAAGTATAAATTAGAATTTTTCTATGGGATTACAGAGTTGTTGACTTGGCTACTTCTAGAAGAGGATGTGTTGCTGCTCCTTTGGAAAATCTGAATCAGATTGTAGTGGTCACCTGTTTCCTCAGGTGTGTGCTGACTATTCTTGTAATGACACTGCTTCCTCTGACCCACAAGAAAATTTACATGTGGAGACTTCTAAGTGTTTTGTCTTTTGCTTCTAAAGCCATAAATAGCATGATAAAAGGCTGAGGATAAAACACAGTACTTGAGTATAGAGATGTAAAACTCCTCAGAAGCTAGTGCTAATTGTTTTTATATCTTTAAATTTCTATTACTAAACTAACTTACATACTTAAATTAGATAGATAGATAGGTAGATAGATAGATAGATAGATAGATAGATAGATAGATAGATAGATAGATAGATAAAATTTCTAATACAATACAAAAATAGCAAATTTTATTCAGGACTGAGCAAATGGTATCATAACATGATTTTCATGATTTTCATTGTGCATGGCTTGCTCTGTGCTTTTGACATTTCTGGCAGTTACTACTGTTTGTGCCTTTGGAAAACTGAGGCTGGCTGTGGGAAAAAGAAGCAGCATGTTCACCCGAACAGTATTGAACCCATTAGGATCTACTTTCATGTAGCAATCAGCAAAAGTGTGCAGGATCATGTTACAGTGGAGGTGCTAGATGGAAATGAACCTTAGATGTCTGTAGTCTTCTCTCCTTCTATCACTAAAAAAGCTCCTGGTTCTATGATTATAAGTGAGACTGTTATTTCCTACCTCTAACCCCAAGAGGCAATGCAATAAAATTGGGAAGTAGAGGGATCAGGGCAAATATCAGCGAGTTTAATTGAACGGCTTTTAGGTATTCATTTAAATTTGTTTAAGTCGATTACCCTATCTATGATTCATGCCATGCCATTTTCAGTTATTAAAGGGGAGATAGTGAGTGATCTTTTCCTTTTCAGAAACACACACACACAACACACACACACACACACACACACACAATGCCTCTTCTTTGATTTCTCTAAAAAATGCATAAAATCTTTCATCTGGTTCTACCTCTTTTTTCTTTTCTTTACATTTATTTGTAGTTTTATTTGTAATTTTGTACAGAGACCTAGACGAGAGGGAAGTAATATCAACCAAGCTTCAGCACTATTTAAAGTCCTAGTTTGCTATAATCTTGTAGCATTGTATACACATATTAAAATTCATTTCATCTCTAATCTCTTTCAATTAAAAAGACAGGGTTGCCTTCAGCTTTATGAAATTTATGATATGAAATACCTTAGATATGCATAACTTTTAAGCTGAATTTTATTTAGTATTTTGATTATAAATTAGAAAAATGGTACATTAACTTCATTCTGCGGCTAAGATTAAAGAGGCTCCATTTATTTGCTGTTGCTGTAGTGTTTTGCAACATATGTTGTATTTATAATTGCCTTATTAAATCTTATACATTGTAAGTGATAATCATATTGCCCAGAGCTATAAAATCATCAAAATATATAATGACATTTTAAGTTGTTGTATCTACAAATGGAAATTTTTATTTTTAGCTTTCTAATAATGTTTTCAACTGAGCCTTAGAAATAGTCATCAGCTATTCAGAAGAGAAATATTATTTCCACTAATATTTGGTAACTGATATTAAGAAGAAATCATAGTAAAGTTTTAGCCAGATAAGCATGGACCTTGTAGAACAATTTCACTGTAGAAAACAACTGAGTGTAGGCCATGGTTTGATAGAGATGACACAGACAAATAAAATCAGATTCATAAGGCTAGTTCAAACAATACTCTTTCTACTAGCAGTGTCTATCTTTCTTACTCTTCCTAGTTATGTCCATGAACCTGAATCGAAATACCCCAATTGATATCTCCTTCTCTTTCTCCTTCTCTTTTTTTTTCGTTCCCTTCCTACTTTTTGCAAAAGATATTCTCGAGAATTTAGCCTCGAAACCCATCTCTCTTTTCAATTTTCCCATTAGGATATTTTTTTTCCGTGGTATTATCTAAATGCAGAAGTGACTATTAAATTAGTAATTTACTTCTGGTTCTAATATCTTTCCCAAGTTCCAGAGAAGCATCAACAATAGCTGGTTGGACACTTCCTCTTATAATTTTTCCTGATGTCCTGCTTGATCCTTAAACTCACTATGTCCAGAAAAAAAATCATTTCTTCTAAATAAGTTCCTTATTCTAACTATTATTTCAAAAGTCTTGAGCTAACCAGTGCACAAAGTCACCTCCAGATTCAAAGACAGCCAGGAATAGTGACTCAGACTCAGTATTAAATGTCCTTCACTTAAATTTACTACCTAACTGACCCTCTAGAAATTGAGCATAGACAAAATCAAGGACTTGAACAAAAAAACAACAATACAAGAAAGTTAGCCCAGCCTCCAGTGCCTCTCCCTCTTTCATTATGAAAGCATGATTAAATTCTTCTGAGCATCCTGAACAATTTCACTGGGTCAGAGAAGCCCAGGGTCAAAGTTTATATGCCTTCATTCTGGTAGGCCAGAAGAGGTATCTTTGTTACTGTCATTTGCAATTTCTATTTCTTATTCTATCACTGAGCCTATAGCACTACTGGCTCTGACTTTTCTACCATAGAGATTATCTTCTTTCTTGGCTTTCACTCCAGCTTACAACTTTGAAGTCATCTTTGCTTCTTCCCTCTCTGTTGTCTCCATATTCAATTAATTTCAGTTGATAACTTCTACTTCTATATTGACCAATCACTCTTTCTCTCTTCTACTTTACATTCCCTCTCTCCAATTTAGATAATTAATATCATCAAATTCCAGAAGTAGTAGACTTTGTCAGGTATATAAAGCATGAATTAAAAGACCAGGTCGTATGCCTAGAAAGGTGTTATTGTTATAACTGGTTTATATATGCTGGCAGTGCATAGGAAAATGAAAACTCCAGTAGTTCTTTAAGGACAAAATTTGTGTCTCTATAGTATTTAACACAGAGTAAGTGCTCATAAAATACTGTTGAATTAAATTTACGTGTGAGATTATTTTACAAACTGAGAATGTACTATAAGTAATCTCATGCCTTCCTTACTAAAACATCATCACATGAAAGGTGTAGATTAAATTACAACTATTCACTGCAGTCTCAAATAACAAACAATCCTTGTAAATGTTTAGCATAGGAAAAAAAATAAAACTATGAACTATGGATCTATCATTTCTATTCCATCCTCAGGCATAGTCCAAGAATCATCCTATGTAATCTCTGAAGCATGCAAAATTTGCCTTCATGATCCCAGACAAGCATATCTTTTGCATAACAATACAATAAATATCTTGCTGAAGAGGAAGCAATGAAAGAATTTTTCAGCATGTGTTTTTCAAATAACACATCTAGGAAGGAGACTGGGAAGAGATAATGGATAAGACTGGAAAATTTGCAGTCTTTGAAACCCAAAATCTTTGCATTTGAACATTTAGGTATACATGTATGCACAAAGGCATTATCACATTAGGAACTAAAAATTAGAACTATAAAATTTAGAATTCAAAGGGCCAATTTTCAGTGAAAATTTTCCTCTGAAAATGTAAGATATGGGACACCTCACTAGAAAGCCCCTTTATTCCTATTGGATCCCCTGTTTTGCTAGAATATTAAGCAATCTTTTGAGTAAAGTGATCCCAGAGTAAAGGTGTGGACACATCTGATTAAACTGGATGTTGAGCGAGCAGGACTTGGGGAATGGGAGTTGAGGATCAGAAGGCCTGACCTGGAAATGTGTTGTTTTTGCTTTTCATAAGTAAAAATTGAATTGTCTTCTGAATATTTGGGGAACTGAGCTGGGAGCATTGAGGTGGATGGTAGGAGAAAAACTTGATAAAAGAAAACAAAAATTAAAACCTAAGCATAGTAGAGAAGCCCTAGACTAAAATTTGGTTACCTGAATTTTATTATTTGTTCTAATAGTAATGAAACATGTCTCCAGGAATAACTTTCTTCCTGCTTGGGCCTTCTGTGCACTCATCAGTAAAGAAAAAAAAAATCTGTGGAATTTAACTCCGAGGACCTTTCAAGACCAACCTCCAATATTCCATAATCTGATAGTTCTCTAAGTCAAGGATGCATTAGAATTCTGTCTTCATCCATATTTAGCTCTTCCTCTTAACATGATTGT
>NW_006494614.1:35485592-35511003 GCF_000325575.1 Pteropus alecto | reverse complement strand
TTTTTTTTTTTTTTTTTTAGCAGACTTTAGGCCCTGAGAATGAGGACATGGACTGAAAGAAAGAGAAACCTCCAATTTACAGTGTAGGTATTTACATTCATTGTGAGATTCTAGGCTGGTTAAATAAGCTATGGTCTATCAGCATTAAGAAGTAAAAAGATATAATGAAGTTCACTATATATTGTTGTAGCACACTCTCCAAGACATATTATTAAACTGAAAATCAAGGTGCAAGACAGTGTGTGGTATGTTATCTTTTTTGTCAGAAAGATATAGCTATATGTGTACATATTTGTTTATATTTTCAAAATGAAATAATGAAAGTAAACCATAGGCTAATAAAGTGGAAGCTAGAATTCTTTGAATGAAATCTTGATTTATAGTTTTCAATTTGGAACTATGCAAGTTATTTTACACATATTTTTAAATATATTTAACCAAACAAAATAATTATCTCTAAGACAGTAACTTGTTTATCCTAAGGACTATACAAGTGCAGACCCATCCATATAGAGTAATCCTAAGATGCAGTTGTTGGGTTATTGTAGTGATCTTGGTTCTATGTTAATAAAATTGAGGTCTAAAGTTTGGAGTAAGTAGAAAGAGAAGCAAATACAAAATCAAAGCAATTAGTGGATGAAATCATGCTAATTTAAAATATAAGTTATGGGTCCTAAATGTCATCATTTAGGGATTGCACTTCCAGGTCAAGATAGTATAGACCCACTTTTCTCTACTACTTCTTTCTAAATACAACGAAATATCTTGGAAATAATTTAAAGAATTATAAAGAACTGAAAAATGTCAAAAGAGGAAGACAAGTAGGATAGAGATCTCACAATTTAAGGAATGATGCCAAAGTGAGGTCCCTGGGTTTTCTTCTTATCTTCCAGATGTCTATCAAAAAGTTCTATAACCCAGAACTTCCAACAAGCACGGACATAACAAAGAAAGAAATACAAGAAAAACCTGCTTTTTCTTGCCAAAGAGCTGAGAAAGGGCAGCCACGCAGAGACCTTGAGAGGACCCTCCAACTCTGGTTCAATATTCAGAAACATCTCCAAGCTTGATATGCTGTTATCTTCAGAGTACCTGGTATCTCAGTCCTCTACTCAGTGACAGAAAGTTACTCAGGCCATCTTTACTGAACTTGATGGGCACCAGGCAGCTCAGGTGACACTTGAAGGAATTGAATGGCAGTCAGAGAGACAACAGAAAAACACAACAGACCAAAACAGCATTGCAAGAAATCTGAAAACTAAATTGTCCCTGGAATTACAGCTTTAAAAAGTGAGACAGTGCCTACACACTATTTCTAAATAGAGCAACTGTTCCTTGATTATATTTAAAGAGAATCGAGAGTCTCCTCACATGCAGAATTTCCAGAATGCAATGAAAAATAACTCCTCATACTCAGAACCAGGAAATACACAACTTGAATGAGAAAAGGAAATCAATTGATAATCACCAAAATGAAAATGTTGGAATTATCTGACAACTTTAAAGCAACCATTATACAACTACTTAAACAGGAAAAAATGTAGTTAAGGAATATGTACAGAATGGTACCAGAATCTAAATCCAACTTGTTGTCTCTCTCCAGATTATACTCACTCCTCTTATTCATTTAAAGAAATTTCAGGTTCACAGAAGGACCATTAGTCTTTCTCCCACAATTTTTCACCAGTGGAAAACTGAATAATTATTTAAATATCTGTATAACATAGAGAGGGATAAGATCTAATAGTAAATTTTCATAATTTATTTAAATATCTTTCACTAAGACATCTCAGTTCTCCATCTCTATGTGCTAGTGAAGACATTCATGAAACACTGATCCTTGACAATTAAAAATGACTGAAGCGAATAATAAAAATTCAAATACTATAAATTGAATAAGACCACCTTACAGATATTACACCATGGAAATCATCGAAGCTAATTGAACTTTTTGTTTAGATAGAATTAGCAGAAAATTAACATCAAGCTCCATAAAAAATAAGTTCACAACCCTTACTTAAAAGAAAATTATAATATCGTGACTTTCTATAGTTTTCATATCTCTCTAGTCATCTTTTGTACATAAAATGTGATTTAAAACAATTTTGCTGATAAATTTTATCTAACATACTTTTTTAACAGTGATTTGGTGACAACATATTCATTCAGCTTTTCTTAATATTTTTAACTTTTGTAAAATAAATCACATAGGAGGCAAGTCTGCTCAAAAAAAAAAAGTAAGCAAAAGTAAGTCAAACCTAGAACACATCCATCCAATAATCCCGAAATCTGCACAGCAAGATGAATGTTGTTGCATCATCTATAAAAAATTTTCGATTTGCAATTACAAAGTTTCTCTTTAATCTATGTTCATTTTAAAAGTCAAAATAAACAGAATTCCACAATTTCATATATTATCAAGCCATTTAGGCATAATTAATTAATTGCATAATTAATTAATTGCATAATTAATTGGCTTGTACTGTGCCATATTTATGAGGGTTATTCATGCACAGTATGAGATAATCATAAATTATTTTGCTAACAAAATCTCTTGAGAGATTTTTTAAAGAGCTTTCCCTTGACTAACTTCCCTTGGAGTGACTGCTGTCTGATTTTTTTCTGTTGGTTAAATTAGGAATGAGCTATTTATTACTTTATAATTATAAATCTAATCTGAAAAATATTAAAGCAATCTGCAGAGGTAGTGCAAAGCAATATTGGGATTCAGAATTTTCAAATGTTTGAAATAATTTGATGAAGAGAACAAATGGTATTTGTAGATTGTTGTCTATATTTATATTTAAGTTTATTCATGAGTCGCAGCTGTATCTTGGTCTGTATTTTCTGGCACAAAATTTATAAAAGCCCTGAGGTTTTTATTATTTTCTGGAGCAACTTTTTTAAAGCATAAGTTTAAGAAGAGTTCATGACCATAAATATGAGAATGGAAAGAAAACTTTTGTCCTAAAAAATAGACCAAAAATCATCAAATGATATTTAATTGGGACTGGATATATTCCAAGTTTGACTTTTAAAAAAGAGCTTTGATTTACAGTAGTTCATGTTGGGCTCATTTTGAGCCTGCCAAAAATCCAAGCTAGATCACAGCCTTTTTTGAAATAAACACAAGCTTAATCTGATGTAGGTATTTCTAAACTCCCACTGCTTTCGTTATAACATCATCTGTTACTGAATGATTTATAAATTGTCCTCTATAGACAAATTTCTACAAGATGGAGGGTGAGATATTTTAACCTGAGGACATAAGGATACATCTAACTCATACATTAAAGCCACATTTAGAACAACTCTACTTGGGAACAAACAAAGATATTTTCTGTCCATGTTTTTTTAAGACTATGTTGTATCTGAAAATTTACACTACTTAATATGTTTCTCCCTTATTTTCCAGAGATCGGTCAATAAATGGTCATTGCTATTATTGCCTGGTGCCAGCAGAGGACTTATTACTTAGAGCCTGCTGCCTGCAAGGAACTCAACCATGTGATTTCAAAGAACAATTAAGGTTCTGGGCCCTTGAGTCAAACTTGACGGCTTGAATCTTAGCTTCTTCATTTAAGTGCTGTGGATCTTGGGCAAGTTACTTAACTTTTATGTGCCTTAACTTCCTCTCTGTTAAAATGGAGAGAAAAATAGTCCTGCCCTTTAAGACTGTTGTGAAGAAGAAATGATTTAATACATGTAAATCCCTTAGAGTAATACCTGGCATGGAAGCATTTATTAAGTATTAATTATAATTGTTATTATTATTATTATTTTACCCATTTTACAGAGGATGAACCTAAAGTTAATTATCTTTACCAAGATTACATGATATTTGAATACTGTCTTATCTGACGCCATGAATTTTGTTTTTAATCACAACCTTGCATGGCCTTTTAGCAATATCGCTATTATTTCACAAGAGGACAAATAATCATTTTAAAAATTAAGACTTTCCACTGTAATATTCTCTAGTATTCATCATTTAGCTAGTTTTGAACTTCAGCAGATCTAAAAAAAAAAGTTGTGAATTATTGAACTATGAACTATGAACACAAGTGGAAGATATAACCCTCCCAATAATCGGTGTGAAATTTCAGGTAATCATTGAAAATGGACACTTGTTTACAAGCTTTCCCTGTATTTATAGGAGCAGATATACCTCCTGACCTTTAGGAAAGTTGTTTGTAATGTTAGTGCATCTGGATGAAAAGTGGTTGAATGGGTAGTTAAATACAATGGCAACTCAAAGTAAAAACTTCTTATAAATATTTAATTTTTAATGTCAGGTTTCTATGTTCACTGAGAACAAAAAGATTTAATTTATAGAAAGACCACTTTTACAACAATAATATAGATCTGAGACAGACTCTCAAGGTTTAAGTCTTTACTCTCCCTATATAATCTTAAATAAGTATTTAACTTTCATTGTACTTGCCAGATAGATTTCTGTAAAAATTAATTTAGTAATATTTATAAAGCATTATCACTTATAAATCACTTATAGAACTTAGAATGTTTATAAGCACTCAATAAATATCAATTGCTACTATCAATGGTGGATGGTATTACTAATAAGAATTAAGTCAGACTATTTCTCTTCCTAAATGCCTTGTAAAAAAGATCCATAAAAAATAGGGATCTCCATGGATATTTAGAGGAAAATTCAGTACATGGTTAGAGTTGCAAGAGAGTTTCTTCACTGAAAACTATCATCTAACTGAAACAATGGGAAATGACAATGTCATAAAGCAAAGCACTTTTGTCCACTTTTCAGCTTAGCCCAGAGAACTCAGGCAGCTTGGTCTATTGAGGTTTAATATCCAGCTTGTAGCATCTAAGAAACTGCTCTGGGGGGGAGGAGGGTCTTCAGCAGTTTGTAATCCTCCAGGGATTTTGTGATATCAGTGCATTAGAGAGAGCCCTGTAGAAACAGACAAGGTAAATGTCCCAAGACAAAATATGAAAAGTCCTTAGGAAAGAAATGCAGAACAATTAAGTTATTTGCTATCTCGTTGGTGGCAATTGCTCTGTGCAATAATGGACTCGAATCTAATTATTATTCAGCAATTACGTAGCACTTTATTTTTGCAAAGTGCTTTAAAATAATTTTCTATTAGATATTCATCACCATAACCCTGTGAAAGAGGTCAAAATATCTCCAAGGAAGAAAAGATGAAGCTATTTTTTTGAAACATTTTGAGATAAAATGCTCTAATTTTCCTAATGCTAAATATAAAAGTTTGATGTCGTGATTTGTTTGGTGCTCTCACACACGGCCTGGTTTAATCATGTAGAGTTAGGAATCACCCTGCCTCTTAATTGTTGGATGCAGTAGCTGAGAAAGTCTTACATCCTGGAAGACAATACGAATAATTATGAAAATTAAAATGTGAGGAACAGATAATGAAAACGATAGAAATTCATAAAAGAAATAGTTAATGGAGTCTCGGAAATTGTTTAATCAGAAGCAATAAAAACAAGGAATGTTTGCATTGCTTTATAATTCTCCAAACACTTTTAGTCAATGTAGTTATTAAACAATTTCTTGTTTAATTATCACAATCAGTGTTAAGCAAGAACTTAAAAAAAAAATCTAAGAATATTTTTTAATCTTTTTTTTTTTTATGGATGCAGAAAATGCAGTTCAAAGAGGTGAATAACCGATTCAAGATAACACAACTAGTAACTGGTAAACTTGGTAGTTAACAGTCTTTTTAATCAAGACCAAGCTAGCCTTATTTAACCTATTGGTTTATTGAGAATGATAAAACCAGTTTACTTACTAATGCTGACAGGTTACAAAGAATAGAATTTCTTCTTTTGCAAAATTGCCAGTGTAAGCTAGCTTACTGCATAAACTATTTTTTCCCCAAAATGTGTGTCACTTCAGTTTGCAGAAGTATGATTCATGTTTCCTCGGATATAGCTCCAAAGAGAATAAGAAGTGACGGCCTTTTGGAATTCTGACCTTGACACTTGTGGTCCATGTGGCTGTCTTTGTGTTACTAGCACCACTGTATAATTACCTGGACAGTGGTTGAAATGATACAGAAGTCCTGGCCAAGAAGAATATTGTCTTCTGGTCTCAACTAACACTATTCTAAGGATGTTGAAATTACAGGATATTCAAGGGCAAGAATCTGTTATCCTCTGAATAGTCAGTCTACTACTGCTCTCCACAACACTAGAGAAAATGGAGTTACAACCAGGTAGAGCAGCCTTGTAAAGGAAAGCTTTTTGTTCCAGTAGCTTAGAGCAAAACTGGAGGCTACTCTCTGAGAATATGTACCGTTGGCTGCATCGGGTAGGAATTCTTGGTCTTTAATTGCCATGTTTGCTTATGAAGCACTGCACTCCCAGAAGATACACACATGGGAGACTTATCTAGACAGTGCTGTGGACAGATGGACTCCAGACAGGAGGGAGCAGGTGTGAAACCAACAGAGGAAAGAAATGGGAGTCCTTTTAGTACCCATAGGGATTTCTGTCAGCAGGAGGAGAAATTCTGTACTCAGCAGCCAAGAGCCAAAGTGGACCCTAAAGGAACAGTGCAATGGAAGAAGTTAAAGATTTGGGGCCAGTAGACAGCTCAGGGTAAAATACTCTTCCTGTTCGCGTTATATGCAGGATTTCTTGTTTCTGTTCTTTTCACTGTCTCCTGCTGCGTTTCGATCTAAGTGCACTTGCTGTTGTCAATCAGGGTCTGTTGAAAACATCTAGTGAAGAAAGTGTCTTAGAGTCCTGAGGAAATTTTTCAGAAACTTAAAAATTAAAATGATGTGACTCTTTTGGATGCAGAAATCTCTAACACAAGGTTTCAAATGTGAGCTTCTTTTATGTGAAGAAACGTGACTCAGACTTTCTCATGCCAGACATGAGGCAAATGCTTAATGTTGACTTACCTGTGGCCTAAACACAAACCTCAGGAAGGAGCAGAGCCAGTAAATGTTGCCAGATGTACTGACTTTGCAAGATTTTCCAGCCTACTCTTTTAAACAGGTATCAATTTAAAGCAGGAGTCCAATAGTAGACATTCTTGAATAAAGAAAGCCTGAATTTCTTTATGTTATACAGAAGTATTTATTTTTATAGTGTTGATTCTATAAGCGGCCCAGAAAACTGGCACATTAGGATGTAGAGCCAGATAATAAATGAGGAAATGAGGGTTTGTTTGCTTGTTTTCCTTTAAGAAAAATAAAGCAAACTACATACAGCAAAAATTAATTTAGGGAGCTACAAACTTTACATTTACCGTTATTTTTTGAATGGTTATTAAAAGTACTTAGTAGTGCTGTTTCTGAAAAAAAATGTTTTTCTATATTATATGTGCTACTGTTAATGATGATTAAAGAGAAATAATCATATAAAATAATTACCATGACTATGTAAAGTAGCTTTGCCCAAGGGCAGATTCACGTTCCAAGAGGCTCTCTTTTCCCCAAAGACTGTCAGATTTCCAATTTCTTTATTAAAAGCTTTGTCCACCTTTATAGGAGAGATTTGGCCCAGCCCGGGGAAGCAAAGGGTATGGGGGATGGTTTGTGGGTTCTTTATTTTCTTGGTGAGAGGTGGAGCACCTTCCGCCTTGTGCATTCTCTTTGTGGAGATTGGTGATTAGACCCTTTACTCCCTGGAGTCTTGGGGCAGCTGTCAGGAGCACAGCCCACTACACACCCTCAGAGCTTCATTTTGATTTTGCAGATGAAGGAAATGGCTCCGAAGCTCACAGGAGTGGGTGACAATGGAGCCGGGGCCGGATAATATATAGATATATTCCTACAGGCATAATCATTTGGCTCTAAGCTCAACTTTATTTACTTCAGGTCTGATATCCAAATTAAAGAAAATCCAATCGAATAAGAAAAATTCATCTACCAGAATCTAGAATATGTAGTTAATTATGTGATGTGTTTAGTCAAATGTTACTGGGTATTTTATAAATAATATTCAGATGTATCAGTTACATATCCACATATGTATATGTGAATTAAGATAGGTAAATATTATAGGTACATAATTTATCTATATATATGTGCATATACACACTAGTTTTTAAACTATGTTTTCTCTTTTAGTATTCATTGTGTAAACATTTAAAAAATATATAAAATACCAAAAAAAACCATTTAGGCATATAAGTGTGTGCCTACATTTGCCAAAATAACTTATCTGTTAGAATAATTTTTTGCATTCTCAAATCATTTAAAAATTTGCCACTCAGTTTAGGACTGTCAGTATTAATCTTGAGTATACTCAGCTAACCTCTTAGCCCCTTGAAAACCTGAATTCTATTTGAATCTTCGTATTTCCAGCCAATTATATTCACAAATATGCACTTAAAAGTTTTTTAACTTGGCTTTATATAGAAATGTGCCAATGTGTATATTAACAAACATTGCCAGGTTGAATGAACAAAGATGCCCCATTGCCGGTCTTATGAAGGAACTATTGTCCTATAAACGATTGAACTCTAGACCCACAGAACCATCTATAGAGGTCTCACCATAACTAATCAAGCCTATTTCATCTGTTTTGTATTTTTCTCAATTCTCTTAGTCATGTCTTTCACTTGAAGTTGATATGATAACTAGGTTGCGTTTTGACAAATTGAGGTTTACAGAACACATACTGAGCTAAGAACTCTTAGAATGTCACGTAAGCTGAAGTTTGTCTTTAGGAGAACTATATTTCAACCAGGGAGGGCTAGCCAAAGCACTTAATTTTAGAATTTTAGCTTCTGTTTTTTGAGAAAAATAATAAAAGTTGTGCCAAAGGACTTAATTCCATCAAATAACTCTTCTGAGATATTTTTATAATGAGTATATTTGGTTGAAGAAATAAACATTTAATTGAATCAAAAGGCAAAAAGCAAAACCATGTGCTTAAACAGACTTATTAAATTATTTCAGTGATTTTAATTTGGGGAATTAACATCATGAAACAATATACAGCAAGTTCTAATTTGCATTCTTTCTTCAATATCTACACCAGCACTTGAAGATTTATTTAACTGCCCCCAAACCTTTAAAACATGGAAAATAAGAAGGAAAGGAGCCAAGGAAGAAATCAAAGGACCTGAGAGGAGGTCATTGCCACAGGTTGTTGCCACAGTTGCCTCTTTTCTGATACTCCTTTATTTTCAAATATTCTCAGAATATGAGGTCCTAAAGGCTCTCCTGATTTTCTTTATGTAACCCCAGAACCAGCTCAAAATGGTCCTATCCTGTTTAACAAGATACTGAGTTGCTTTTCATGGACAACAGACCAAAACCTCAAGTCATGCAGCTGAAGCATGAGCAGAGGAGAGAACCGTGCCCTCCATCTACACCCAGATCCAAAATCTTGCCCCACCTCGCCACGGAACGAAAGGACCAGGATATAACCAGAACCCGAACACCAGAACCCTTTCGAAAGCCAAAAACTCTTGTCCAGGAAGATCCGGTATTGGCTCCCCTTTACTATAAATGGCCAAGTTCCAATGTCCTCCAATTAAAACTTGCCCCGCTAGCACTCTGCATACCTATTCCCTCTAACCCCTTAAAAGCCCTTAACTTAGTCCAGCGGGTTAGGTGGATTTGAGGCATCATTAGGTCTCCCATCTTCCCTGTTGATGGCTTCTCGATCAATAAACCTTTCCTTTCTCCAAACTCTGAAATTTTGAGTTTTGGCCTTGCTAAGCTTTAGGCACATCAACTTTGGTTCAGTAACACTTATAGCTTTGTCTTTACATTAATTTATTATCCCAAGGCCTCTTTTTTTTTTTTTTTAATGAAAGGGACACAATGTTGACTTATTTACAACTATCCATTGTTTCAATAAGCAGAACACACACTCTGTAAATGAAATGTCATAGTTATTGTAATATTTGTTCATAACACACTTTGTTGTAAAGAAATTAAGGGAGCTGTAGAAATTTAAACTACTAATTAAACATTTACTTTTGCACATTGCATCTCCCCAAATATTTGTGCCTGAATCAAAACTTCCATTGCAGATTGTGGGTCCAGGCCTGGCTGGTCCCAGGTCTGGCTGTGATCCAGGCTTGCGGCTAGTAATAGGACCCAGGATTTAGAATTTTACATTAGTGTAGTAGGGCGCCTGTGCCTAAAACATGTAAACATAATTCAGCTTATTGTATCACGCATGTGTGGCTGAATGCCACTATTGTACTCTGATATGTGTGGAGCCATGCGGTCCCCTGGAGAGCAGAGGGGAGCACAATAAGGGGAGCAGAAGAAGAGCAGCAGAAGTATGCTCCCCGCAATAAAGTTGGTGCTTGTCTTAGTGTAGTAGGGCGCCTGTGCCTAAAACATGTAAACATAATTCAGCTTATTGTATCACGCATGTGTGGCTGAATGCCACTATTGTACTCTGATATGTGTGGAGCCATGCGGTCCCCTGGAGAGCAGAGGGGAGCACAATAAGGGGAGCAGAAGAAGAGCAGCAGAAGCATGCTCCCCACAATAAAGTTGGTGCCTGTAATTTCATTCTCATGTCAGCCTTTTGTGCGTTCCTCCAACTGGGAGTCTCACCATCGAAAACTTCCCTTCTCGATCAGCTCAGCACTGACACAGGTCTTTTGTCGAGAAAGTGCAGCAAGCACACTCTCATATTTATAATACGGGTGACTGGAGGACTAGTGCTGACTCTAGCGTAGCATTCTTTCCCTCCATGGGGCATCTCCAGTGTCAGTTCTTTTAATATGAGGTCAGTATCTCCAATGCCTTAAAATCCTTTATTAACTCAATTTGGACCACATAGTTGAAACTTTAGGTTTGGCCTACAGATAAATTTGGAGAAAATTCTGAAGAAGACTTTGTCCCCAGAGCAATGCCCCCCACTTCCATTGCTCTCTCTTCGCCTCTGGCGATCACATGATCCCACAGAGCCTGCCATTCCCACCTCACTTCATACCCTACTATGTGCATCCAGGGACCTGGTCTGCCTTCTTTCCCCCACGGCACTCTCACATTAATAATCTGTTAATAAATGGTAGTTGTGTGTCAGTCCCTGTGCTGTATGAATCACATGGCATGGATTATTTTGTCTTCACAACAAGCCAAGGAGGACAGCGTTACTAGCCAGGCATCTCAGATGAGGGAACAAGACTTCATAGAAGTGCAGTGGCTTTGCCACAACCACAGAACTCAAAAGGGGTAATAAACTAATTTAAGCCAATAATTCCAGGCGTGGATTGAGTGATGAGATACCATCCTAGGCACCTTGCAAAAGAGAACTAAGATCACTAAAGGTAGGTAGTGTCATGACAAGGCAAGGGGTTATTTTACCATAGTTCATTAGGTCACTCATTAAAGTTCTTTCTTGGACTATCTTAAATATATAAAAGGCCCATAATATAATCTGTGCTTTTATTTTTCTTCATTTTTCTAGGAGTGGAGGGTTTGTCTTGGATGCTTAGAAATCCTGCAAACTTGACAGAACAGTTAGAGGAGTGTTTGACAATAGAAGGAGGATGAGCTTTGCAATTACACTAACTTTGGCTTGAATAAACTCATTTACTTACTAGCTATGTGCCTCTCAGAAATTTATATGACCTCTTCTTCCTTCATCTGCAAAATTAAGATTACGATCCATTGAGGGGAATTTGTTGGTACCGATGGTCTATTTTGTAACTCTTGGTCAGGACTCCAAAAACTCCAATTAATATTTTTTGTACTCCATGATTAAACTATTTTGTAGTTTTCTCTCTGACATCTTGCATTTCCTTATCTAAAGAAAAGAATCACTTATTGATATTCTACATCCGTTTATTTTAGAATATTTTGCCGTCAACTTTTCAATACTCTTCCAATCTTTCTAAGGATGCTGATATCCACAGTTCACAAAAGGAGAATATGTCCCTGTTCAAATATATTTGTGTTAAACATGAGGTTCCTGGTGACAAGATGAGAGAATGGATTTTCCTCTTCTATATATGTCTTATTTAAAAAGGTGGGAGACAATTATATTCTGTTTCTAATTTGTTCAGCTTAGAACTATGAACTCAATAATATCTCCTACAGTTCTTTAATTTAGATGTACCATGGTCCTTATATAATTTAGTCCAGATTCCTAAGTCACTTCTACCCTGGGCAAAAAGATTCATTCTCTAAGACTTTTTTAAAATACTTTTAATGGAATCATAAATGGGACAGCAACTAGTATAGTTACTAACACATAGTAATGGTCAAACTATATTAGTGGTTTTCTTTCTTCCCTTATCTCATCCTTCCTTCCTTCCATTTGCTTCATAAAGGTGGATGAATGTGGGAGCTTCTCAGAATGGAGATCTTTGAGTACACCCTGTTCCTCTCTTCACACAACCCCATCATTTAAACTCCAACTACCAAGCAGTCCTGCATTCCCAGGTAATTGGACTCACTTATTCCCAGGTTGCTCTAGTTCTGAATAAAGTCATGAACAGGTGAACATAGAGGGCAGAGTCTGTTCACTGGAAAGTGATTGAAGTTGCATTCCAGCCATGACTAATTTATTTAGTATTCAAAAATCAGTAAAGATTCTTCTGTCACATCGTTCTCCCAAATAAAAGGGAATAAAAATAAAGCAGAAACCTGTTTAATGCCTCAGGCATATTCAGTGTTTTGTTCAGGTCAGTTCATTTCAATACTTAATTTGTGGAACTTCATTTAATAGAATCATTTAACACACAAAAAGTAATTATAAAAATAAACAAATGTGGTTTCCTGGGGTTGTTATTTGACATTGCAGAGCACTGAAATCTCTACTTCTGGCTTAAACTATGCTTTTATTCAGTAAGCAATTAAACTAAATTAATTTTGAATATGGGTGATGGAAGAACCCTTAAATATCTCAGTCTTGACTTACTTATATTGTAATTGAACTTCGTAATGGATGAAGGAATGATTCCTACAACATCATCACTCACAATTAAGTAACACAGCGAAACATTGCCTTGCAGATTGCTGGATATCAAAGTAAAGTTAGAGAATATTAGAACTAGAAGAAAATGAAAGGTCACCTAGTCTAGTCCATATTTTACATGTAAGACTCAGAGAAACTAAGACTTGCATGAAGTCACATAGCTCCCTAGCAGCAAAGCTTATGGTTCAAATCTCCTCTCTTCTAAACAAGTATGTTTTTCTTTAAAATTATGTAATTATTGGTTGATAAGTCATATAAGAATACACATTCATTTTTGAAATGTATTAATAGGAAATTTGTCAACCAGTTACTTTAAGCATGTAAGACTCAGAGAAACTAAGACTTGCATGAAGTCACATAGCTCCCTAGCAGCAAAGCTTATGGTTCAAATCTCCTCTCTTCTAAACAAGTATGTTTTTCTTTAAAATTATGTAATTATTGGTTGATAAGTCATATAAGAATACACATTCATTTTTGAAATGTATTAATAGGAAATTTGTCAACCACTTAAATTACTTTGTCTTATCATATATCAAGTACAAAATATTTGCCTAGATCATGTACTCTCAGCTCCTATATACAGGGTCACAAAGGTTGAAGTCAGAAAGAAAACGAATAGCTATATGAGCCCATATCCCTCTGTGCCCTGTAGCTGTGGTTACAAACTTTGTTTAACTAGTATACCTTTCTGGATGATAAATTCATAGATAAAACATTTCAGAGGCTGAGTGGGGAATTAAAGAGAAAAGGTGTTTGGAAATAACTTCTTGTTATGAGAAGTTCTTCAAGCTTGAAAACTTGTCAGGCTATTCCAATTTTGTCCTCATTTATATCCCCAAAGTGATTGATCAATTAAAAAAAAAATATGGATGGAAAGTCCATTCCATGCAAGGCACTATGGTATGAGCTCAAGAAATAAAAACAAGTTATGATTCCTGCCCAATGCATAGTAAACCATGTTAGAGAGGATAAAGCATGCAAATAATGAGATAAATAATGATAAAGGTCACATGGAAGAATTTCTAAGTGTTTGAAAAGAAAAAAATATGTTATATATTACAAGAAGAGAAAACATACTTAGATACAGTTTCAAAAAATATCATCTAGAATTCTCATTGATTATACCCATAGCAGGTGTTTTAATCTAAAAATCTTGAGACATTCTTATGTGAGAAAGATGTAAAATATTACATTTAAATATAGTGAGTTGTATAAAATTTAATATCATGCTTGGGACTTAGGGGAAATGTAACCTGTATTGGGTGAGTGACTTAAAAATTAGATGAATACATAATAAGTAGAGAGAATAAGTTATCTCTCATCCACTTATGCTCTCTCTACCTCATAGTCTTTTTTCTTCTTCCTTTTTTCTACATATTTGCTTTATTTTTTCCTACCTAAAGGTCAGTTTTCTCCTTTTTTATGGTCCATCTTTTATATAAGATGGAAGTTCCACAGCCCAAAATATAAATCATCTCAGTTCAAGCAAAGCACTCATAATAATTTATTGTCTCAGTCTCACTCTACGTTCTCAGAAGGAAGAATAAAATTAACCCAGTTTGAATTATGTGCATATTTCTGGTCTAATCAATTGTGATCAAGGCAGAAGTAGAACCACATAGTACAAATATGACTTCCCAGGACCACTGCTTGACTGAGAAAATCAATTGTCAGATATAAGAATTCCCTATGAGTCAGTTTTTGTCTGTAGTTGCTCTTTGAACAGAACAAAAAACTCACCAAGTATCTAATACATCAAAGTTATATTGATATTAAGTAACAGGGCAAGGAAAGAAATGTACACATTTCTTTCCCCAACAATTTGAATAAATGTTTTCTCGTAAAAATTGTTTTCTCAAATATATATTGCATATAGCTAGCTATAAAAACCAGTATTGTCACTCTATAATGGCTAAATGCTATCAAACATGCATGGGTAATTAATTTTGGGGGTTTACCTTGGGAATAATTCAATATTTTCTGTTGCAGTCTTGGATAAGATAAGAATGCTTAAATGAATATCTCCAAAAATCTTTACACTGGTATAACTTAACTATATTAAGCAGCACCTCTAAACTTGAGTAACACACTGAACACTGGTAATTTAAAAAGTTTTGAGAACCACCTTTGTTACTTACTTTTATTATACTGTTTATTAAATCATTGCAAACATAAAAGTAGGTATAAACTTCTTATGATAATAGCCCCCAAAGGAAAACAAATTTTTAAAAAATACAAATTATCATCAAAACTGCTCCAGAAGTAAAATATGCTTCCTGTTACTCTGGCATAGACCATTTATTTACTCATAGCATGTCACAACTAATATTACCTATAGTACCATGTGCCATGAGGAAAGTCAGTTGACTCACACCCTTCTCTGTTTAAATTACTCTGGAATTGTTTCTTGCAGCTGATGGCTTATTGCTATTTGGTATTTACATTAGTATACATCACTCATGTTTGCAATCTGCCCCCATTTATTTTTTCATTTGCCCAAGACAAATGTATGACTGCATGTAGATATGAGGTGATTATTTAGCTGAGTCTAAAGTTGCTTATCCTACATTTCTTAAATTAACTATTGAAATGAAACCATAGAATTTCAAAATCATTGTTGAATTTACTTCTTTGGACTCATAGAAAGCCTGAATTTATACATAAAGTGACTAAGGTCATGAAGCAAATAAACAAAAGCTTGCTAAAGATACAGCTAATCTTATTTTTAGATGGTTTGGCTTACAATTACATTAGTAATTGTGATTTGAGGTCAATCAAACACTGTTCTTTTTTTTTTTTTTTTTTTAAAAAAGCACTGCTCTCACTGGCATGGCGGTATATAAAATTCTTAAATTAGTTTTACTGCTCAAGGATTAAGTTACTCACTCCTAAAAATGAAGCTGAAGAGTCACTCAATCTTTTCAAAGCTCTCAAAATTGCCCTCCTGGAGAACGACCTTCCCAGTTTGCAGATTATTTCTGTTCATACAGGACAAAGAGCATTCACTGACGGCCACATTCTTGGTGTACACCTTCTCCTACCATCTCAATGTTTAGGGAAATTTAAAAACAAGCTTTACTCACACACACACACACACACACACACACACACACACAGTGTGGGCTTTACAGACAAAAACACTATCATCTATCTATTTTAAAAGAAGATCTAGCTTAGCCATTGAAGTATAATGTGGAGATTAATTTCACCTATATTGATTATTAGAACTCTGATGAATTGAACACTGGTTAATTAAGTTTGAATGTACCATCTTAGATAAATCATAATAAGGTAGCAGTTGGAGGGAAAATAACATTGCTGAGACAAGTTCATCCTCCTCTGTTTCTTGTCTCAGTAAATAGCACAATGTTATATGCAGTTTCCCAAGCCAGTAAGCTACCCTTTTCATTTTATTCTTTTCCCTGCCACACACAACATTATCATTTATTTTGAGTGTACTATTTAAATAACTCTGAAAGTCACACACTTTTCTTAATATCCCACTTTCACAAACTGTACCTAACACTGGAGTGATGTAATTGAGCAGTACAACATCAAGCTCTAAGTGAGACTGATTTGGAATCAAGTCTTGCTTGTCACTAACTCTGTTTACTAGAGCATGTTTTTACTCTCTGCATGTCTTCACTAATATAGATAATTATAATACCTACTCCAAACAGTTGTTTTATGGATTAATTCTGCTTGGCATAAAGCTGGACTCATACTAAAAATGTGATAATTGTTAGCTAAACACTAATTAAGGCAACAAAATTTAAGGCATTTCCTACTCATCCTTTAGGATTTAGGTGTCATTTAACTTTGTGAAGAGCTCAGAGCATCCACACACTTAGAGCTGAAGAGATTCTTTTTCTTTACTTTGGAAAGTTATCACTGATGTATTCCTCTGATTCCAAGTATGGCTTTGTTACCTATCCTATAAACTCTTTTAATGGTCTATATTTTGCCTACCGTAACATTTATTACACTGCATTTTAATGACTAGTTTAATTGTATGTCTCTCTTGACAAATAGCACTGGCTAAAAAGTACCTAGTACAGCATTTCTTCAAAAAGTTTTTTTTTTTTTACTTAAATTAAGGTTAAGTAACATTCACTCCAAATTTCATCTGCTTCTTGTCTATACCAATAGCCTACATAGAGTCAATTCAGCTTTTACTTGTTTAGTTTTATATACTATATCTCTACTTGAGTCTGAGACTCTCTTAGTTGAGATATTATTCAGAAATATGCAGTATCATAAGATTTAGTAAATCCAGTTCTAATATTTAAAAAATAACCCAAATATAAAAAGCGCAGGTGATACTGATTGTGCATGAATTCTATTATCTTCCCTTGGAATGGAAATGATTAAAAGTAAAAAGATTTTAAATTTAGTTTATTTGCTTGATTATTTCTCTGTGGAAACTATTATTAGAGCATTTTCTGCCTATGTGACTGCTAGATATTAATAGCCATCCTAATTATTGTGGGTTTTTTTTACATTTTTTATCTTTTTATCTAAATGGCAGAATCCAAAAAGCAGGTACAGTGTGTCTTATTTTTCTTTGATTCTCCACAAACTTAGAACAATAAATGATTCATTATAATAGATAACCAATAAATATGGAATGACTGGGGCCTATTTTCATTTTTCACAGACTTCTTATATTGTTATTTAAAAAAATATGCTATAATTCCAACATCGTGTCAATTGAAACCGGTATAGTTACTCTCACTTTTCATTGGGTTGGCAAGAGTAATGGAGTGTGAGGATAAGAATGAACCCGTTTCTAGGGTCCTTATTCCACTTATATCCTCTTCAAGCTTGGTAAATCTCCTATCTAAGCACACAAGAGCATTTTAAGTCAGGGTGTCCCACAGGAAGCATTATGCCTTCAAGAGAGGAAAGAAAAAATCATCATGGCATGCCAAGCAGGATGTCACTTACACTCGATTGGCCACATCGTCAAGGTTCATTTCCATTAAGCTTTGTGTCAGTTCAGAAACTTTACACATGAGGCTGTGTGTAGCAGTCCACCACTGCTGACTGCCCTGGGGCTAGCCCAGAGTCCAATCTTGTCATTGGTTTTCCAGCATGCCTCTGTGAGAATTAGTTGCATATGCTGGCCAGCCTTACCATTTGAGACAAGACTGTGGTTTGGTTGTATTTTTATAAATCACTCTCTAGCTAAACACTTACTATCTTTGACATATTTAGATAGAGGAACTATAAGAATAAGAAAAGAGTGAAAATGGTCATAGATAATGATAGCTAGGTGGGTAGATAGATGCATATAGATGGAATAGATGGATGACTTCTGACATTAATAATAGAAAACAAATGTGAGAAGAGTATTGGTTTCAATTTCTGTCTGTTTCTAAAATGTGTCATGAAATGTGCATAAGAAAGATATTCAGCCTCAGTTTTTTAGTAGTGACCATATTCAACTACCTGCATCAACTGAAAACAATTAAGAAAAAAGACATTTAATCTACATCAACACTAGATGAAGAGGTAGGTAAATGAGAGTATAAAGGTAGGATGAGGGAATAGGGCTATGTTCTTTTATTTTTTGTTGGTGTAAATCCAAGAAGCCATATTGATTAAGAGTATGAGAAAGCTACTTATTATTTATTAAAACTATTTCTATTTTAAAAGTTTAATGATCTCTTCTAAACTGCTTTAATCAACTGCCAAGTGAAGTCCTCTAAGTCATTAAATAATATTGTATAAAAAAAGATATTTTAATTTTACTATTTTATCTTCCATTCATTCTCTTATCTACATGTTTCAAACCACTTGATTCTTTAAAGACCGGTCTTAAAATAGTTTGCTGTTTACATGATTTCATATGAGAGTATTCAAAAGTTCCTCTCACAAAAAAAATATCTCATCCATGCTAGATTGAATAATGACTAAATTTACAATATTCATGATTAATTTATTATCATACAGATTGCCAACAATAAGTCTCATGGTATTATGGATTATAAATTTTATAAAAGGCACTGCATTAATTTAATATTGGTCAATAGCATCATGTTGTGAATTTGTGACAGTTAAGAAAAAAAATGATGAGATAACACAAACAGGTTTTGATATAGACTGGGAGAGAATAGGAAGATTATATATATATTTTAATATCTTATCTAATTTTCTTTCATCTTCTATCCTCTGCAATATTATGTAGATTGTGTCGGTAGAGTTAACTACAATTTTGTCTATAATTTGTACAATATCTGGACAGCTTTATAACACCAAAGAAATAAATGTTATCCAATGCTAAATGCAATAACTGTTGAGATTTTAGACACTTCTTTTTGGAGAAAAGGTAAGTGCATTTATTTATGTGTATAAAAGTTTAGAGAGATTTTTGCATTTTAATATATAAGAGCTCTTTGCTATGTGTTACTATATAAATTGGATGAAAAATCAAATGAGTATAATGAGCAATGATGGTTGTTTGAGGGTGTATGAATACAAACAACCTTCTTTTATTATGGAAAACCCAAAATAGTTCATGTCACACTTCTCATCATAAATGCTCAAAGGGGGCAGGTATCCTTTTCCCCAACTCCCGGACAATTAATATATAGTTCTGACTTGACCCATCCAATCAAATGCTCCTACCAAGTTTTTGAATCTTGAGGTAGTAATGCAAAGGCATTGAGTTTGTCAGAAATTTTTGGAAAAGACACCAGCAGAGTCAGTAGTCCAGTAGGGTAGCAGTGAGTGCAAGATGGCATAATCTTAGTTTTGTCTTCTTTTCCCTTATTTCTTGGTAGTTATATGTGACATATTCTCTAACTGTTCTGTTAATTCTGAGAGCTATTTGATGTTGATCCAACAAATTACATTTCTGCTTAAGTTAGACATGATACTTCTTGTCTGCAACTAGATACTTCATGAATACTTGTACTCTCTTTTTTTCTCTATAGTTTTGTTTAACATTCCTTTAGGAAGAATTTAATAAGCAATGCTTATTTCCCAAGAGATTTTTCAGACCCATATCAGTGGCTTTCCCTGTGTCGTGCCTTGACTCTCCTGTTTGTTGTTGTTGTTTGTTTGTTGTTGTTTTGTTTTGTTTTGGTATTGCTTACTCAGAGCAAGCAATGAGTTTTTTCTGTAACTCCAATAAGATATCTTACTATACCTTAAAAAGGCTAAAAGCTAAAGTCCTTAGTGTAGCAATTTATGTGATTGTCTACTGGTATGATTTTTGTGGTACCCAAGTTGTATCATGTTTTTAAAAGAACCTTCATAAAAGTAAATCTTTATAGAAATAGATATATCTGAATGAATACTAAAAGTTCATGTTGTCTTAATTTAGTTCTCTTAAAAAAAAAAGAAATAATATAGGAAATCAATATAAAAGGGTTTAAGAAATAAAAAAATAAAATGAGTTTGGTATCAGGAGAATATTCATCAATTCAGTGATATTTCTCATTAAGTCAATGCATTTTCATGGAAGGAAGGAAGAAGGGATAGATTTGTCCAAGCTTTGCTAAATGTTGAGGAAATTCACTAGAGGGAGTATTGAGTATCTAGTGGTATATGAAAGCACTTGGGAATAGTTAGAATCAAGAGGGATGCAAGGCACTGAGTACAATATCTTGTAAAGAAAGCCTTGCTCTGGGTGTGATAAAATAAGGTAAATATTTCTAGACTTCCACATGGTGGCCAATTTTTTAAGGAGTCTTTTTATAAAAATATGTAATTCTACCTAAAGGAGTTCTTTTTGTCTACGTTCTTAAACTGTGGGGCCTGGTGGTAAAAGTAACTTTTATATTGTTGATGGCATGAGTAGAAATTACTATGACATTCTGATAGTCTTAACTATTAAATATACCTACATGGAAAAAAATTTGAATTCTTTTTTATCATAAAACACATCATCTTTATCATTCTCTAAGACAAAAATCAGCATTTTTAAATTTTTTTCTTTGATTTCCTTGACTCATAAATGCTAGACATAGATGGTGATGCCAGTGGTGTACCTGGTCACAATCTGCCAAGGGGTATGATTCCATTTAGAAAATTATTAGCATTAGCAAGGTTTCTGGATGCATCAAGATACCGAAAGTACATGCACACATACACATACCTACACGGTAACATAATTAGTTATTTGAGATAGATTAGCTTCTCTATTCTATGCACTTGCCTCAGAAACTCAAGGAGGTGTAGCTATACTAGGTAGGAAGAATAATTTCCAATAGAGGTTATAAAATTGATGAAAATTTCAAGCTATGAGCTATTTTTTTCAATTACATTGACTGGTTTACTCAGTTCAAAACACACTGTTTATTTTAGGATTTTGAAGTGTGATAATTTGAGTTTTGCTTAAAAAAAATAAAACACAAAATACAAGGTATTATCATTATTTTCTTGTTTTCAATGAAAACAAATAACTCTAGTGTATGCTTCCCTGCGGGGAGGAACCCTATGTGTGATTGTGTATCATTGAAAAAGCAAAAATAAAGAAAACAAACAAAACATTAGTTCTCTTCCAGCATATGTCGACATTAACACAACTATTTTTGTTATATTATTGAAATATTTAATAGTTTGATGAAAAAATTCTTTATATGTTAATTGCACAAACATTTTTATGAAACAGGTTTATCTGCCAAATTCTCTAACATCTTATTTCTTAGTTAAATGGAGTTCACATGGTATTCTAGTTCCATGAACATCTTGCTGGTGTTGCACATTTGTGCTTCTGTGAATATAATGCTGAGGACGGTGCCTTTCATCAATGACGAGCTTACTTTATCTCACCAATTTTCTATGGTCACTTTCCTAGACCACTTAGGTTGCACTAAAAGTCTTTAAACTGTTTCTCATCATCTGGTCTACTACCTTCAAAGTACCTATCACAATCTATAATTCCGATGCTCATTTTTTTCTTGCTTATTGATTGTTATCCTCACAGGAATGTAAACTTCCTGAGGAAGAATTTTCCTCTGTTTTTTTTTAATGATGTAATGTTAGTATTTGGCACATGGCGAGTGCCTAGTAAATACTTGAAGGGATTAATTCTGCTAGCATCTGTCTTCCAAGTCTTACATAAACTGAATCACTTAGCTAATTTTTCTACAGGCTTATACCCAACCAGTTCTTGAGTTAGACCAGAGTATACACTGTTAATGTTTTTACAACACCGATGAATCCGAAATTAGTCTTTCTTTCATATGTCTACATCCAAAGAGTGTGTGGTCAGTGAGTTTCCACAGATTCACAGTTCCTCCCCCTCCTTGTTCCTATTCCTTGCTGGCAGTCTTCATGCTCTCAGTCTCACAGCATCTCAATTCCCTACCACAGTTCACTTTCTGGGGGTCTGACAATATGGCTGGCCTTTGGAAGCCCCTGTCTTTGGAGTCTAGTTCTTACCTTCATTCAGAAAGAGAATTGTGAAAATCAAATTACCCTGTCTTCCTGTACAAATAAAGTTAGAGGTTTTATAGTTTCATATAAGAAATACTTTCTAGACAGTAAGATGAATTGAATAGTGAAACAGATTCTTATACAAAGAAAAAGAAACTATTTTTGATAATCATTAAGTATTAAATTTACATTTCATTTTGAACAATTTTGGCTTGTTAGAGATAAAATCAAGTTATTCTATTAGCCTTTTCATGACTCTGTATATTGCACCCCTAAGTTATTTAGACTTAGTACTTCCATAATAATGATGAAAAATATTCATTCAGTTAACATTTGGGCACTTATATACCAGAATTACAAGAGAAAATGTGTTTTTTCATTTAAAAAAAAATGAGTTTTTCTAATGTTGGTGAGAAGGCTTTTCCCTTCACTCATATAATTCCCAATGAAAAGTCCTGTAAGATATTATTTTCTTTATAAGACACTTATATGTCTCTGTTACAGAAAACAGAAGTCTTCTTTATCCATTATCCTGTTTCTTATATTCCAAGACTTATTACTTCTTACACTCAGATGCTCTGCTCTTAGCTGTAAAACTACTTATCAGATGATTCTGAGCACTAATATCAACACTCTGAATTTATATCATTCCCATCTGCCCCTCCCTCTTAGATGGGTGGTAGGAGAAAGTGTCCAGGAAAGGCAAATAGTCAGTTTACTTATACTCACTCTCTTCTTCCACAATAAGTCATCTTACTAATCATGGCCCTTTTCCCACTGAGGCTCAGAAATCTCCTGAGTTTAGCCATATAGATAGTTATTCCCAATCAATTCGAACTCTAATATGGGAGAAAAACTACTAATTTATCAGTGAAATATTCTATATTGTGGTTCCCCCTGAACTTTTTGCCAGCTAGACCTTTTTACCTGGGAATGAGGCCAACAAGAAAGGTATCAGTTGATATATTTCTGTGCCTTACTATATCCATGTTATATTAAGGTAACACACACACACACACACACACACACACACACACACACACACACATAGATTTATTTTAAGTTCTACATAACATTTGACTACTCAACCTAATTGCTATATAAATCCTTCTCATGACGTTTTCATTACAACACAATGGTTAAAATATGCAAAGTGTAGATTATACACCTTTTATTTTCCAGCAAGAACGGGCATAAATTCATTAAGGAGCTAAATGTGGCATTGAATCCATTGAAAGAAGGATTACTAAGATTATTAGAATTATTAAACAAGGATTTTGAAATTGATTCTTCCATGCAGATTAAAGTTCAGATGCAAAACTCAATCTACCAGATTGAATGAACATATAGCAAAATGATACCAGTGAATACCCATTAAGAAACAGAATCAAGCTATGTAAAATATATGTGACTGTTGTATTCCCCTAATATACATTTACTAACCCACCATTATGTTGTAGAGATATCATGCTAGATACCAGCAATGGTAATGTGATAAATGCATAATATGCTTCAATAAAAATTAGATAAGACAATACGAATCTGAATTTATGTGCATATATACAGACACACACAGATACAGATACAAAAACTAAACCAGAGATGGGAGGTAATGACAGAGTTTCATACTTCTTATGAAACTAAAGATGCTGGAATGATCTGGTCTATGGTCACGCATCTCACTTTGGCAGAGCAGGGCAATCTTCCATGTGCCAGCTTTTTATTTCTAAATTTCTGTGTCGGAATTTCTCTAATTCAGCTTATTTCCAAAAACATTTTTGAAGATACACTATTTGCTCAGCACTGCACTAATTGCTTTCAAATATTTATAACCTGGACATAAAAATAATAACATACATAAATTATTTCTAATTTATAGATGAATAAATATAACATTGCTTATTGAACTAAACAGAATAGTTCTCTGAATGCCTAAATATGTCAGATTCTGTCCTTGGCATCAGAGATACAAGAATCAGCAGAATCTCTTCCCTGCCAATAAAGAGCAAAGATTTCATAGGACAGATATATGAAAATAAAACTGAAATATGTGATATGGTCCATAGGCACCAATAGACATAAGATATGAAGTCAGAAACTCAATTTAGCCTAGAGGCTCAGTGAAGTCTTCAGGAAGATAATAATTCTTGAGATAAGTCTTTAAAAATCATTTGAATTGAGAGTGGTTGAATTGGATACATATCTAGAATGACTTGAATGACTAGATGTTTGTACTATTAACTAATACATAGGACACAGGAGTAAGAGGGGGAATTTAGTAGTGGTGAAGGGCTAGTCAGATGATTTAAGGTACTGACGGGTTGATATGTGGATTCATTGGATTTAAGGTGCTTATAAAACATTGAAATGGATATATGTAAAAGATGGATAAATAAAACTTATTTTAAAGAATAAGTCTGAGTTGGAGATAGAATATGGAAAGGCAAATTAAGTGAAGGGATTTTCTCATAGATATATATCTGAAAAGAGACAAAATTAAATTTAAATCTAAAATATCTGGTTTGGAAGTTCAGGATCTTTCCAAAGAAGTTATATAATATTATCTCCTATTAATTACCTTCTATCCCATTCTAAATAACAATTTGAAATAATCAAAAAATCTTATTTTAAGTAGACAGGTATAAATGGATATGTGGGTTGTGTGTACATGTAAATATATTTATTTCTGATTGTCTTCTTTCAAAGAGATTCCTTGCTCAATACTGTAAAAGATTATATTACATGAAGGCTTACCTGAGAATATTAGACAGAAGTATTGTTCCATTTTAGATAGAAGAATGTATTGAGAAGTAAAGAAGTCCATATAAGAGAATTATTGAATTGCTAGGTTGAATCTGCAGATTCACTTAACACAAATCTCATTTGTCAAATTTTCTCCTTGAAAAATTTTCAGCAAATTGTTCCTGAACACCTTCCAGTAATGGGGAAAACATTCTTTCCACTATGTCTTTGGGGAGTTCTTACTAATATATGTTTGTTCATTTATTCATTTATTTTTTTCATTTGTTTGACATACTTTTATAGAATACAACACACTAGGCTCTATGCTAGATGTTAAGAATAAAGCACTGGACAAGTCAGACATGGTTCC
>NW_006494614.1:35408709-35485476 GCF_000325575.1 Pteropus alecto | reverse complement strand
AAATAAATAAATAAATAAATAAATAAATAAATTTGTATTATTTATTGCTGTACAAATTATCCCCAAATCCAGTGATTTAAAACAATTTAAATATTTATTATTACATTTTAAGTTATATATTAGTGTTATTTTCATTATGGAAAGAATAATTTTATGCAACTAAATATTTAAAATAAATACAATTAAGCCAAGGATAGGTTGACATGTTTACAGTTCTTATAAATGGCTGTTAAAATAATTCTGTTTCCCAGAGAAAACAGAGCAGTACTTATATGTGGAGGATACACTTTATTAATGTATAGATTTGCTTTCAGAAAGTAAATAAATGGTTAGGAAAAAAAATCTACTGGAATGGAACACATTCTCAATGGCACACAAGAGAATACTGATTTTATAAAACAAAATCAGGCTAATGCAAAGAGAGAACAGGCTAAGACTAGGAAAGACTGTAAGAAAAATATTTTTAATAGTCAACTTAAAAGTAACAGTGATTTGGCTATTTGATTCATTTGGAAATTGTTTTATTGTGAGATGTGTGATCTGAAGAGAGAATATAACTTGGCTTTTGTGTTACACATGGAAATGTATTGCCTACACCCCAAGGATGGATGTCTTGCCCCAGCTACTGGGACAGATATTCTTCATCTGTCAACCCTTTCAGGGTTTCCTCAGTTACAGAGTACTGGGCTGACCAAGGATCCAGTCTATTTTCTTTGGAGGAGGGGAATGAGTTGTAGAGTGTTACATTTTGGCCAACGGTAAGCCACCTTTATCAGGCCTTTATAGAGTATGCTCCAAACCTTCCCATGGGGTTGGCACAGGCTTTTGGGGGCTTACAAGGCAATTTAGCTTCTCTTTTTCCCAATCCTGTTTCCTACTCCCTCCCTTTTTTTCCCCCACAGATGCTATTTTTTTTTTCCCCACAGATACTAGTTTCTATCTAGTAATTGTTCTGCACCAAAACTTCATCTCAGAATCTGCTTCTGGAAAAACATCCTATAATATTTGGTACCAGAAGTTCAATAAAAGAAAGTGATATGATATGATTTTGGTGCTAAATCACTCACTACCTATATGTCAATAAAGACACCATTACTGGTGGTGGGTAGAACGCATTGAGTTCTTGGCTCAGTGTGGTGGTCCAATTGATAAAACCCTCACTGATGGTAAATTGGGATGATATGCCAGTGAAGAGAAATTCTCTAACTACCACAATATATGTTTAAAAAATATAGGGGATGGAAACACTATTGCTAAGCATCACTGATACCCCCCAAAAAGATAGTGAAAAGTTATGGACAATCAACAGTAATTGGAAAACAAATATTGACAGGATTTGGCCTCTTTGGTAGCTTACAATGACGCTCTCATTTCCTGTAGCAGGAGGACAGGAAAAATTGAGGACAAGGGCCAGGACTTAAGAGAGTAAGATTAGCTCTGAAAAAAGGTAAAGCCCAACAAAGACAGTTTTATTATGCCAAAGTCTTGGCCATGTATGAAAAATAAATAGCAATTTGACACTTTGTATAGGTAGATCTGGGTATATGCCCCAAATAATTTGTATATTTAAAATCCTTTGAGCCCTCTCGGCCTGCAGAAGTTATCCACTCCTTGCTATTAGGAGTTAGCATCACCCCTTACTTAAAGAATTGCAGAGGCTTCTCTGTCACGGAATAGCATCGCACACACCATCTTCTCTTCTGATCACGAGGCCTATAACATGACACAGCCAAGACATTCAGGGACTAGTACGAGAGAAAAGGAACTCAACCTTATAGGAGCAGGGAGACCTAGTCAGCATGAGCAAGCAGGAACCAGAGGAGTAAGCGAGGAGTAGATTTTGTGAATTCTTGATCAAAAAGTCTAATTCATAAAATTGAATAGATTTGTGTGAGCATGTACAAGGATACTCCAAAAAAAAAAAAAAAATTTAACATCCTGGCAAAGACTCCAAGAAATGTTGCTAATTGACTACTAGGATGTCTCCTACAAGCATGGAAAAAGCAATGAAATGGCTCGTGCTTCAAAATTGAAATGCAAGAGTATCGCAAACTCCACCAAAATGTAGCCTCTATTGCAGCCTCTGTGCCAGATATGTTTTTTTTAATATAGCCTCAGGTCCGTTGTATGCTATCGAGCTATTGATATGGTAAATGAACACTTTCATTCAGAAAGGACAATTAGATATATTTTCATTCACATAGAAGGGGCAATAATATACATTTACAATTTTCTGCAAGAGCTAATTAATATTGCAGTTCTCTGTCATAACAGGTTAAAGATATCAGCTGTCTCTTTATACTCCCATATATATATGTGTGTGTGTGTGTGTGTGTACATGTACATATATATATGTGTATATATATATATACACATATATATATACACATATATATATCACATTGCAAACATGCTCATTGAGCTGAGTGAACAAGAAGTTGCTAGCATTTAGAGAGATAGATGTACTTCAGAGAATGGAGATAAACCCTCTGAACATTCAAGGGTTTGTCATATCCATAAAATTTTTAGGAGTTCAGTCGTCAGAGTCCTAAAATGAAAAATGAATGATTAAATTTTTCACTTCCTACCATGATGGAGGAAACACAACACTAGTTACCCTGTCACCTTTGAGTCGACCAAAAGGAAGAATGAGCATCCCATCAAGTTTATGTTTTAGGGCTAGCAGTGCTACCACATGGGCCATGTGATCCAGCAAAGCCCATAAAATTAAGACCCAGAAGAACCTATGATATCAGTGACTGGAAAAAATTCGGAAAGAATTGTAATGCAAGTCCCTGGGATCCTGAAAAGAGGTTTGTCATATGCACTGGTAATTAAGACATAATTTGAAAAACAGTATCTAATATGCTTTTGGGCTCTGGTGGAAATGGAGTATACGACCATTAGACATCAATTGAACATTTACCTGAAATAGCTCATCCTGAGCTGAGTTTCTCAGACCTTCCAGGTCATAAAACTAGGCAGAGCAATTAAATAAAATGATACACTCAGATCAAGCATTAACATGTGTTATGAATTGTGTTTTCCCAAAATTTATATATTAAAGTCATAACCCCTAGTTCCTCAGAATGTGAATATATATAGAGATAGGGCCTTTAAGGAGCTAATTAAGGTAAAATGAGGTTTTATATGTGGGCCCTAATCTAATATGACTGGTATACTTACAAAAAAAGGAGATTAGGACCCAGACACACACAGAGGGAAAACCATGTAAAAATATCCAGAAAAGGATGGCTATCTACAAGGCAAGCCAAAGACAGAGGCCCTCAAAAGAAACCAACCCTGGTGTCAATCTTAATCTTGGAACTCTAGCCTCTATAACTATGAAGAAATAAACTTTTATTGTTTAAGCTGCTCAGTCTGGTATTTTGTTATGGCAGCCCTAGCAAATTAATACAGCATAAACAGAGGGCATAAGTAAGCTGCATGAGTAGGCTGTCCAGACCCACATGTTGTCCACTACTGTTTGACAATGGCCCTTCTTTAACTCACACCCATGTCCATATGGAGGATCTTGTACAACAGCTTATAGAGGAGGAAAAAAAACTAGGGATTTTTTTTTTTTTTTTTTTTTTAGAAAGAAGACTTTCACCTCCCTCTTATTAGATAGTTCATTGTCATTCATGTAATTTGTGTTTTGGGGGCAGTCATGTAAAATGTCTGACTCATGTTTAGCTACAGGGGAGCAACAGAATATGGATAAGAGTATAGTCTTTATAATCAGATGGACCCAAGACCAGGTTCACATCTTGACCCTTTCGCTTACCAATTTGAGGCTCAATTTCTTCATTTGTAGAAGTAAATCAATAAGAGCAATTACATTCTCCAGAGGTCATAAGAATGAAATAAAATATCGTATACAAATAGCTCCCAACAGTACTTGACAGTTAATGATCATATTATCATTATATAGTACATTCAATCATATTTTACTATATATAAATATATACAAATGCACACAGACATATATACATATATAAACATAGACACACACACAAACATGTCTCCTCTATTGTAAGTCCCAGAAAAGAACTTTCTATTTTGTGACATAAATTTTATCTAGTAAAATGATGAAATTAGACCCAACGTTTCAGCCTGTCAAGATCTTTGACTCCACATTCTGTCATCTAACAAGCTCACAATTTCTCCTAACTTTATGTTAAATCCATATTTGGTTAATGTTGTCATCTTGATCCTAAAGAGAATATATCATTATTTTAGTAAGCAGGTCTACGGTCATTTCTTTTTCATCTATTGCATTTTCTAAATATAAGTTGTTCAATTTTATTAACAAAAAGTTACTGTTAATAGGAACCAGAGTTTTGATTCTATAAGTGCATTTTTAGATTCACGTTATTTTTATTGTTTTTTACTTTTCTTCTTCTCAAAAATTTAGAGATCTCTCTATTCCTATAGACCAAGCTCCAATTTTAGATGGAAAAATGTTTCAGTGAACGGTGAACATTGTCTTTAGCCATGAGATAGACTACTGCTTGTTATTTTTCAATACAATTTTACCTTTTAGTCTACCTTTTAAATGCCAGGTAGCAAAAATATTCTGTGAAAAGACAGGGTAGTAAAATTAATGTTTTTCCTTATGCTTAAACTACCCAGGGAAATTCCTAGTAGCACATAGTTCCATGACTAAATCGTTATAGAAAAATAAATAGTGACATAGGTCAAAAGAATGTCAAGCAGTTTGAAAGCTACCTAAATAGCCCTTTACATCTCAAGGATTTCTGTGCACTTGGTCCCAGTCCTATCAATCTATTAAGTTACTGATGCTTCACTCTATGAGGCAAGAGTATAATTTTCACAGTTATGCCAAATAGCCCAGAAAAGCCTGTAGCATTATACCACAGAACACTTTACAAAAGAACTGATGGTTCATGTACAAATAAGAAGGAATAAACGGGACCTGCAATGATTAAATATTGAGATATTTTTGAACCTCGATCAATAACAGAAAATGTTATTTGCAAGTCTGAAAATTCTGAGAGGTCCAAGGAGATGCTCATATTAATAGTATCTGAAGTCTTAATGAACCTACATCTTACGTCGCTCTGCCTTTTATGAAATTTAGGTCACAGTTATATTTGTTAGAAGCAGTAAAGGATTTTGTTAATTTTAGCACAGAAATCAAGGGGGAAATTTTCTGTTTCTGTCGGTTTTATAATACCATTACCAGGTTTTCCTCCAGAATTATGTAAACTCAAAAAGGTTAAAATTTTGCTTTCTTTTATCGGGCTCACCATTAAAAAGTTGCACTGAAGATTTAAACAAGTACTTATTAATCTGATTAAATACATTTTGTTTACATTCTGGTTTATCAGTTTACGTATGTTACTTGATCTTTGCCTGTTTATTAATCATGATTTTTTAGACATAAATTGGAGAAATCCATATTAAATCAGCTTAGACAAAACAGAAATTTCTTGACTAGAAAGTAGAATGATTCAGAGAATTCAGGGATGATATCAGTAACTAACTGATGAGAAAGAACATTTGATTCTGACCAAAGTGAAGTAACAGGAATTAGATTTAATTCCTTTCACAAAAGCCAAAAAACAACAAAATCATGCTTACTATGTATAGAATATAACAGTTTTTGAGGCAATGACATCACACAACGAAGGACAACAATTTCTGAGAAATGGGAAATAAGTGAGGTAAGCCCCGTGGTTGCCCAAGATAACTACCTTGACAGGGTTTCTAGACTGCAGTACAGGCAAAAGGAGCTGAGGCAGAGCCAGCAGACTCGCTACACTTAAGAGCTCAGAGTCCGAGAAGAATCAAGATACCAAAGTGTGCAGAACAGAGTACCAGAGAAGAGAAAGCTGCACAGAGAACTCTGGAAACCTGTGAAGCATCTGTCTTTCATATTTAGCAAAGTACTGATTGGTGGTACATGTGTGTAAGAAAATTATCCAAGGCTGGGAAATAATCCTCTGAGATGATTAGACCAAACAGTGCCTGTCACTCACACAAGGCCAGAAATAGTGCCTATTCCCATCAGCTAAAGTGAAACTTCTCCTAAATCATGGGCACAGAGCAGAGCATTGAGAGACTTGCCTCAGCAGTGAGGACTGTTTAGGCTTAGACTTAAGTGCTGCTCTAGTCCCACCAAACAAATCTTAAAAGCAACACTCCAAAGGGTCAACCTATTTCCAAGTAACTTAACAAAGTCCTAAACCAAAGTTCAAAAACATGTAAAAAGTTACAAAAATATCTATCCCCAGTAAGGCAGCATTCTCAATGTCTGGCATCCTATTGGAGATTTTCGAGGTTACAATGAAGCAGGGAAATATGACCCATTATGAGGGCAGGAATTAATCAATCAATCTAAACTGAACTAGAACAGACACAGATATTAAAATTAGCTGACGAGACTATTAAAATATTCATTATAACTCTATTCTATTTGTTCAAAAGTTAAATCGTTATATAAAAGATGCAACTCATTACAAGTCTGCAATAAAGAATACACAGGTTAGGATTGATGGAGGAGAAAGGATTAGTGAATTAAAGACAGAGATATCAGTTATCCAAAATGAAACAAAGAGAAAAAAAGTTTTAAAAAATGAAAAGATTATCAGTGAGCTATAGGACAATATCAGAAAACCAAACAAACATGTAACTGGATTCCTTGAAGGAGGCGAAAGTCAAGAGAAAAAATTGCTTTCAAAATTTTTAAATTTGATGAAAATTACAAATGCAGAAATGCAAGATGTTCAACATACAAACACTCATAGACACAGACAACAGTTTACTGGTTACCAGAGGGAAAGTAGGGAGGGAGGAGGCAGAAAAGGATAAAGAGAGTCAAAAAGAAAGAAACTTGACTTTGAGTGATGAACACAAAACGCAATATATAGGCGATGTATTACTGAATTGTACATTTGAAACATCCCAATAATTTTAAATAAACAAACAAACAGACAAACCCCATGCACACACACACAAATTAATAAATAATTTTTACCTTTTGGCTATTGAAAACATTGCTGCTATAAAAAATGCATGTACATGTACTTGTTTGCGTAACTATTTTCATGTACTCATGTATTCATAGCACCTCTGTTTTCAATTGCCAAAAGGTGAAAATATTCTAAATGTCCATCAATGGATGAATAGATAAACAAATGTGGTATGTAGGTGGGTGAATATTATTCAACCTTTAAAAAGAGGTAAAATATGATACCTGTATGACCCTCTAAAATATTATGCTAAGTGGAAGAATCAAGGCACAAAAGGACAAATATTATATGATTCCACTCATATAAAATATCTAGGATAGCCAAGTTTATAGAGACAGAAAGTAGAATAGAGATTGCCAGAGGCAAGGGAAAGTGGGGAATGTGGAGTTACTGCTGAATGTATAAGGGGGCTTTACATTGGAGTAATGGAAGTGTTTTGGAACTAAATAGAGATGGGAGTTGTACATTGTGAATGTACTAAACATCATTGAATTGTTCACTTTTAAATGACTAATTTCATATGAATTTCTTTTCAATACATTTTTTAAAAATTTAAGGCAAAATTAACATTTAAAAATAAAGCAATATTAAAGCCGTAAGAATGTATTACTAGAAAATCTTTACTACAGAACATATTAAAGGAAGTAATTTAAACAGAAAGAAAATGTCATCTCTTGGAAATATGGATCTACAAGAAGTAATAAAAAGCACCAGATATGCTAAGTATCACATAAAATAATTTTCTTACTATAATTTATAGGAAGTATAGAAATAATGTTGGGTCTCAGGGACAACCTCAACCAGGCATTCAAATGTTTCCTAATTTGTGTGTTTTAACTCTGCTTCTTGCAGGTATGTTAACTTTACTTTTCATCACTAAGGTCATAATTTTCTTGAGCAAGGAAGCATCTATAGTATTCTATGTTATGAGAGACACATAATAAAAATAAGCTAATAATATGTCATTCATTCAGTAGCGTTAGGAAATTAGGTATTCTACAGAAGTGTATTTTCTAGATAACTGAAGCCTAAGCAGTCATCATTTTTAATTTTTAATTAATTAATTTATTTTTATTTTTTAAGTGAGTTAACCCTTGGTTGACCTCACAGATTGCAAGGACCTTGTCAGCTTACAATCCCTTATTTTTTGTTTTTTATGCCTATAGCACCTCATCTTCCTAGTTGGTCTCCCATCCAAGTACAAACCAGGCCCGACCCTGCTTAGCTTCCGAAATCAGATGGGATCGGGCTTGTTCAGGGTAGCATGGCTATAGACTCATTTTTAATTTTTAATCATTACACATGGAAATCTGTTAGGGATTTACTTTCACTTTTTTTCCACATTAATTAAAGTTTCAATATCAAAATAATATATGCAATAAAAGTAGCTCAGAATGACAATTATAAATAAGTTATTAAAGAACCAAAATATTATTAAATTTTAAAGAAATATTTGCCCCCACACTAAGTGATCTCAAACTGAGTTGTTTTAGGTTATTAGATCTGTATTCATTGTATCATTTGTTCTGATCTGTGATATAAGGCTCTCATGCAATAGAGACAAGAAAGGCCTCCCTTCATCATGTACTTCTGGCTAATGGAAGACGTAGTCATGCCCACAGCTACACATCCTGAGTATACCAATCAACAGGTACCAAGTACCTCCTTGGTAAAATAACAGCAGTTTATTCTTCTAGTAAATAGTACATCTGTATGTCCCTGATTATGTTCTTACACTACTTATGACAAAGGTTAGGTGGTCGGGATCTACTTTTCAAAAGTGAGTCATTGTAAACAATAATTGAAATACTTGAGGCAACTGCAGTTCAGGAGAGTAAACTATTTGGACAACACAGAGGCAGGATCAGAAAAAAAGAACCGAACATGTGAGAATGATATTGATCACTGATTCTGGTTCCTTGTTGAGTTCACACATTAAATGAAATACAGTGTAGGTGACAGGAAAAATTGGCATATTCATAACAGCGATTTTGGTGAGGGCAGACCTGAAATTCAGATATGCATTTTAGACAACCCCTCTCTTACCTCTATTTCCCTGCCTTCCAAAGAGTTCTTCTCTGTGTTCTGGGCTCTAAGTCTGTTTATCTGGGATTTATAGATATCACATTCTTAATCTGCATGATGTCTAAGAGTTCCTTGGGAAAAAAATGATGTCAACCTATAGCATTTGTTATTGAGACATGCCTGACACACTGGTTAGTGGAGAGTGAAAGAACTGGAGACTTAGAAGTCAAATATTAAGAAGCTACAAGATTCATCCTAAATGAGTATAGAGTCTTTTTGGCAATGGACTGATGCAGTAAAAGATCCTAAATGTCATAGAAACAAATATTCCAGGTACATTGTAAAGTTATAGCTGACAATCTCTTGACCTAATATCTTTTCTGAGACTCTACACAACCAAGAAAGGAGAGATCTGGGGAGAAACTGTCAAAATCTTTAAAACTATGGCCTAAACAATAGTGTTATAGAAAAATCTTAGAAAAGATTTTGGCAAAGAAAAAGAAAGATTTTTTAGTACTACCCAGAAAGAGATAAGTGAGCGAGCAAGAAGACTCAAAGAATGGAGAGAGGAGATAACCTCAATCCCAGAAGTCTAGTGCATGTGACTACCATTCACAGGAAATATGAATAAAGCAATAGCAGCCCCAGAACTGTAAGACATGATCAGTAGTGGTACGAGCATATATCAAAGACCAGCCTCCAAAGGAGATCAGCAAGTGATACAGAGACTCAGGATGAGCAGAGAATCTGGTGCCAACAGAAATGAACAATAGTGAAAACAGTAGGATGTATCAGGAAAATGTGAAGAATAATAAACAAAGCAATATACAAGGCAGTGTTTCATTTACTTATATATAACACACCCAACCCATCCCTGACCATGAATATTTAGAGAAATGACAGAGGAATGAAAGTGTGGTTTTACCTCTTGCCAAAAGGAAGCTATCATTAATCCTGCAAAATGATCTTACCTCGGTATCAGACACACAAATAGGCAGGCGTGATCATTTTTGATAGTCATTTCAATATGACCACAAGAAAGCCTCAAAAAAGTTATGAGGACTAGAATATAATGGTTATATTCATGAAGACAGAGAGGCACCTACAATTATGATTTGAGTCCTGGTACACTACGCATTTGTATTGCTATTTGGTAACTCTAGAATTTGAGCAATTTGATTTGGAACAAAGTGAAAGACACTTCGCAGCTGGCAAGTACATGAAAAGGTGCTCAACATCACTAATCCTCAGGGAAATTCAAATCGAAACCAAAACGGGACATTATCTCACACATGTTAGAATAGCTATTATCAAAAAGACAAGAGATAACAAATGCTCATGAGGATAGGAGAAAAGAGAACTCTGGTGTATTGTAGATGGGAATGTAAATTGGTGCAGCCACTATGGAAAACAGTATGGAGTTTCTTCAGAAAAATTAAAAATGGTATTACCATGATTCAACAATCTCATTTCTGGATTTATATCTAAAGGAGGTGAAATCACTCTTTCACAGAAATATCTACACTCCCATGTTCATTACAGCATTACTCACAGTAGCCAAGACATGGGAACAACCTAAATGTCCACTGATAGATGAATGGATACAGAAAATGTGGTTTATATATACAAAGGAATATTATTTATCCATAGAAAAGAAGAAAATTCTTCCATTTGTGACCACGTAGATGGACCTTGATGGCATTATGCTAAATGAAGAAGTCAGGCACGTACTATATGATCTCACTTATATGTGAAATCAAAAAAGCTGAACTCATAGAAACAGAGGGTATACAAAGGTGCTTGCCAGGGGCTGGGGAGTACAGAAATAAAAGAGTAAACACTTTCGGTTATAAGGTGAATAAGTTCTGATGATCTAATGCACAGCATGGTGATTATAGTTAACAATACAGTACTCTATACTTGAAATTTGCTGTATTCTAAGTTTTAATGTTCTCACCATAAAAATAACAAAATGATAATTGAGGTAAAGAGTGTATTAACCAATCTTACTGTGGTAAACATTTCAGAATATATATGTATGGCAAATTATCACATTTATACCTTAAACTTACACAGTATTATATGTGAATTGTATTTCAATAAAGCTGGGGGGGGGGGGGAATAACTTTTGTACCACCAGCATATGATTACAGAGAAGGCACTGCTAGTCCTTGACTCAGGTAGTGAACTCAAGTGATATTAAAATTGATGTCCTCTAATACACTTCTTTAAAGTCCAACAGAGATAAAATAAGAAAATAAATAGAACTCTAGCTGAATGTTGATAATCAGTAACTGTTTATTAACATTGCTATAGAAAAAGAAGCTCATCTAGAAAGTGGTATTTAATTTCTCTATCCTGAACACAGAATTTCTAAAGAATTCCCAACAAACAGAGGTAGACTATCAGTTGTAACAAGAGATTTAGTATGAAAGTATCTCTCCAATATATAATCTAAAAAACAAAAAACAAGCTCATAAATATAGGAAATAGACTAGTGGTTGCCAGAGATGGGTGGTCAGGTAGGTAAAATGGGTAAAGATAGTCAAAGGTACAAACTTCTAGTTATAAAATAAATAAGTCCTAGGGACGTGATGTACAGCATGGTGACCATAGTTAATAATACTGTGTTGCATATTTGAAAGTTGCTAAGAAGATAGATCTAAAAAATTCTCAACATAAAAATTTTTTGTAATATGGATGGTGATAGATGTTAACTAAACTTATTGTGGTAATAATTTCACATTGTATACAGATATCGAATCATTATATTGTACATCTGAAACTAATATAATGTTATATGTCAATTATACATCAATTAAAAAAAATAGGGAGATTATCTTAAATTACCCAGTGTAATCATAAAATCCTTAAAAGTGGAAAAGAGTAGCAGAAGAAGAGTGATACAGCATGTCAAAGACTTTACTGGTTTTGAAGGTGGAAGGTGCCAAGAAATGTCAGCAACCTCTAGAAGCTCTAAAAAATAAAGAAATAGGTTTTCTCCTAGAGCCTCCCTACAGAAGTAATGTAGTTCTACTGATACCTTCATCTTTTGGACTTCTGACTTCCAGGACTGTAAGAGAATAAATTTGTGTTGTTTAATGCCAAAAAAAAAAAAAAAAAATGTAACTCGCTAGCCCTAAGTGTGAGAATGCTTGCTGCTGGGCTCTTGAGGAGTCTGAATGCTGGGATAAGCAGTTTAGATATGAACTTGTATACCAAGACGAGTATTTAACTTCTGATGGCAACTATATGGCCCTAAAAATGGAGAAATAATTTGCAGAATGATGTGTTCATCCCATAGGAGGAGATTTTGCACTCTAGTTAAAGCATGCCAATGAGATGCTAAAAAGGTATAATGTACAAAAAATGAAATGGTTGATGAAAAGCCTGAGTGACTGTTCTAGAAGTCATGCATGAGCCTGGGAAGGTAGGGCCTCCTTAAATGTGGCAGATTATGGGAATTTTTAAACAGGACTTGTTTAAATAAAATGGATGACTTCAGAAGCATAGAGGCTAAATTTCTTAAAACTTGTCAGAGAAAAAAAATATCTTGCCCAGAAAGCCTTAGAGAAAAGTGTCACATCTAAAAAGAAGTCAGGATAGGCTCACCCTTAATTAAATATTTCCATTTATTTTTATTTTTTTTTTTAATTAATTTATTTTTTTGGTGACATTAGTTAACGAAATCCAGTGTTTCAGGTGTACAATTTAACAATAAGGCATGTATATATATCTATTGCATTGTGTGTTCCCCTCCCATAGTTAGATTTCTTTCTGTCATCTCATACCATTTATTTTTAAACAGCAAAACAAAGCAAGTATAGTTGATAGTGTTCCAGTGACAGAACCTAATGCAAGAGGAGGCAGGGGGTAAGCCACTTTTGAAAACAAGGAGAAACAAAACAGTAGTGAAAGAACTCCAGAGATTGGGGCAACAAATACATCTAAACCTCAGAGTTTTACAGAGGACTTCAAAGAACATTAACTAGAGAGCACTAACCAACTTCTGAGGGAGTGTGTATCCTTCATAATTCTTTGAAAATAAGTAATTCCCACCATTTTGTTGTTGAACCTCCTTTAGGTTTGTAAGCTAAAATTAGCCTGAAAACTTGCTTGGAAAAAACAAGGAATGATTAGCTCCCACCTAAAAAAAAAAGTAAACTTTTTTTTTTTTTTCAGAAGCAGGTAAAACTCTGGATTATGTATATTGATCCAGGTAGTGGGTGTGAGGGCAGAAACCAAGATGATAGGATAAAGCAATGGGAAAGGCAGTCTACATCAATATAAAAACCTTTCATTTGACCATCAAAAAATAATGCAATTATGTCTAAGGCCATGCTACCCCAATCCCGTCTGATCTCAGAAGATAAGCAGGGTTGGGCCTGGTTAGTACTTGGATGGGAGACCACCTAGGAAGATCAGCTGCTGTAGGCATAAAAAATAAAAAAATAAAGGATTGTAAGCTAATAAATCCTTGCAATCTGTGAGGTCAACTAAGGGTTGTCTCACCTAAAAAAAAAAGAAAAAAAATAATATAATGATTAGATGTCTTTGACGTAAGGTCTTAGTAAAGACCAAAGTCTTCCCTAAAACGTGACTGAGGACCAGCTCTTTTAATCCTGACTTGGGACCTCAATCTGAGGACATAGATACTGGCCCACTCATATAAATGAATTATAACTATCTCAAGATTGCTTTTAAGCAAAAGGCATCTACTAGCCCTGAGTCCCATGAACTCCCAAGATACTTGTTCCAGAAACAAGAGTAACTCTGTGATAACAGTACTGAAGAGATGAGTGGTAAGGTAGAAGCAACTTTGGAAGCTGAACGGACACCAGAAAAGTAAAAGCATACAAACCATCGTAAATATAGGTTGTTTATACCGTTTCTCATATTCTTGATTGATACTATTTGTGGAAATAAAGTTCTAAGCACTAGAAAATTACCTGGTATTCCAACTAAAATACTCTATTTTCCTTCTCCTACAACTGCTTAGAATAGTGTAGAACTTTGAAAGAGATGATAAAGTTTTCATATAGGGTGAATAAAAAAAAGTATTGGCTGGGCTGTAGCTAAGACTTAGAGATGCTGGCATATGGAGCAGGCAACACTTCCCACCCCCAGAGTCATGTGTATGTGTATATGTGTAAGTTCACACATAAATGAGCCATACACACTTAAATGTTATAGAAAGCTCATAGAGAAATTGAAACACTGAAAGACACTTAAATGTCACAGAAAGTTCAAAGAGCTCCTAAGTGCACAGAATGCTTGCATATATTATATAGGTGTCCGACCACATACTCTGATTTACATTTAAGCCAACAAGTCCATGAAAAAATTTATTTCATTCATTCTTTCCATAATTCAATAAAGTTTCTGCTAAGGACTGAATCAACCTTCGTACTACCAAATTCAGGTGTTGAAGTTCTAACTCCCAATATGACTATCAATGGAGATAGAGCTGTTAGGAGGCAATTAAAGTTAAATGAGGTCATAAGGGTGGGGTCCTAATCTGATAGGATTGGTAGCCTAATAAGAAGAGAAAGAGAGAAAAATCTCTCTCTCTCTTTGTTGATTTAATGTGCATTCCCTGAGGAAAGATCATGTGAGCATGCAGAAAGGAGTATGTCTAAGAGCCAGAAAGAGAGCCTTCACCAAAACCTAAACATTCTAGCAACATGACCTCAGTTTTTAGCCTCTAGAACTTTAGAACAATAAAATTCTGTTGTTTAAGCCATCTAGGCTATAGAATTTTGTTTGGCCACCCCAACAGATTATAGTTAATGACACTATATTGTATATTTGAAAGTTGCTAAGAGAGTAGGTCTTAAAAGTTCTCATCCTAAGAAAAAAATTATATATGTAAAGTGATGGGGGTTAATTAAACTTATTTTGGTAATCATTTGGCAGTATATACATATATCAAATCACTATGTTATACACCTAAAACAAATACAATGCTGTACATCAATTATATTTCAATAAAACTGGAAAAAATTCAAACATTAGATTTTTCTTTGCTATTTGAGGTCCCAACCTTAAAGACTTATTCTTGTATCTGAGTTTGCCAGATGCTAGATCTGATAGTATAAGAAAGGACTTTCTTAGTAAGTTATTAAAATAAGGGAGGAAGATCATGTCTGCTTTCATCGGCACATTTGTAAATCTTTCTTCCCTTGCCACCATCCATAGAGCCTGTAATAAGAACATGAAAACAAGTCTAAATGCCCAAGTTAAATAGAGATATATACCTGCAATGTTAAACATCAAACATGATTATCAAGTAAAACATGCAACTAAAATTCAACAGAATACATTTAAAAAAATTAAAAAGTTTTTTCAAAATTGACTTTTCAGCAAATTTATTTGCAAAGATTGATAGCCATAACTACTATAAAATGAATAAGTGACAACCCAATGCAAAATCATGTGGGTCAAATCAAATAAGATCAGAAAATCGGCAGAACCTGTGAGAATAAGACTCCCAAAACAGGGATGTGTACTCTTAGCCACAGTAGCTAATGATTATCATCAGCTTCCCACTGAGAAACTGAGAGTTAAGGCACTAGAGGCCAGTGGATAAGACTGGACCTTGCCACCATCACCACCACCACCACCGCCCTTCTCCATAGTGCTTAGGCCGCCTGAGTCATCCTTCTTTAGTAGAAGGCCCTGGCACTGGTCTGTAATACAGAGGCTGCACGATGTAGGTATACCAGCCTGATGACACCATTGCAATTCCTACCGAACATGAAAATGTCTTCACTTCTCTGAAGCTTATTGGGTGAACCAGTCAATGGGAGTAGAGGTTTCTCCTCAACACTTGCTTACTCTCTGTCAAGATATTATATTACACATATTTACATACATGTGAAATAATTCAAAACTGTCAAGGAACCATTTCAAAACAGCTTTCTCAAGCAGCTTAGCACCTTAAGGAATCTTTACTCAAGCTCATATAAGCTCCCTCTGAACTTAATTTTGTTATCTAAATCACCATATCTCTTTAAAAATTACTATAACTCAATGGCTAATGCCAAGAATAATATGAAGCAATCAAATAGGCAATCATATAATAGTACTCATATCATAAATATGAGTTTGAACACCAAGGAATCACCTTGGAATACTTGCAATTTGGGGCCTCATGAAATAATAATAATTACATTGTTCAGAATACAACAATCTACACACATCCTAATTTTTCTTCCTTTGTATTTCCCTTCTTTCATATTTTAAGGATGTGCAGGACTTCAAAACTCAGATAAAATCCATTAAATCTTTTAACATGGCCCCCAATGTGACCTCTAACACTACTAATAATATAGATCATATCACAAAGGCTGCCAGATTTAGGATTCATTTGATACTTCTTCCCCTTTTTATAGCTATTGTCCTATTCATTGAGGAATAACAAATTCACTTAGCTGGAAACTTATCTTTAAGTACCTCTTGTGTTCTTTAGGTTCTGGAGAAAAGCACAAGTTAGTGCTAAGTTAAGAATAGTTTTCAGGGCCTGCCAGTAAGGATGAGTCATAATGTTACAGTTTGTTGCTAATGGTATAAACCAAAAAACAGGTATAGAACACACAGATAAATACTTCTCTGCAGCCTACATATATAAGAGGTTAGAATGAGTCACAAGGAACTTAACATATATAAGAGGTTAGAATGAGTCACAAGGAACACACTTATTCTAAACAGACCTGTCTTCTGCTTCTTGTGGTGAATTCATGGTCAGTATGGTGCTGTGTGAACTCAAGCTTCATAAACCTAACCCCGTTACACTGCTCAGAGAATGACAGATGAGAATTACAAAAATTTACTATTCATCCTGGCCTAATTTGGCTCTTTCTACCAGTGCTTATCCCTCTGTCTGAAGGCCATTCACATAAAGAAGAGTGTCTGGGGTATGAGATAACAGGACCATGTGCCAATCCAGAGTCAATCAAAGGTGTTTGTTTTATATTTGACTCTTCTCTTCCTTTCTTTGTTCTTTTGTGTAAATCCCTTAGTCCTTTTACTTTTTTTTCCCCACTAAATCCCTCTTTCTCTTTTGCCTAAATTCCAACATGAATCATCACTCGTCTTCTGTCCATTAGTTATCTTACAAAAATGGTCTCTTGATTCTCTGGATGGGCAAGAGAAGGGTGAAAAGGAACTTCGTGATCAAATCTTAGTATATAGTATGAACAAAGCAATCAAAATGTTCATACTGTAGAAAGCTATTTTCACTCCATTCTTCCTCTATCTACTTTTGAATGTTGAATACATTACAAAATGCCCTCTATTTGTGATATGTTTCAGACACAAGAAGTGTAGAAGTGAAAAAAATCCAAATATCTTCTATATAATATTTCTAGTTCAAACTTCATAATTAATCATTATTTAAGCTCTTAATTGTATATATATTAACCCCATACCACTGTGGCTACTCAACCTTCTATCGATTACATAATACTACTAACATTCTATAAATGTATTTTAATACTTTTTTGAAGTAGCTTACAAGACAGAAGCTCATTAGATATAGTCCTATATTTTTTTGAAATGCAAGTTATAATGATGGGTTTTATTACTTTCTATTAGCTAATATTATTGCTAATTTTCCATTTTGATGAAAATGTTATGGGAAGGTAGTTTGATTCTGCGGTTTTATACTTATTGTTATCTTGCCAGTTGTTTGATTGAATCGATAAATTATTGTGTTATCCTGTTTCTGAATGAATGAGCTATCAAATATTTTTCTGGTGATTCTGATGTGTTGTGTGAAGTCCTGGAAAGAATAAAATGTACATTAGATAATTTCAAAATTTTCTCCAGAGACTAGTCATTAGGAATACAAAGAAAAATAAGAAGGAAGTATCACTAAGTTGTAGATGTACATATATTTTCTATCATGCTCTGTGCCATTTGTAAAGAAAAAATTATCTTATTCAATGAGGCAATGAATTCATTTTCAAGAAATTCAGGGAGGAGAAATAGAAAAAAAAGAGACTGAGGTAAGAAGATAAAAAATAAAGGTTAATGAGTAAAAGAAAGGAAGAGAAAAAACAGAGATAGAAGGAATGAAGAAAGATAGCAAGAGGCCAAGAAGAAAAAAAGAGGGAGGGAAGAAACAAATGACAATGACAGGAAGAAGAGAAGAAGAGTGAGGGATTTTTTCTCTTAGGAAACATTAAATGGCTCTTCCTTGTCTAAAATAATGAACAAGTTTCCTCCATTGATGCAATCCTTGCCTGTCTCTCTTGCCTTTGCAAGCCCCTTCTTTTTGTTTTTAATTTTTATTTTTCATTCAGAGTTGACATTTGATACTATTCCATACCAGCTTCAGGTGTACAGCATAATGGCCAGACATCTAAGCAGACCTCTTCTTGACCCTGAAACTCAAGCTAACTCCCATTGTCCATTGAATATACTTGGCTCTCTCCTACTCCAAGCCTTTGTACATGTTGTTTGTTTGATTTGCTTTTCCCTCAATCATCAAGAATTATCTCTGCCTATTTGTCCCAGGCATTGGCTCTAAGTTTCATTTTCATAGTTACAACAAAGACATTTTTTTTTAAATAGATGTATTTATATGGAACTAGCAGTATCCTCACACATCACCAAGGCCATGACCAAGAGTCTATCTTATTATTTATCTAAACTCAAAATAAAAAAGAGAGAAAAATACTTGGTTTTATTTTTTTAGAATAATAAAAGGTACATGCACACAGTAACTCAAAAAGTATAATTTTTAGAATACTATATAAACGATATAGTTTACAATTTGCAATACTATGAAAACAATACAAAATAAACAGTATTTAGCTTTGACTGCTCATTTTCCTAAAGGAAAAACAAAATATTAAAAATGAATTCACGGCCAGTAATTCCTAAAGAGAAAATAATCTACCCATGCGTTCTCCTTAGAAATAAAGAGGAGAGGTTAATTCTTACTCAAGTATTAATGGAAAATTTTAAGGATACACAGCAGAAGGACACAACATGTGATGGAAGTTGTCCTTTAGTCTAAGTGGGCAGAAGTGGTAAATGCCCACAAGGCTTCAGGAATGTAAAGCACAGGGGACTGACCTATTGGAGATAAAATGGGGTGGGAATCACTCTTAGGCAGTTACCCATACTCATTATAGCTCTGCTGCTTACAAACGCTTTTTGATCCAGGGTCACATTTTTTTCAATTTTTATTCATAGGATTTTTGACAGAACAATTAGAAATCTAAGACAAATAATAACATTGAGAAAATGATGCATTGAGTTCTACTAACCTTATGTAATTTAATATTCTATTAAGCTAAAATTCCCTTTTAGTCTAATTCCATAGTCTGCAAACTATCTTTTATGTGTGGTTGAAATTTCAGTGTAGGTCTAAATACAGAAAGAAAATATGCTGGCCGTCCTAGCGCAAGTATTCACACTTGCATTACGTGTATATGCTGTTGATATTTTGAACATATGTCTCAACCAAATGATATTAATTATGAGAGGCCTTATCTAAGATATATACCTACTTCACTGCAAAGTTGGTTTTGGACCGTGGCAAGTGAAATATCATAGAAGATAGCCAAGGGACTTCTAGTGGCATCACTCTACTTAATATCTACTGGATACTTTTATTTTTTTTTTAAATTCATACCTACAGAAATTCATATGTACCTATTAGGACAGGTTACTCAACAGTTACAGGACTGTTGTACTATCAGCTAATTCAGAGAAGCCAAATACACTAATGTAATGAGATGTTGGGTTATATAAGAGATGAAGCAGAGAATGTCTAGGAGCCAGGATGTTCTAATAAAAGCCCAGAGAGAGGAGTGTGTGTTTAGGGGTTGGGGTGAGGAGGGGCTTATTGTATCATGAAGAAATTGATTGTCTTGGATTAGAGGTACAAAATATGAAATATAGAAATGTAGAAAATGAGGTGGAGCAGTTTCAAACACAAGGTCAGCTTTTTCGAAATGATGCCAGGGATAACCTCATCCTAAGTAAAAAAATGTGAGAGGTTTTTTCCCCCCATATTTTTTATTCTCTCTTTTTCCTCTTTTATTTCCTCTGAACTTTACCACATGGTACCTTCCCAGAGGTCAATATCCTGTCTTTTTCTTTGGATATGTTACTTTTTACGGCACATTTGAGAGTTCCGGCACTGTATTACAAAGTAAAACGTCTACTTGGAATTCCGGAAACATCTCATACTCAATCTGTATGTCTAAAACAGAACAAATTATCTTATGTGACCTCCCACCTCTAACAATGAACTTTTAGCTTGTCCTTTATGATTTTCGTCAGTGGATTATTTTCTACATAGTAGTTCCAGGTTCATTCTTTTCTCTTTCCTTTCCCTTAAGCTGCCAGTCAGTAGTTTCTAAAGATTTGTTGATGCTCCTTCTAATTATCTCTTGCATATTCTTCTCTTATGCAGGCCCATTGTTCCTACCTTGAGACAAGCTTTCATCATGCCTTGTCTTGAGTACTTAAATCAGAAGTCAATTGAGTCCATCAGCTCAAGGAGATTCATTTTAATGCAAGATGCAAAGAATACCCAAGATGGAAACAATGAATGATATATAATTTATCTATGGCTTTATTTATGCATTCATTTTACAACTGCATCTGAGTCCCCACTTTAAAGAGACATGGTGCTGGGCAATGGGGATTTATCAGTGACTAAAAAACAATTTCCCGGCTAACAAGGAGTTGAAATCCTACTTGAAAGAAATTGATAAAACAAACAAATAAAATAATTATAGATTGTGATAAATCCGGTTCAGAAATAATCTGATGTGATAATCAAAAGTGAAGATAAGGAGTAAAGATAGATATGAGTAGTCTTCACAAACAATTTTGGAAAGTGATTTGAATTAAGCACTTTCCTACTTTACCTCTGATGTCTCTAGAACCCTCAGTAAATTCATGCTGTCTTCTGCATATCCAACCATACACCCTGGCATCAAAACACCACTGAAGTAAATACCCTTCCTCCAGAACAGTCTATATACTGTGTGCTTTAGTTTTAGTCTGCTTTAGTTTAAAAATAAAACAAGATTAATTAGCACTTAAGTAACTTTCATGCAAGCGTCCCAAAGACTCAAATTTAATTTCGTTATTCTAAATTTTATTATTATAGGAGCTGACAGGTACATGTGAGAATGAAAAATTAATTGCTTCAAGGTACAGTGTTCATATCTATCCTTAAATAATTATCTGTTGACCATCCTTTGATCTAGTATCACGGAATTGCATGTTTGGTCAGTAGCTTTTTGGTTAATAAACAATATCTTAAATGCTAAAATCACAGGTTTAAAAGTCACATAAAGATGTATTGCTTTAAAAAAAAGATGTTTTAATCATTTTTGTCTACAGAATGAGAAAAAAGTAATGTTAGCAACTAAAATTTTCAATAGTCTATTTTAACTTTTAACTATTATCTATAGTTCAAGTTTAGTTTAGTGTAGATTAAAGTGAAGGGTTTAGAGATTCAATCATCTTAAAGATCAAAACATTTTTCCAAATATAACATACAGAAGGTTAAAAAAAATAAGTACTTTCATTGTAATCTCTCCTTAATGTTAAAGGAAAAGGCAATATTTGACCAATGAAGTTCAAGGGGCAAACTCATGTTAGAATGACTGGCTGATAGACGTTAACATCACTCCCTTTTATGTCTAAGTGGCTCTTTAACACTCAGAGATTTAAGTGCTGGATTTAGAAAAAGAAAGAAAATAACTTTAAAGGTGTTAACTTCATCTTGTGCCATGAAAGAGATGTTTAATTAAGCCACTGGTAGTTCTTGGGTGGTTTTCAGTTTAGTTTTATACTTTTGAGATGAAAAGGTACGTTCAAAATTATGTACAAAGTACCTTTTAGAAACTTTGGAAAGGTCAAGGAGAAAACAGCTGTATTTCAAAAGCTGAACTTTTCAAGGTTTTTCTCTGATTTTTCTAAAACAAGATAGCCTCCTCCTCCTCTTAATAGTTCTTCAAGGCCTTTTTGGTAGCCAAAATCTTTGTTCTTTTTTTTAAGCAGCTTTTTAACAGAAGAACTAAAAATTAATTATGGCTATGGAACTTTTACACAGAAGAGTTTAAAAAGCACAGACGTAAAGAAGGGAAAAAGATGAGGGCCCATTTATCTTATATTGACAGGACTAGCTTCAAACGATGACCTTGAATCATAATCATCCTAATGAGCTCAAAATATTTCACTTTAACAAGTGAAACTATAATCAAATCAGTTTCTGAAAGCTCTACTAATGAGCATTTCCTTTGATGAAAACATGGTTAACTGTCTTAGTCTGCAGGAGGTGCACTACAGTAAGAGGCCAGCTCCTGACAACTCATTAGCTGACCTGGGGAGAGAGTAATTTGAATGCTTTTGATAAAAATTTCAAGGCTTTTTTTAACTTAAATTACAATTTATGCATTTTTATAAATAGTATAATTTTTCTAAGTTGGGGGAAACTAGCAAGACTTCAAAGCTATGGAACAAAGTTTGTTTATCACATTTGGTCTGTTGTATCCCCAGAACCAGGAAGGAGAAATATGTTTAATTAGTGACTGCTAAGTTGGGGCCAATCCTTATATTGCATTTTTACAGGCTGTGTTTTTACAGGTTGGTATGATGTTCGATGAACTTTAATCTTAAATCCTAAGATTTAGGGTTGAAAATTAGAAGTCACTATAATTTACTATGAGTCTTAAGAATGTCTTCTGAAACTACTTTCTCCGATAAAAGAAACTCAATTTACCCAAAGCAGCAAAATAAACAAATAAAAACTGAATGCAGAAACATGGCTTACTTTTATTTGCATTGTTCATTAAGAATGCCCACATTAGAATCAGTTGCTATTTTAACTACTGCTTTGCTCTATTCAGCACCGAGAAATTCTCTCTCTCTCTCTCTCTCTCTCTCTCTGTCTCTCTCTCTCTCTCCCCCATCTCTCTCTATCTCTCTCTCTCCCGCTCTACCTCCTTCTTTCTCTCCAGACCAAACTTCTCAGAACAGACTGTCAAAGAAGAATATGAAACAGAAGAATAGTTTTAAATATCACTGGAAGACCTCTTAATTGCTTCAGAGGCCAATTCATTTGTCTCATCCATCCTCCAAAGTTTCCCTTTGCTGTTGAGCTGTTCTACTTTCTATTTGTCATATTTCTTACTGTACTTTGCAAGGCAAACCACAGAGATGGTTTGTGTCATAGACACATGAGACACTGGCCAAGGACTTATACATCAAAGGTGGGAGCTGAGAAACTTAATAAGATATTAAAAGTGATCAGATCTCAGGGTAGAGAGATTTTTTTCCTAAACTGACTAGGATTTTTTGCTAAGAATGGACTGGGCAAACCAAAGATAGGACAAGGGCCAAATCTGAGGCCTAATCAAAAAGAGGGCTCTGAGGATACTGGTTTGTCAAAGAGACTTTTCATCAGCCAACAGCACCATAATTTATGCCTGAATAAAGCTTATCTAGCACACATATTTTCTCAGTAAGGCACATCGCAACCTTCTTGCACTTAGTAACATTAAAGAGTACTTTAGCACTAGATTAGGGTGCTGCTTAAATAGCAAAATCACCAACAAAGACAGAAATGTGAACAGCGTGGTACTAATAGACCTAGAAAAGGACCTTTGTTTACGATGTGAGTGCTACAACAAGGAAGCAGAGCATCACCCTGTTCTGTCTCAGGGATGAGCGCTGTGTTCGGATACGCCTTCCCCTAACTCAGACAGGGCAGGAAGTTCAGCTCTGTGGATGTGGAGCGAGCGAGAGGGGCTCAGGGAGGTGGTCACACATTCTCGTCTGTGTTCTTTGTGATCTATGAATCCCTGAGAAAATCTTTGGTTTGATGATTGTCAGCTGCAGTACCTCTTTGGGAATAAATACTGATTCTACTAGTACTTTGTGGAAATTTAACGGAAAGAGTTTGTACTTACTTTAGGTATTTTAAATAATTTTTTTCTCATCTAATTTTTTAATTTATAACAGGAAATCTCCCTATTGTTAATATAATGATTTTAAAGTAGCATTTTAATAAATATATTATATACATACTAATCTTATTACCAATAAATATGCCTTCCCCTATCTGATAAAAAGTTCATGTGTCATGAGAATATATTTAAATGGTTATACTAAATTAAGCTGTATAGGTATTTTAAATTTTATAATGAAAGTCACTATGCAGAAAAAATAATAGATTTTAGAAAAATTCACTTTTATGGAAAGTTTTCTAGGAGTATACAAATAGTTGCTTTATTAAAATATTTTATATTTAGATATTTTTCAGCACAAATTATTCATTTATCTGCATTCATTATCTTTCTGGTCTGTATTTTAAAGTCTTCTATAATTACAATGGTATCATAGAGGTTTCTTCTGTTCATTTTATTGTGTTTATAAGTTTGCTTGAGTTACTTATCAGTCTTCAAATTTATCTAAGGAATATTTTGGTTCTGTAAATTATGGGACAACATATAGAGACTTTACTTATATCATATTCTCTACTAAGTGCATATTCTTTTTATTTCAAGTAGCAGCAGTCCAAGAATCTCACTTAATAACTGTAAGTCAATTTTACAAAATGATATTAGTGAACCAGGTGCCAAGATTCCAGATTTTTAGCTTGATGAGACTCAATTCCTATTTGAAAATCTCTTAAATTTTTAATTTATGATTTTCTACATTAATTTCAAATTTTTATTTTTAAATTTAATAATTTCTGTATCAGTGTTTGTTTTTAATTTTAAATGAAGTATCATGATAATGATTCCAGATTAAGTTACATACACTTCTATAATAAAATTTTCAGATGATACAGAAACTATAAAGAAGAAACTGAAAACCACCCATACAATAGTCACTGTTATTAACAGTCTAGTAACCATTATTTGCGATTACTAACCACTGTTGCTAGCAATATTGTAATCAATATTCTCATAGGGTAAAAGGGGTTAAAAAAAAGAGGAAATATTCTCACACGTCTTCACACCACTATATAAAGTATTTCTGTGAAAAATATTACTATTATTATTATTACTATTATTATTATTATTGCTGATCCAAGAATATGCATATTTTAAATTTCGATAATTTTGCCAGATGCCCTTCCAAAGCAGTTGTATCAATTTACAGTTCTACTAAAACTGTACACGACTATAGCTTTCCTATACTTTTGTTAGCTTTGGATGTCATCAGTTATTTTAATAATCTCCAAAGTAATAACTAAAGAATGTTATTTTCTGGCTCTTTTAATTTTCATTTAATTTTTTTAAGTGAAAGTAGAAAAATTCTCACTGTCTGAAAGTTAGGCAAGATGACTTTGGGACTAAACTCATAATGGATGCTCACTAAAAGTTTTTGAGAAAATGAGTGTTTGATTGTGTCCAAACTCTAGCTTTCATATAAACACTTGAAGAGAAAAGAATGCTTAATTTTACTTTTCATATGTCTCCATGGAAAGAGAGTCAATATCCTCTATTCAAACTCCCAATCCCACATTCAGGATCCAGTTTCAGCGTTTGTCAGCCTTGTCTATGTAGTGTTTAAAGTCTGATAACTTTACAGGCATTTCCTTTTCCTTTTCTTCTAAACCCATATGAAGAAAAATTAAATTGTCACTGTCCTCTATGTTTTTACATTCCATGTACTTTTTAATGATAGCTACATTATTTTCATACTAATAATTCAATTACTAAAACATTAACTGGCAATGAGATAGCCAAATAATGAAAATTTAGCTTCAGTGAAATCTTGCTTATAAAAAAAAGTGTCACAAAGAAACAACATTCATATATGTTTGGTTTCTTTCTTTATCGGAGCATTAGTATGGAAAACAGAGAACATAGTGTTCCCATTGTCACTGTCCTATTCTTTAGCAGTTTAATGAAATTCATTTAGTATACACATTATTTCTGGACACAATCCACCAGAAACTTCAGGTATATAAATTAGCCATCACACTTAAATTAGGCAGCGTACAAAGACTGACATTTTTGATTGTGCCTTGATCTAACATCCAGAAGTACATGGATGATAAGACAGTCAAAATCAATAAAAATTCATATGCTTGAGCCAAAACACACCCATACATATGTACACACATCATTAACGTAGTATTACTGGAATAAATTTTAAACTAAAAAAAAAATCAAAAAATTTTTTGTTGATATGGTTAAAGCTATGATTTTGAAATAAATCTCAAGTTGACTTTTAGTAAAAGAAGAGATTAGAATTGTTTCTAATTTTAGAAAACAACTTATAGAATTTCTTTTTATAAGTGCCTTCCTAACATCTAGAACGATATTCAAGGAATTTTATTGAATTTCTTTCTGTTAAATACATTTAAAAATTGGAACCATTATTTTTTATGGGAAGCTTTATTTCATTTTCTATATATATTTTGATACCGAGGAAAGAGTAGGTATTATTGAGAAATCAAGGAGAACAATGGCTCCTTAATCAGTTGGCTTCCTTAATGGAATATATATTTTTGCTTTTCTTAATTTTTTGCTGATAATTAAAACCAGCAAATAATAGAGAGTAGAGGCCGCTAATATGACAAGTATATATAAATTTAAAGTCAAATATTATGGATCCTTTTTGCCTTTTGTGGTCCTTTTGTGTGGCCTTTTTGTGGCCTTTTCGTGGCCTCTTTATTTTGGTTGTTGTGGTTACAGCACTCCAATATGGCTCTTCACTGGGACCATGTGCCTCCTTGGGGTATTCTTTGTCTTTCTAAACATACTTTTAATAAATCCTTTCTAAATTTCAAAAAAAAATTAAAAGTCAAATGTTAGAAGAGGAAAACTATTTGTATCATTTACAAAAGGGTGTTCAAATTCTTAATATTTAAAGAAATTCTACTGAATGTTTTAAAAATAGAAAAATCCATTAGAAAAATGGACAAAGAACATGAACAGAAATTTACACACACACAAAAAAAACAAACACAAAGGAATAATGAACACACTAAATGAGTTTTAACTTCACTATCAATAGAAATTAAAATGCTCTATTTCATCAATCAGATTAGAATAAAAATAATAATAAAACTGTTGGTTAGGTGGAGATCTATGGAATTATTTACACACTGTTGATAGAAGTCTAATTTTCCATCTTTGTTGAGATTAATTTCACAAAATACTTCAAAAGTTTTAAAGTATTCATATTTAGCAGTTCTAGCAATTACGACTAAAGAAATTTGTACAAGATAGGTTATTATAGTCAAGCTTATAATCACTGTGATATAAAATAAAAACACCTAAATGTTTATTAATATGATTCTGGGTAATGAAGAAATCCTAAGCAATTTTAAACAGTAAGATAAGTCTCATTTCACTGATATGAAAAGATAAATTCAAAATATAAGCTCCAGAACACCATGTATAGTATGATTGCTTTAATGTTAAAAAATACTTGCATATGTATATATGTATATTCTTTTTTGTCCAAATGTCTGTGATCTTTTATATGCATGAACATTTTCTATAAAAAAGTACAAGAAGGTGTTAACAGTGATTATGTCAGCCATGTGTCAGTTAATGTGACAAGGATTCTGAGAGGGAAAAAATCTTAAATTTTTATTTAATATCCTCCAAATTTTATGAGCTTTGAGCTGAGTACTATTGCCTTTGTAATAAAATCTCCTATTTAAAAAAAATAATTTTTATTATAATAAAAAAGATAATCACTTGCTCTACTCCACCCTCATTATTGTCAAGGTGTCATATTCCACTTTTACTAGGCCATAACTATAAGAATATACCTAATCCTTTAACTTATAACCTATTGGATCTCCTTCTTTGTAGAATTATACCAAATTATCATCATCTCTCTTCAAGAAAAAGACAGTATTTTAAAATGTGAGCTTTCACAAGTCCTGATCATTTTCTTCTCCAGGTTAGATGAGCTCGATTTCTTAAACACTCTGGGTTCCAATCTCTTCAATATTCTAGCCACCCTCTAGGTATAATCCATCTTTTCAGAAACTCTTAAATGCAGCCTACAGAACTGAATAGAATATTTAAGATGTGGTCTGAGCAGTGCAGATTATAGTGAAACTATTACCACCCTTGAACTTGACTCTCTACCTCTATTAATGCAGTTTAAGAATGCATTAACTTTTTAAAGCATCCATTAACACCATATTTGCTCATATTGAGCAGGTAGTCAAATAAAACCATAGGAATTTTGCCATAAATTTCCCTACGCTGTAATTGTGCAATAAATAAGAGTTTACAACAACCTAGTAAAATTTTATTTTATTTGTTTCAGCCCATAGTTCCTACCCGAAAAACCCTTTTTTTTTCAGGCATGTAACTATCATCTAAACCAGTAGCCACCCTTTCTAGCTTTGCATTACTTGCAAAAGTGCTAATTATTTCTTCTTTCAGCTCAAACTGCTGAAGAAAAGAAAGCAAAAGGAGAATCTCAGTTCCAGAGATCTCCAGAGTTTGCCATCGATCCATTACTACTCTTGGGATAGTCGTTCCATCAGTTTTGAATTAGTAGATTGCTCATGTTTTCTTGTCCTTAAGAATATTAAGAGAATGAATCATCATGACATGTGTTGCACAAATATAGATAAGCATTTCTGTGGCCTTTCTCAGCAATCATTTTACAATTTGTATACATAATATACTATATATATAATAATATCTACAGAAGAGTAGAATGTAGCACAACTTAGGCTGTCTTTTAGAAATATAAAATGTTGAGTTGGTGGACCTGAACTTCTCAACTCCTATTGTTTACATCATTACAATGACATATGTATTATCTTCTCAATTGTATCTAGATGAATCAATTTTAATTGTATGTCTCTCATGTTTAAAGTTTATGAGAAAAAATAATTTATGTGATGCATCGTGGCATGTAGTAGTTTAAAGCACAGACCCTGGGACCAAAGTTGCTTGGGTTTAAAAATCAGTTTCACCACTTAATATTATGTAATCTTTGAGTGAATTACTCAAACATGCTGTGCCTTTATAGTACAGTTGACCCTTGAGATAAGAAGCACCTATCCCCACACAGTTGGAAAATTCACTTATAATTTTTGACTCTCCAAACGAGTCTCTCAATAGCCATGGGAGATTAATTCAAGGACCCCCGTGGATACTAAAATAGTTGAATGCTCAAGTCCCTAATATAAAATGGCATAGAACTATGCATATAGTCAGCCTTCCACATCTGCAGATTTCTCAACTATGAATAGAAATACCGGTTTTGATGTGCAGTTCATTGAATCCATGGTTACAAAACCAAAGGATACAGAGGGCTGACTGTATATTTGTTGAAAAAAAAATCCACATAGAAGTGGATCTGTGCAGTTCAAACCCATGTTGTTCAAAGGTTAACTGTATCTTTCTTTCAAAGGGATTGAGTTAACATGTGCAAAGCTCTAAGTAAGTATAACCATTAATATTATTATGACATTTTCAAAGGAAAAATATTGCACTATTAGATGAACTGTAAAGCAACAATTCTGACATATTGCTATTTTCCTTGAATTACCTTATTCTATGTCTTATAAAAGGTGCATTTATTACTGTCTCCTAAGACTTATATAACATACTTCTACAGTTCAATACTTCTATCCATTCACTGAAGTAGTATATGAATGTTTGTCATTATCAAATTACTTACTATAAGGCTGAAATGATTGCTGGCCTACTCTTGTAAGCTCTCATAAGAAAGTTATAAGTCCATTGTCTGGGACTCTGAACATTCAGGGGTCAGGTGGAAATTTATACCCGCTCCCACATACTTTCTACAGCTTCCACCATGCTACTTCATATCACTGATATCAGTACAACTCAGGACTAGAAAATAAGTCAAGTGTCAGATCCCTCTGGTGTAGTTGATAGCCTCCCCATAGTACTGTTTCCCCAGCAGACTATTTCTGGACACAGTTCTCTAACATACCTTCTTACCTGACCCAAGTTTCACTGCCTCTGGTCTTTGCTTTTGGCACCCCGCTCCAGATACTTGGCAATTATGAGTTCTTTTATTTCCAAGATTATCTTACCTCAGGCACAGACTTTCTGTTTTCTTTTGTCCCTTTCTCGAAATCCTGAAAATCCCTTTATTTCACATCAAAACTAAGACCGGCTAGATCAAATTTGAACATATCATTCCTTGGGAAGGCTAGCTGAATTTAGATCAGAGTGGAAAAATTAACCTAATAGCAATGTATCAGGAAAAGGCTTTTTCTGACCCTTAGAGAATAGGGAAAAAGATGCAAAATGTAAGAATAGATGTTACTCTGACAATGTTAACCATTACTACATTTATTCATCAAATAATTACTAAGCAATAAACAACAGAATAGATGGTAGAAACACAAAGCTAAATATAATTTAGTATCAATTCTCAGGGAAATTAAATACAGAGAAGAAAACGCTCACAATTAATAATAAAATTACAGTGTGATAAGTACCATAAAAGCAAAGATGATGAATTCATAATTGCAAAAAATTATGTGTGTAGTTTCTGTCAAAATTATCTTATTTACAGAATCAAATGTCTTGATTCTGGGGTAGACAGACAAATCAATTCAGAAAAACCAAACCTATTCTCTTGTCTAAAGCCCTGCTCCTCAGAGTATTATCTCTCCAGGCCAAGAGCATCTGAATCATCTGGAATTATATCAGAAATGCCAAGTCTCAGGCCCCACCCCAGACCTAATGAATCAAAATCAGAGTGTTACTTATACCCCTCAGTAATTCACGAACACATTAAAATTGAGAAGCACTGTTCTAAAACAAATCTTGGGTTGAAGAAACAATGGCTAGCTCCAATCTAAACATACTACAAGAAAGTGAGTTTAGTACCTCTTTGAGGGTAAGGAAGATGCTCATTTATCTAATGTGTAGCATACAACGGGTATTCAATATATGTGTTTGTTGACTGAATACACGAGTGAATAACTAAAGGGATAAATAAAACATTAATGAACAACATATTAATGTTTTTTGAGCATGTAAGAGGAGAGAGTGAAATAACAAAAGAAACATAACCTAGCATGTTAAATTAGTCATTTTAAATAATACTTCGAGTATTGTCAATTAAATTAAGGAAAAATAAACATACAAACAGAAGGCATTCCAGTGCTGTCAATTTGAATTTGAATTTCACATAGTTCTAGTTTTTAGTGCTAGAAAACTAATAATTTTAGTAATATTTTCAGGGTTTTCAGGTTTTATTACCTGAAAATGTTTATATTTAAATATATATATTTTTTTAATTTAAGTTTATGTTTGAATAAGAGTTGATTATTGCTAATTTCCTAGTCACATAACTTAGCAGCATGGAATTTAAGGTTTCAGAATAATAGTAAACACTCTATTTGTCCTGACATTATGTATCACAAGTACACATGCAGTCTATGGCCATGCTACCCTGAACAAGCCCGATCCCGACTGATCTCGGAAGCTAAGCAGGGTTGGGCCTGGTTAGTACTTGGATGGGAGACCACCTAGGAAGACCAGGTTCTGTAGGTGTAAAAAATAAAAAAATAAGGGATTGTAAACTGACAAGGTCCTTGCAATCTGTGAGGTCAACTAAAGGTTGCCTCACCTAAAAAATAAATTAAAAAAAAAAAATCTTTACAAGTACACATGCATTAGAAACCCATAAAATCCCAAAGAGCCACATTGAATTGATAAATGCTAAAAAGAGAGGCAATAAATTCCAGGATGAAGCAAAGCATAAGTTTTTATTATTTCATATGCTAAAAAATAGAAGGAGAAAAATATAAATCTTTTGCTAAAGAAGAAAAATGCTTCCAGAAAAATTTAGGGAAACTTTTAGAATTGCTTGATTCTAATTAAATGAATATAACCTACAGTGGCTATTGAAGCTCTGATTTTATTTGCATATGTTAGTATGAACATAGCAACTAAATCTCTAGACAGAGATTATTCCACATCCCCAAAATACAAAATATTTTAAAATTTTCTCAAATATAAATGTTTACCTGTACCACAAATCAGTTAAATCATGTCTCAAGTTTTAGAGCAGCATGAAAATGGCCAGAACACTTGATATTATAAACATCTCAGAGTAGGAATATTACATAGCCTATATATTAATAGCAGATATAAATGTATTTCTAGTTCGTCAGTAGCCTAATATATTACAAATGATCCTGAGTGGCACCTGCACCCTTGAAGGTGCAAGATACAGATGTACTAAATTGGTTCTATGTATCTGTGAAGCAAGATGTAAAGGGACTAGATTGGCTCTATGTATCTTTAGCCAACAGGCAATGCACAAAAATTACAAAAAAAAAAAAAAGTTTAGCTCACCATAAAAAGAACTTTATAACATTTAAAGCCATCTAAAAGTAAAAGATTGTGTAATTTGGTTAGATTTACCTACAGAAGAAAGATTTTACCCAGAAATCATGTGACACTCTGAAGGGCATTTTGACTTTGGACAAAATAAATGCTGAGTTTTTTTCCTATTTTTGAATTATCATAACATATGGAACATGAAATTGAACATTTTGCATACCTATTCTTGACTGAAAAAATTATAGTTCATCCCCACTTCCTGTGTCATATCAAAGCAGTGTTCTTATTTATTAAAAAATGCATGGCTTCTCCATCTTCCATCTCCATAATATCTTTTGATTATAGGGCTTGATAGCATGATAAATAATGGGCCACTACTCCTCATTGTACTTTCCTTCTCATCTCATGTTCCAATTGTGAATTAAGGCCAGTACCTCTCAATAAGTGCAAATAGATCACATCGTATCTAGCAGATGATTTATAAAGCTCATGAAAGACATGTTCGTTTTTGTGGGATGGTTGAGGGTAGGAGTGGATTCTGAAATAGTCTCAGAAGAAGAAGAAGGGGGTAAAAAAAAACCTTTTACTCACTAGACTTAAAGAATAAAGAACTTCTACAACAAAGACTTTCAAAATGATTTCTAGTCTTATGCAATTCCTAGACGAGTTGTGTACCTATATGTTATAGAGACTAAATAATTCCCTCTATTCCTCCTCCTCTTCCTCCTTCTCTTCTACCTTCTCTTACTTTCTTCCTTCCTTTTGAAATGCGATCACTAAAAAATAAGAAAAAGGAAGAAGAGGGAAAATAGAGTTATCTCTCTCTCTCCCTTCCCTCCCTCCTTCTCTCTTTGACTTAAAAAAAAAAAAAAATCTATTTCCAGATAATAAATGTTACTGTTCATCATGAAGTTAATAGTTAATGAGGCAATAAAAGAGAGAGATTTTTAATTAGGTAGAGCCTAATCTGGCCTTTAAGAGTCTCAGCACTCACATGAAACTCATATCGAGGTGTCAATAAATCTGTCTGCTAATAATGCATTTAGCATTTAAATGGTTTTTGACAGTAAACTCTTCTAACGTTACCGTAATTATGAATACTAAAAATTTGGTAGCTACTTATATACCACAGCTACATTTGCTTTTGTGTAAGACATGGTACTTTTACAATCTAATGATAATTGTTCAAATTCTGAATCACAAGGAATAATTATCTAGCTGCCCTTTCAACAAGAGAAATCAGTGAAACATTCTCACTTGGAAACATTCGATGATGCTTCATCTGACTGTTCAGAAGCACAAGTAGGTTAGAAACCGATTATCTAAAGTATTTTTGTGAGGGTGACAACAAACTCAAGCCGGAATCTGAGGAATCCTTATGCAACTATAGTTGATTTTCTATGTCAGTGAGAAAAAAAAGAAAAGCATTTTTTAAAAATGTTTTATTCAATTGTAGTGTGCTTTGGGGACTAAGACAATCTACTGCTAGATCTGCAAAACTTTTGACTTTTATAAACATAAGTACGCAGGCTAAAATTTAGAACATATAGATGGCATCTATTTTGATGGACCCTAACGGAATCCAACTCTAAATTTTAATTTGCCAGAAAGATAAGAATCTACAGGCAAAATTAACTCAATAATGAGGGCACTGTTTTTAACCCCAAACCCTTCTTCTTAGCATTAAATAACACTATATTTCTAACTTTTTAGTGTCCTATAGAGGTTGTTAACCAAGTCAAAATATAGATATATAAGAGACAGAAAGTGGAAAAAAAAAAAACCATTAGTGAATATTAACATAAATGCATCCAAAGCAAAGTATTCAAATAATAAAGACACTAAATTCCAAGACAAACAAAGAAAATGAGTACAATGAGAAGCTGTCCAGAAGAGAAAGTATTCACAGTGATCTGATAAAGTAAATTATCTTGCATACATATAAAATATGAGTTTGTATTTTTTTCACACTGCAGTTTGAGAAACACATATATCTTTATAAATTTTACTATGGCTTGTTATAATAGAAAAACCATGAACACTATTCCTGTGACTGGACCAGATAAATTCTGGCTATTCACTGTATTGCCTTGAGAAAATTATTTAGCTTTTCTGAGCTTCATTTTATTCATTGGCAAAATGAACTAATGAAATAACATATAATTCAGCTGAAAATTAAATAAAGTAGTATACATAAATTTTCTAACATGATGTTGTCACATTGTAGATACTTGAAAAATATCAGTAGACTTTTATTCCATCTACTTCTCTTTATTTTAAATCTTTATTGTCTACTAAGATTTCTGAGACTGTGGAAAGAAATTCTCTTTGTCTGCATTAGGCTTTTGGCCTGGCAGAACTAAGGATTCCTCACTGTGGTATTATCCATTTGCTCAAGGAGATTCTGAGAATATAAAGAAACTATTTATGTTTTGCATCAACCAAGTTGTCATTAGGGGAGGAGTGATTAAGAAGAAAAAATTAATTATGAATATTCTTCCTTAGGGAGGCAAAAATTCACCTTCTAGCCATTGCAATTTGTCATGTTCAATAGCCAGAGTTGATCTTTATTTAACCTAATTGATAGAGGTAATCAATCCATATAACTATTAGAAAATACTCTATTCTAGAATTTTCCTGCTCTCAGAAGCTACTATGTTTACGTGAGAACAAAATTTATTTTAGTATTTATCACTGCTCTCTGTTTCTCTCATTGATGGCTAAACAGTTTAAAAGGGAGAGAAGAGTGATTCAAATAATTTGTTCTAATTAAAACATAATTTTTTTTTAACCCATCAACAATTGCCATAGCTTAATTGACATCAGTCACTAGTTGACAAGCCTCTTAATATTGTTGGTGGTAGATTTTCAGTCCAATGATTTCACCACCAAACAGAGTTCTTTGTGCATACAGAGATACACGAGTGGTCCACAGACACTTATCTAGAGTGTATAGATTTTCTTCAGTTCGTGAGAAATCACTCACGAACTGAAGAAAAAAAATGTAGGTATTTTAATATAATATAAAGTAACTCATCTCGCTAAGTAAGGCCAAAAATATATGCTTCATATTAATTTTTTTTTGTTTTTGCCAAATTTAGGATTGTGCATTTATTAACTAATATATGTAGATCGTGTATGAGATAATGCAAGTTCAGCTTTTCCAAAACCTAGGATAAAGAAATTATAAATTTTACTATCTCTCCAATAGGCTTTTTGAGAAAACAGATGATTTATAATTTTTTCCCCAGTAAAATTGAACAAAAATCATTCTTGAAAAATGCCCAAGTTTTTGAGGATATACTCTAATTTTTGTAAGGACACTTAGCTTGTTCATAACAAGCTTGATGTGACATGATCAATAGTTTCTCCTAGAAAATGTTCAAATGTCTGGAATTCAGGCAGCTTTCTATCAAGCTTCTGTGCTTTAGAGATATAGCATCTATAACCGAATTTACTAAACAAGGAAGCCAGAATAAAATTTTAATTGGATATTTGATGCTACCTCATCAACTATAATCAGAAATAGAACTAACATCTTTCATGTAAGATCTTTGTTTGCAACTGAATAAGGCTTTGGGCTTTAACAAACACAGTACCTTCACTATATTTTAAAAAATCAGGGTCTGTGATTAGGTCCCCTCCTATTAAAAAGTGTTACATTTGCAAATTGCAGTGTACTACTGAGAAAATGGCACAACTTAATAAAAAAGAGATAGAAGAGCTAGGCTATCTCTCTATTATCATCATATTTGATTTTCTATAATATTTTGTGCAATCATTAAAAGCAAGGTAACAGTAATATTTTAGCCATTTCAATACCTAGATTTCTATTACTTTGGCTAGGAATGTTTTCCTTGGATGATTGGTTGACAATATCCAAAGGATAATTTTAGGTCCCGAAGAATTAAACACAGGTCTATTTTTATGAGGTGGGACAGATTGGAAACCGTTCTTTCCGCTTGTTCCAGTGAAATTGGAAATGAAAAGAATGTGTGTCATATGAGGGACAAGTGACATGAAGCCCATCTGAATTATATTTCATGTCCCTCTTTATAGCCTAATGTTCAACTATATCCATTTTCCTGGCAGTACTGCACCCATCAAAAACAAGTTATTGACACTTATATCACATATATAAATCAAATCAGGCAGATAAAGCAAAGAAGGGGGTTTCAAAGAGATTGGATGATGAAGTCAAATAATGTATTTGTTTTTCACCTCTAGGATATCACTTTAATATTATCCTGAAACAATGGCACAAAATCATTCCAATTAAACGATCTTAAAATAAGATATAAAACAAATTCAGGTGATCTCATTCTGTCTGGTGTGTCAAGAGTTGACAGCACAAAATTGAGCAGAAATAGTTTAAATTTAGCAGTCTTCACATATGTGTACAAGGACTGGGAGCAGAAATTAGATTCGCTCAGTGAAGTCAATTAAGAAAAACTCACCAAGGAAGGGTTGAATTACATTGACAGGGCACTGCGAATTCTAAGAACATTGGCACCGGCTTGGGTACAAATTAAGCAAGACATTTTGTTCTGACATTAATTTCCTTGACCTGAGAAATTACAATGATGATTATAAATAATAATAATCATAATCACAATAACAAAAGACAAATGTAATGAAGAGACACATTCAGCAGCAATCAACTACCAAAGGGCCATGCCACTTTCACTCTTATTTTTAAGATCTCTGGTCATGTAGTTTATTCCACACAATTCTTCTGCTTGGGCTTCAGTCATCACACCTCATTCCATTTCATGGTGTTGTTTACACAATATTTGCTCTGCTTTAAAGAATTGAGAGACATCTGAGAATAAAGAATTTTTTCCTCTGTCATATCTATGCAAATTATTTAGCCTACTCTGGCTTACTCAACATGCCATTCACTTTCCTTTTCTTGCCTATCAGCTCATTTCAAATGTTAGACAGGAGTCATTTGGGTCATTAGCAAATGTTTACCATGAATTGAGAAGCAGTAAAAAGTTATAATGGGGAGGACACATTAATCAAAACAAATTAACACCTAAACCTACTCTTTGATGCTTATTTAATTAAAAACTGCTAGATTAGAAAAAATGTCCTCCAAAATAAATGTAAAATAAATTTGCATTTTAAGGAATTATGAGAATTTAGAATTTCTCCAAATCTGCAGTCTTTAAACAGAAGCAAATAAAGTGAAGCGACTTTTATATTCCCTCCCTGCTCCCTATCTTTCTTGCTTCCCCCCATAAAAAAACACATTTAAAATAAACATATTAAGACTCTTGCAATACATAATTTCAGAAAAATGTTAAATGCAAAAATATGAATAAGCTTTTCTTGTAGTAATTGGTAGCTGGATAGCATAATAACATTTTCCAGATTTGGGGTGTTTTTTTTTTTTACACTATTGAAATTTATTCCATAACTTTATAAAAAAGTTGAATATTTCTGCCATTCGTTTAGTAAGAAAAAATAAAAAGTACATGTCAATGAAAAATGAACAGGAAGCTACATAGCCTTGGAACTAGCTGAACAAAATGTAATTAAGAATCTATTAAATATTTTAAAGTATTGTTTAATAAGCAGTCTAGAAATTTTCCAGTACCTAGAAAAAAATCCTTATTTATCACTGAAAGAATTTTTTTAAATGTTTAATTTTTAGGTTTTTGTTTATTCAATTCAAAAAATAATGATTCTGCGGTCGTGACTTTGTCCTAAATTTGCACTATTTAAGCCCCACACTTTACTCCTATAATTAGAAAACTGCCCTGTAAACAATGCTGAGTCCATTAAGGTTCTGAAACCTTATGTTTTTCATTGGATTATTCAAGGGTCTGATTTTGTATCAGAATAAATTGGAACTGGGAACTAGAAACCCCAAAAGAAAGGGATTTTTCCTCCATCTCTGGAGAACTTCATGGACCCTAGTACATATTCCTCATTCTGCTTCAACATTCCCTCATTCTGCTTCCTAACATCAGAAAGAACAATAGCTGCTCTAGCTGTAAAATTTAAATAGCCAATTCAAATGAAAAGAGCAGGGGCGGCAGTCTCAAATGACTACAGGTATCAAGTAGGTGACAAAATACACAGAACAAAGGGAGAGAATATGACTTCACATCAGCCCCAGCTGCTTTTCACCTACGATGTGAGACTCTGTTGCCAGAATTTCTATTATTCAAGAGAAGCCAGAATTGTAATTTTTTGTGGCAAATCACCCAATTTTAAAATGTTGGCATTTTTTCCAGTTTTATTGAGATATAATTGGCATACATAACTGTATAAGTTTTAGGTGTGCAGCATCATGGTTTGACTTATGTATACTATGAAATGATTACTGTAATAAATTTAATTAGCACACATCCTCCCATAGAGATACAATAAAAATAAAAAGCAAAAAAAAAATTTTATTCTTTGTGATGAGACTCAGTATTTACTCTTTTAATAACTTTCCTACATACCACACAGCATTGCTCACTACAGTTATCATGATGTACACTGTATCTCTAGTACATGTTTCTTATAACTGGAAGTTTGTATCTTTTTATCACCTTCCCCCATTTCTTCCACTCCCCCTCTCAAACTTTGCCTTTTGACTACCTTTCTCTAATTCTCTCTCTCACCACAAATCTGATCTTTTTCTATAACATTTTTTTTTTTAGATTCCACATGTGAGATCATACATACAGTATTTGTCTTTCTCTATCTGACTTATTTTATTTAACATAATGGCTTCGAAATCCATCCATGTTGTCACAAATGGCAGGATTTCCTCATTTTTTATGGCCAAATAATAGTCTATTGTATATATATGCCACAACTTCTTTATCTATTCATCTATCATTGGACACTTAGGTGTTTCCAGGTTTTTGCTGTTATACATAATGCTGCTATGAACATGTGGGTGAAAATATTTTTTTAAGCTAGTGTTTTTATTTCCTTTGAATATATTTCCAGAAGTGGAATTGCTGGGTCATATGGTAGTTCTATTTTCAACTTATTAAGCATACTACATACTATTTTCCATAGTGGTTGCACAAGTTTATAATTTCACCAATGGAGCACAAAGGTTCCCTTATCTCTATATCTTCAGTATTTGTTATCTCTCGTCTTTTTGATGACGACTATTCTAGCAAACATGAGATGATATTTCATTGTTTTTGATTTGCATTTCTCTAATACCTAATAATGTTGAGCATCTTTTCATGTACTTGTTGGCCATTCATAGATCTTCTTTGGAAAAATGTTTATTCAGTCTTTTGTCTATTTTTAATTGGATTATATGTTGTTGGCTTTTATGTTTAATGAGTTTTTAATATTTTTTGGCTATTAATCTCTAATAGATTTTACAATATATATATTTTTTTCATTCTGTAGGTTGCCTTTTCACTTTGTTGATGCTTCGCACTTTTGCTGTGCAGAAGCTTCTTAGTTTGATGTAGTTCTACTTGTTTATTTTTTGTTCTGTTGTTTGTGATTTAGATGTCCCATCTAAAAAATCATTGCCAAGACCCATGTCAAGGAGCTTTTCCTTTTTTTTTTTTCTAAGAGTTTCTTGGTTTAAAGTCTTAGATTTAAGTCTTTAATTCATTTTGAATTAATGTTCATGAGTGGTACAAGAAAGGGATCGAATTTCATTCTTTTACATGTGACTATCCAATTTTCCCAGCATGAAATAACACAGTGCAGACTAAACTACACAAGTCCTTGAGCCAACAGACATGCACTGAGAACTGGAACTGTGGAGGAGAAAACCACCGGGCAAAAGCAACTGTCATGGAAGAATACAGCTATGCCCAGAGACAAAGCAGCAAAGTAGGGATGACTGAATAAGAAATATCTGGTACTTCCTCTCCACTGTCATCTCATCTTCTGCTAGAACCATTAATTAGCTAAATCTAAGAAGACTATTCAGCAAGGGAAGCTAGGTGATAGAAACTACATGTTTTGTCCTCCTATGGAACAAAGTAGAGAAGAGGAAGATAAGCAATGGATCAGGAAGAGCAAACAGAGAATAACCAGCACATTTTAGTAGACAGTATGCCATTATTTCCAGGGCAGAGCATCTTTTTATAGATAGATGGATGGGGGGATAGATGGAATAATAGTGGAATGAACAGATTAAGAATTTGGGTATTATATGCAGTCTTTCCAAATTTACATTGTAGCTACCCCACTTTATAATGCATCTTGGAATAGTTCCTCAATTTGTAAAAAGAGTATACTGAGAACATCTGTAATATAGGACCATTTTAAAGATTAAATTATATATTATATATGAAGTTCTTGGACTAATGCTTGACAGATTATAAGTATCTGTTAATTATTAGTTATTATAACTACTTGATCTGTTTCACTTTGCCAAATGCTTCTGATGGGCTGGCCTAAGGCCCAGCACAGAACCAGATTTAAAACAGAATTACAGGTACTGACCAGGTGAGACTGTTGGGTGTGAGTCCCAGAAAGAGTAGACGTAGAGATACTTCTATTATGATACCCAATTTCACTGTTGCCAGCAAAGTTGTATCACATTGGAGAGGTACTATATCTGGCCACCTCATAATTCAAGCTCTAAATTGTAAGACACTTAAGAATAATTAGGTAGGCTGCTATCTAGTATATTTAGCTAAATTTAAATATACTTGAAATAACTGAAAAAGTTTTCTACATATGAAGAGTAGCATTTGATTACCAAGCTTTGTATATTTTATTTTTGTCCCACGATTATGAAAGAAGATAGAATTTTAAAAATAAAGTCTAGAAAAATATTAAGGAACAAAAAAGAGTTAGTTATTTCTCAGAGTGCACCTAACCATGTACCAATAAGTCACTTCTTCCTCCTCAAGCTTATGTTCTCAAGATATCCTCCTTATGCATGCAGACTGATCTAGAAGAATTATTAAAATGTTTGCTAAGGCTAGACTAGTTACTAAAGGTATAACTTGAACCAAGAAGGTCAGTGAGGCCAGAAACAAGATATTGCCATTAAGGTCAAGATTCTTGTGTCTACAAATGACTAAGATAAAATAAGTTATTGGAAGTCATGAGCTCTGTCTTTATGGACACTGGAGGCTAAACAGGAAGTGCAGAAATGATGCCCAGGTTAGCATAGCATCTCGAACTGAACCCTCTGCAGATTAGCATTGTGTAATTAGGACAAGGTACAAAAGAAATAAGAGATTCTCACTCAAGGTACAAAAGAAGTAAGAGATTCTCACTCAAGACAAGAGTGTGCAAATATAAGGACACAAAAATAAATTGAAAACAAAAGAATAGCAACAGCAGAACTAACAGAATGCAGGGTAAGGATCCAACAATTGTATTTCTACTTTTTAAAAAATTAATACATGATTCACTCATAGTGTTGATTTTGGCCCTTTCGATTCAATTGTGTATGAAATCTGGAATCATATACCTTGAGTCTGAAGAGGAATTTTTTATAAATAGCTATTGATAGATAAAATGAGTCATATTTTATTTCTAACCGAGCGTCTACTTTAGTGTTTCTCAGTGCTAAATGGACATTAGAATTGCCTGGGGAGGAAAAAAGAGAAAAAAAAAACAAACAAAGTAATAATGTCAGAATTTCACTCTGGATCAACTAAATTAAAATTTCTGGTGGTAGAATTCTGGAGTCAGTATTTTTAAAAATATCCTTAGATGATTACAATGTATAGCCCAGTGAATATCCTTTTAGATCTCTGAATCAAACTCAGTTCTTCGAAGTATCTAGTTTTGGCCCCATGATATGTTTAAGACACAATAAGAAAGCAGTCTTCAGTGTACCTTTGCTTCTAGGTATAAAATGGAAAAAAGATAATTTTTACAGAGGTTAACAGAGCAAATTTTAATAGAAGGCAAGTACTTTAGAAATGAGAGCTCTGTTAGATATGAATTGCTTCTTTGAACCATAAAAGTTAAGAGCTAGAAGAAATAAAAGAGTATCTAGTTAGAAATAACAGCGCAAGCATCATGGATAGAAGCTATTTTAAAGTTCCATGGTTCACTACACCTCTACTTACCACTACCTATTATAAAAATGAGAAAAACTAAGGCTCAGTGAATGAAAGTAAGGAGACTAAATTTATGAATTTAGTTATGAAAGAGATAAGATTACAGTCCAATTCTCTTAACACTAAAGCCAGTATTCTTACTCTTTACATTTTAAATCACAAATTTCAAGATAAACATTATGGTCTCATATTTTGTTGGGTAGGTTGGTGATATTGGGTTGTTCTGTTATCATTCTGGTTATACTGAGAACTGCATTTCCCAGAATCTCTTTCTTTATGTGGATCTAGATTAAAGTTGGCCAAAAGGGAAATTTTATAAAGTTAGGTAGGCTAGAGTGAAGCAGCTGACATTACTGGAGGATTTTGAGGTCTGATGCAGTGACAAACAGATGCATAAATACTGTGATATTCTACTTTATTCTCCCTCTCCTTATTCCATAACCAGCTTTTTCCTAACTCTGGCCTTGTTGATTAACGGCAACCATAGCTCTATTTCCAGACTAGCTGTGAACTCACAGAATCAATAGCCTTCTGTGAGGTTTCCCTTGGGTTCCCCCTAGTGGTCTCTCTCTGGCTGCAAGCTGTGACTTGATGTATACCAGTGCTCCAGGAGTGTTGAGTAGAGACATTTTTTAGACCTTTTAGCTTTTATTTGTGGAACCTTGCATTTCTCATGCCTTCCACAAAAGAGTGACATCTTGTACTAAACATATTTTTTTATTACTCTCCAATTGGTTCTGCTTTTATAAGTAAACCCTGACTGATATAAGGGGAAATGGGCAATAAAGACTTTTGACTTCTATGGTGCAGTTATAAAACCAAGGTGATGGTGATAACATTTAAAATGCTTAAAATTTACGAAATGACTCTTTATAGTTTCTAACTAATTCCTATTTTATAAGAAAAAAAGTCATGTTCAATTCAGAAATAAAGCAGCCTCAATTCAGAGAAATGAAAGCAACTCTACCAAGTCATCGCTGCCTAAGGCTCCCACCCTGGGCTCCTCTGACTCACCTACAGACAGTCCTCAGATGAAAACTGACACTGTTGTGAAATTCTGCTAATTATACAAGTCAGTTTTGAAATATTCATTTGGATTACTTTACAGAGATGGATATTAATGGCTTGCTAGCTTTGAAAAAAAAGATTTTCTTTGATCTTAGAGAATTGGATTCTATGCTTTGGTAAAGAAAAGTGGACTGGAGAGAGAGAAATCTGAGCATTTTCTCTTCATCCAAGTAATTATGGGAAAGTAAGTTTTTTGTTTTTTTTGTTGTTGTTGTTTAAATTTTGGTGGTTAGATTTAAAGATACAGAGCCAGTGGTTAAAATCATCTTTTTCAGGAGTCATTCTAAAAAACACATTAAGCTAAAATGTCTAAATCTGACCAATACAATAAATCTAACCAATGCAATATAGTTTCATTCACAAAAGTTAGATTGAGAGATGCAGAACCACTGTAACAAATAACATTTAAGTAATCCTTAGGCACTGTAATAGAAAGCATTGAACAAAAACTTGAACTATTGACATGTTAAAGAATCAGGGATATTGAGTAATAAGTTAGTAAAGAATGCCAGTCTCCAGTTATTTAGAGCTTAAAAACACTAACAAGAGCATTGTTTTTCAATTCCAATATACAATGGTATCATCAACTTGCAAAGCCTTCTAACAGCGAAGTTTCCTAGGCCCTACTCTCTGGATAGTCTGATTCAGTAGATATATGATGGGACTTGTATTAGTTATCTATTGCTACATAACCAACTACCTCCAAACAGCAGTATAAAATAAAACAAAACAAAACAGACAGCATTTATTATCTCACACAGTTTCCGAGATCAAGTATCTAGAAGTAACTTGGCAGGGTGGTTGTGGCTTAGGGTCTCTCATGAGATTCCAGTGAAACTATCCACTGGGGCTTTGTCACTGAAGAATCGAGTGGAGTTGGTGAAGCTGTTTCCAAGATATCATAGACATATAGCCATTGGCAGGTGGCCTCAGCTCTCATCCGTTGTTTCTAGAAAGACTTGGTTCTTGCCACATAGACTTTTCCATAGGCTTAATTACATGGCAGCTGGCTTTGCCAAAGTGAGTCATCTGAGAGAGAGAAGCTAAGTGACCAAGATAAGAGCCACGTGTCTTTTATATCCTATTCTCAAAAGTGACTAATCATCTTCTGCCATATTCTATTGGTCATAGAAAATAATACTAATAGAATGTGGGAGAGAACTACACAAGAGTATAAATACCAGGAGGCAGGAACAATTGGGGACCAACTCTGAGGCTACGTGACATAGGACACTACAGTATACTTTAGTACACACCTGTGAAAACTCATTTGCATGTGGCCTATAGACCATAATTTGAGAAAAACAAATCTATAGAGCATGCTAGCTTTAAAAAAGTACATAATCTATTAATCCAGTCATTTATTTATTCAATCAACAAATACAAATCTTTTTCTGAGATTAAACATAGGAAATGTTGTTTATCGTTGGAATAAGAAATCTCTAAAATTTGGCTGAATACATACCCAAGATTCTGTCAAAAGCATTACTTGAATTTGAGAAAGACTTAAACTGATATAAATGCACACCTGGTAACTTTGAAGCATCCTTTTCAAGGTAAATAATGATTTGGTAACTGCCTGAAATATTGAGGACTTCCAAACAAATATTTTTGACTACTGCAGATGATAAGGCTGTTAGTCATCAGAAAGTACAGTCACTGATACAGTAGGCATTATAGAAAAATAATGGGAAAAGGAGACTAAAGAGCTTTGCTGAAGTTATGACTGCCAGATAAGGCACAGCTTGCCAACTATTCCAATTAATGAAACTCATATCGGTGAAGAGAAGGAAGAAGATTTCAAAGTTTGTAAGAAGGAGACACCCACAGAAATTGGTAAAACACTCATTAGGACTTTGAAAATAGGTACAGATGGGAAGTCAACCTATCTGTCAAATAAAAGCTATCTTGTCAGATAAAGAAAGCTGGTAGCCTCCTATAAGACTTTAAAGAGTAAAATTTAAGTTCAAGATTTTGGTATTTTGAAGAAGCCCAATAACTAATGTTATAAAGAAGAAGCCACACTGAGACTAGTAGGAGGGGCAGAGATGTGAAACAGGCTGGCCTCACACACATGTGGCAATTGAGAATTGGGAGGGAATCTTAGCTGCCGAAATCTCCTCTGATTAGAGAACGATCCCAATCTGACATCGGGCTCTCAGTATTAGAAAGAGGAGACCCCACAACAACTGGTTGTGAAAATCAGTGAAGTTTTATCCATCTGGGTGATGCAGAAGGCTACTAAAAACACAGGCGTTATCTTAAAGGGCCCATGCACAGACTCAGTCACTTGCAGGCACTCGAACGATATTACAAGGCTATAGTAATCAAAACAGCATGGTAGTGGCATAAAAAGAGAAACATAGATCAATGAAAGCGAATACAGAGCCTAGAAATAAATCCATGGTTATATGGTCAATTAATCTATGACAAAGGAAGCAAAAATATACAATAGGGTAAAGACAGCCTTTTTAATTATGGTGCTGGGAAAACTGGAAAGACACATGCAAAAAAATGAAACTACACCACCTTCTTACAACATATATGAGAATAAACGCAAGATGATGTAAAGACTTAAATGTAAGACCTGAAACCATAAAACTCCTAGAAGTAAATATAAGCAGTAAACTCTCTTACATTGCTTAGTAATGTTTTTTCTGATATGTCTCCTCAGGCAAGAAAAACAAAAGAAAAAAAAAATACAAATGAGAGAACATTAAGCTAAAAATTTTTTGCACAGCAAAAGAAACCACCAATAAAACAAAAAGACAACCTACTGAATGGGAGAGGATATTCACCAATAATACATCCGATAAGAGGTTAGTATCCAAAATTTATAAAAACTCATACAACTTAACACTGAAAAAAATCTAATTAAAAATGGGCAGAAGACCTGAATAGACGTTTTTCCAAAGAGGACATACAGATGGCCAAAAGATGCTTAATATCACTAATTATCAGAGCAATGCAAATTAAAACCAGAATGAGACACCACCTCACACCTGTCAGATGGCTATCATCAATAAATCAACAAAAAACAAGTGTTGAAGAGAATGTGGAGAAAAGGGAACTCTCATACACTGTTGGTAGGATTGCAAATTGGTACAGTTACTATGGAAAACAGTATGGCGTTTCCTCAAAAACTAGAAATAGGATTAGCATATGACCCAGCAATACTACTTCTGGATATTTATTTGAAGAAGTCCAAAATACTAATTTAAAAAGATATATGCACCCATATGTTCATTGCAGTGTTATTTACAATAGCCAATATATGAAAACTAAGTGCCCATCAATAGATGATTGATACATATGTAAATGGAATATTACTCAGCCTTAAAAAAAGATTGAAATCTTACCATTTACAACAACACGGATGGACCTAGAGAGTATGATGTTAAGTGAAATAAGTCAGGCAGAGAAAGACATATACCATATGGTTTCACTTATATGTGGGATCTAAAAAACAAAATAAACAAATAAATTAGAAAATGGCTCATAAATATAGAGAACAAACTGATGTTTGCCAGAAAGCAGAGAGTTGGGGCGGGGGGCTTGTGTAAAAGGCGAAGGGATTAAGACACACAAATTGGTAGTTACAGAATAGTCTCAGGGATGTAAAGTACAGCACATTAAGAACTATGTATAATGCCAGGTGGGTACTAAATTTATTGGGGGGGAGGGTGAGAATCACTTCGTAAATTATATAAATGTCTAAACACGATGCTCTACCCCTTAAACTAATATAAAATAATTATATTGAATGCCAACTGTAATTTGAAAATAATACATTTTTAAAAGATTTTGGTGTTTCACTTGGCTCATGTCTATGTGCTCACATTTGGTGATCCCTCAAATCCTTCACATTAAACATTGATAACAAGGATTAGAAGCTCTAGTCTAACAAAAAGATCAGGGAGGGAGTCTTTAGCTTTTGCCCAAAGTTTTCTGCTCAGAAGTTTACTGCTTTTTAATGTAACTAGGTCAATCAGAGAGACATTCCAGTAGTATACATTTGAACCGACTACATGCTCATCAGTACCAAATTAGAGGCAACAAGCAATCAATGGTTAACAGTTGTTTTTTTTATTATAGTTTTCAGGCTGACCACACATCCAGGAGACGCAAGTAACAAGGCTGCTGATGATCCTATCCAACACCCTGAAACATAGCACCTGAAGAGGTTCTGATTAAGCATTCAGGGACTTTTAGGACTTCTTAAGATAACTTTCACATATTTAATGTTAGCAGCCACATTTTCATTGCATCTTCATTTATGCAATCAAGACATTTGTAATTCCTTCAAATAGTGTATATTTTAAGTCTTCCCTGAATCTGGTCAATCTACTCCTCATTTGTTGCATGTTTCTGCTTTGTGCTTAATGGTTAGCACTAAAATAGAGCAGATTTTTTAGGTGTGGATTGGCCACCATTAATTAGAGAGAAAGGCTTGCTTCTTTAATTGAAAAAACCTGCCTTTCAGTTTAGCATGAGTTTGTAAGCCTTGCTGATACTCCATCATTTGCATACACAAAGATAATTGTTTTACCAAAGACCTAGCCTGCCTTTAACATGAGCTCTTCCTCACCTGCTTAATCCCTATGTGTTTTATTTTTTAGCTGCATGTGTTTATGTATGTGTTACCACAAAATTTTCTATTGTTATATAGCCATTACTCAAACCTTTCAAAATATTTTTTATACACAATCTGTCTTCCATTCTGTCAACTATTCTTCCTACTTTTTTGTACTCATAAATAGATATCATTTTTTCTATCTGGGCATTACTGAAATGTTGAGTAGGATTTCAAATGGGCTTTCTGAATTAATCTTTAACTGTAATACATTTCTCTGATGATCTAAAAGTACTAATATTTTGTTCAGTTAATTTCAATTATCCATGAGACACACATTATTATTTCAATTTTACAGAAAAAAGAAAGTTAGAACATTGATAGATTATCTGTCAAAGACTGTAATGTGATGAAGCCAGCTTCCATGGCATCATGAAAGCCATTTATCCACATTTCTTCTCAGCTCTACGTTTAGTGACATCATGTTGCTAGCTAGAAATTGGCCACAGTAAGATTATATACACCAAGGAAATCCTACAGTTCAAACTTTTCTGTTTCTAAAGAGTCAGTTCTTAGACATTTAACGGCACGCCACTGGTCCAAGGACACATAGTTAGTAAGAAGTAAAATTATGTCTTGAGCTAATGTCTCACTTCATATCCCAGTTCCCAGAGTCTTTTTAATATACCATATTTCTGAAACCAGATTTTAAAAGTGAGTGAAGGACAGAAACAATACATTTCTGGGAAGCCTGGTATACTGAGGTACTACTAAAAAGAAAAACTTTGAAGAACAGAGATTCTGAGATCACTGGGTAAAAACCTTACCTATTTTATATTTTGCTCTTTTTTTCTATTAAAACAGTATCATATCAATAATCACTTTTACTCATTATCAATTATTAATCTTGAAATTTCTTTATATTTCTTTGTAGCCATACCTTTTATAAACTGTATTTTATTAGCATGCCCTTAAACATATTACCAGGTACTTGTGCCCATTAAATTTCAATTTATTTTGTGGAACCAACCACAAATCCATATAGTTCTCTGTTTCCATTCAGTAATTTTAGAATTAAATTACATTTGTTATACTCCAAAAAGTAGCAAAGATTTGTTCAGTAGAAAATAAAGTAGAAAGTTCTTAGAATCAATTGTCAGGTATGAAAAGCATTGATGCTGACTCTTTTGGACAAGTTGTTCTCTATGGTATGTCTTATAGAATAAAAATGTGGCATGCGGCACTAAAAAGGGGTGTTTTACATGCTGGGGAGAAATTCTGACAAGTAAAACTTTTTTAAGGTAATCGCAGCTCTAATTTTCCAACTTGACAACAGAGCGGCTATGTTTTGTAAAGCCTGGGGAGAGAAGGACTGAAAAATAAAATACCTTCTTCTTGTTGTCTTAAAAAAAATACCAACCAGGGGAAAAAAGTAGTTCTCACCTTTGAATGCCTATTTTCTCCTCCTCCTTCCTCTCCTCTCTCCTGTGCTTCAGAGCTATTCTCTATTTGACAGATATTGGCCATATAAAAATACTGTTTTTCACAGCAATGTGCAATCTTTATTTCCAATGGAGAGGCCTGGTAGGCACAATTTTGAATTTGCTATTAAAGGCAAACTAATGTCCCCCAAGGATTTTTCAAAACGCTTCACACCAGAATGTGGTATTTTAAAGCATTTTCATTTTCCATAATTGAATTCATGTGACATAGCAAGAGAAAGTTCATTTCAGCAAATATAATGAATATAATTAATTCTCAAAATTTTTACAGTATATGTATGGATTTAATGAATAATTTTGTAAAAGATAAGACTATGCAAACTATTCAGAACTCAGCTTAAAAACTATTGAACCAAGAAGAGTAAAATAGAGAAGATATTCAAAGGAACAAAGGATCCTATTAATATTCATCTTGTATTTAAATTGAGTAAGTTTTCATCATTAGGAATATGTGCCCTATTGTTATAGTTTCTTGGGATGCTCCATCAAGTCATTAGTAATACTCTGTCAGATTTCTGCATAAAATAGAAATAATCCTCCCTTCAAAATAAGTTCTCAAATGCCAAATGCACATTGCAAATATTCTATCAATATGGCATGAGGTCTTCAAGTGATTATGATTATCTCATAAAAAGTATTAGAAGAGGGGACTCTATTATATTATGTTAATCATAAAGAGCGTCACACGCTCAATCATTTAAGTTTGGATTTATCACACAGCAACATTTTAAAGTTAAGTTTTAAAACCTGAAGACAGTAAACATCCAATCTTAACATCACAACATTAACATACAGATTCACATGACTCACCAGTTTAAAACAAGACTTATATTTAGAAGGAGCTTTAATTATAACGGTCTTTTTTCATCAACTCTCTAAATCAAAACTGCTAGTTTCTGCTCATGCGTCCTCAAATGACATTAGTTCTAGTCTTTATTGAAATGTTTTGTATTAATATATGTTCAGAACCAGCCACATGCCACAAAACTAAGAATAAAGGAAATACTCATAGCATTCTAAAATTGACAAAAATTTTGGTAGGATATTGTACCATTTACATCAAAATGGTGTTTCATATGCTTTTTATCTCATTTCATCTTTTCATGTGAACCTGCAACCTACTATGGTTATGAGAACTGTTTTAGTATTAAGGCTAGCAGGGCTATGAATCAAATTTTCTAACTTAGAACTCTGTTAAAAAACAAATAATATAAACCATATATTTCTAGAAGTAGAGGGATGAGTTGAGAAGTAGGTAGATTCTGTTGCTAACAATTTCCTTTCTCAAGTGATAATAATAATATCCATGTCCATAAAGTTATTTTGATGATGAAATGAGATAATTCATATAAATTCTATTTTTTTCTGGATGATTTGGGTTTTAATTTTGTTTTTATTGCACCTGACAAAATACAGTTATCCAATGGTTCCTCAATTATGTTATTTTAATAAAATAGGCTTAATGACTGTTTCTTCCTTTTAGAGTAATATTGATCTTACAACTTGAATCCTCCATTTGTTCATCTCTTCTGGAGGAGGACTCAACAAGCAGGAAATGGACCCAGAGCCTCCAATGGGAGTGAATTTAATTCAGTCTTTGCCTACGCTCGTCACCTTTTACTAAAAAAGCTAACTATAAAAATTACGCAAAAAGCATTCTAAACTCAGGTAAAAATTGACCTTTTCTACCCATGTTTAATACGTTTTACAAAATATTTGCTATCTATAGCTGTTTATAAAAATAGGTAATTCAGGCTTCGAGCAAGTTTCTTCTCATTTACAAGATTATGTTCTTTCAATTAAAATCACAATTGATGACTCATGTTCACTTCTCTTCAGGATCAGTACTGGGTCAGAATCAGAAACTTTCCATATAAATTCTTAATGAGAAGTCTTGGCACATAGTAAGTGCCCAATTAGTGTGATAGCCATGCAAATGTATCACCCATATTTTCCCCTGAAGGATGTGTTAATTGACTGACAATTCAGCTGCTGCCTTCAGGATCCACTGAGTTTGCCCCAACGTGAGGTTTTCAGACAGCTGCTCGACGACTAAACACAGCAATGATACCAGTGAAGGCCATTCCTGTAGACCATGGGGCTCCTTTAATGGATGAATTAGGCCTGAGTACTCTCCAAAATTCTAGCTGAAAATTTCCTGGAATTGTACTGCAGTTTGAGACTTTTCCTATCTAACCCTTCTCCCTGCCCTATCTCCTTCACGGGTCTGATTTGCATTGTAATCTGAAGTCCCTGCTTTCCTTTCTCTACTCCCTCTTCTTTACCTTTCACAGGTATTTCACCCAGTAAATATCTTGCACATTTCATCCGATCTTGACAACTGCTTCTCCCAGAATATAACCTAGCATAATTAGCTATTGTATTACTACTTATTTTTATCATGTTTTGACTTTATGTTGTTTCATTTTAGAAAAGGTGCCATCATCTCTAAACCAAAAAGTGTAACTTATTTCTTTTTTCTCTCTTGTACAAAGGACATCTCCCCTATACAAAAGAAATCTTGATTCCAGTGTCAGTTTTTTCATTAACTTGTTTGACCTTAAGAGATGCACTTATTGGCTATAGGCTTTGGTTTTCTTAACCACAAAAATAAAAAGGAAATCATAAGATTTATGAAATCTTCATAGTTCTAAAATTCAGGTTTTCTACTATCTATTATGTATTAGTTACCGAAACTGTGTAAGGAAGAGTCAGGTACTGTTCGTAGGTCGCAGAAGACAGCCATCCACCAAGGTATATGTGTCAGATACACATAAGTAAGTAGACTGTTTAGTTTTCTTTTATTTTATTTGATGTTTAAATAAGAGTCACCCAGAGATGTGGCTAGCTCTGTTTATTTTGTTGCTTATTTTTTACTCTATTAGGAAGCACTGGGCAGATTTGTGGAAAATGACAAATGTACTACTTCTCTAAGGAACAAATATGTAAACATTTGCTGTCACTATGCTTATTCATTGGTTTTTGGTTGGAAAACGATGGAGAGGGTTGTCAGGAGTGGATAAGAAATACGAGGCAAGTTCCTTGCAACATTTTAGAGAAAAGAACACAGTAACATGAAGAACTCTGAATGTACAGTCATTTTCCTGAGAGATGTACTCTGCCAGATTAATGACTCTCAGCTCCTGCCTGTGTTAAACATAAGCATAACAGGAAGAATTATATCATGAACAATATCATAAACATTTCTTTCATTCGATTTAAACTTTTTCATTTTTAAATCAGCATTTTACTTCTATTTTTAAATAGCATCATTATTATGAAAGTAAAATAAGTTAGGAAGACATTTGGAAAACAAACATATAATGAGGAAAATAGAGATCACCATATCTCACTACTTGGTAACTGCTCAACAGTTTAGTGTATTTTGTTCCCACCTTTCTATTCTATGCACTTATTTATTTATTTATTTATTTAATTTACAGCACTCAATATATATAGTTTTGGATATTTTTTCACTTTAAACTTTACCATACACATTTTCCTTAATCACAATGTCATCCAAACATGTATTAGTTGCATTTTATAATTTATGTGCATAGTATAATTATACGCACCAATTCTCCTATTTTTGTATAACCTTTTTCCCATAGGTCTTTTACTAATGATACTGTATTTTGGGTAGGGATGTTTTCCACAAAGTACCAGGCACACTCACAACCTACTCTATAGAAACCAAACCATGTAGCCCTCTCTGGAATTGAGACATGTTTGGAGCAGTATTGTGTACCAGACAAAAGAGCTACAAACATATGGACTGGAGAATAGTCAATAAGATTTCTGGCAGAAGCTTTTTCTTTAGGTATACAAAAGGCATTCAAAGAGATCAGATTCTACTTGCGAAGGTAGAAACCAAACTTTAAAGAGAAAGCAATAAGCCAAATCTAGGAGCAGCAGTCATGAGGTAATGTGAAAATAAAAATTCCGGCAAGAGTCAGAAGACAGAGCAACTTAACCGAAGTGGTAGCCTATGAGAGAAAAGAGCAATAGGCACATGTTCCTAAGGGTGGAACAAGGGTGGAAGAACTTCAACATATCCTGAGTGACCCCCTACCCCGACGCTTGATTCTAAATTGCATGCCATTCTCACTGAGGCCTGGCTGGGCAAGTCTTTATCCTTGTAGCTTTACAACACACCTCTAACACCTGAGGGTAACCTTGCATCAATGCCTTATAAAGGAAAGAGCCTAAATTATACACACCACTGAAATAAAACTTAAGTATATACCCTTGTCACAGCTGTGATTATATTATATCTTTAGGATGGTTCTGGAAATTGAATATATTGGTCAAAGTACAAGAATACACTCAAGTCTCTCGAATAACGCCAAATTGCTCTCTAGAAGTAATGTACTAGTGTGTATTGCCACCGACGGTGTATAAAGAGATGATTTTAGCCTCCCCCTATCATCATTGTATATAATATTTTTTAAAACATTTGTTCATTTAAATGTCTAAAATAGTGTCTCATAATATTACTATAAATTCCTTTGATCATCAGAAAAGCTAAACCTTTTTAATGTTTATTGGCTATTTGCATTTCTTTTGCTGTGAAATATTATTCACTACGGGTCTAGACTCAATTATTACTTATTCTTAACTAACGATAAGATTCTTTTCCTGTGACAGAATCAACCAGATCATATTTGAAACTTAAAGTGTTTGTTCTTGAGGATTGTCATATATATGATAGATTTATTTTCCCCCTTTGCTTTTATCTGAATAGTTTGGGGGATAGAGAAAAGCATGAATAAGTCTGTTATCATGGATTTGATCCCCAAGTGAACTAATTAGTGCCTTTATGTTCTATGGCCACTTAACACACTTATTTTCAGGTCAGTTCATTATAACGGTACCAGGGGAAGGAGTGAGGATGGTTAATGCAAATCCTCCTTCACAGATAAAAGAGAAGAAGCAGAGCATTCCTCGTTGGTGTAAAGGTGAGAGTCCTATAGCTCTGCTTGGTCTCCCCTGCTCTTCCTTCCATATTTATCTCTATGATACCTCTGTAAAAATCTCGTTTTCATAGAGCGCAATATGAAAACCAATATAGAGTTGTAATATTTATGAAAGATATAGTCATTTTATATTTAGGGATATTTGAGGCCCAGAAATATAAATTGAAGTACTAATAACTGCTTGATTCTCTCCATGTTGTTGCTGTTTCAATCAGATAGAATAATATAAAAGAAAGTTTTTTGTAGGCTGAAAGGGAGAACCACATAAACCAAGAATATTTAGATCAGAAAAAATAAAAGTAATATTCATAATGATCCCCTCATTCTGGTGCAGTCTAGATAAGAGGGAAAAAAGGCAATGATAATCACCAACCATTATCTAAAAAGCCTGACATAAAATTTGAAATACGGCTACATTCGGATTTGACTATATTCATTCATTCTGTGCTCTTTGATAGCATAGGGGAAAAGATCAAGCATTCTCAGAAGAATACCATTTTTTCTGACAGTAAAATGCAACTTTATTTACTAAGCGCAATCTATTCAGACTGATAGTATAGCTATATCTACCTGTGCCCAATAAGCAAAATGATTTCCAACCTTAAGAGATTATGGAATTTGAATGGGCTGTGAAAAACAACTCTTTTTTAGTTAACAGGTCAGCCTAAGCAAAGTGATAGTGTTGTCTATTCAACAATTTCCTGTTCTTTTTTGTTCTATTTCTCCTCTGCTCTAGCCCTTCCCCATTTCCATTCCTCTTGAGTTCTTGAGCCCCTACTAAGGTATATAGATAGTCTCATCCTTAAGGGGAAAGGCCTCAAAATATAGATTTTTCCTAACTTTCCACCCACGCATAAATTTTTTTTCAGTGACTTCTTCTCTTAGAAATATAGACAATAGTAGTTAGCTAGCTAAACTCAAAAACTGAATCGATTTTTTCTAATAATATCCTTCATAAAAATTATTGTCACCTCATGAAGATATTATTCTTTTATCATTCTTTTATTCATTCATGTTAATAAACATCTATTGATTCCTTTCATGTTCTAGATGTTATTAATGTGATGATGACAAGACAATGGTCTCCATCCTCTATTGTATAGGCAGAGGATGCAGACAACAGATGCTTTTAATATGGAATGACTTTAATATGGAATGACTTATAATGGTTTGTGATTATCATGGCCTTTTTTCCTTCTTATCTAGACTGCACCAGAATGAGGGGATCATTATGAATATTACTTTTATTTTTTCTGATCTAAATATTCTTGGTTTATGTGGTTCTCCCTTTCAGCCTACAAAAAACTTTCTTTTATATTATTCTATCTGATTGAAATAGAACAAAAAAGAACAGGAAATTGTTGAATAGACAACACTATCACTTTGCTTAGGCCGACCTGTTAACTAAAAAAGAGTTGTTTTTCACAGCCCATTCAAATTTAATTTTTTTAAAATTAAATTTGATTTTTTTAAAATTAAATTTGAGTGTTGTGGAAATTTATTTAAAAAACAAAATAACACAGAATTTGGAGATTAACAAAATTATTCGGAATAACTGATATCTAAGAGAGAAGGTACAGAATGATGGTTTGGAGTTCAAAGGCTGAAACCAGACCACTTGAGTTCAAATCCAATCTTGCAACCTATTAGTCATGTGACCTCCAATAAGTGAGTCAGTGTCTTTGGGACTTATTACTTCTCTGTAAAATAAAGATAATAATAGCAGCACAAAATTAATAGGATTGTTGTAAAGATTAAGTGAAATAATAAACACAACTCCTTAGAAGAGTATATGGCATTACAGTAGTGCTCAATGAATGTTAGCTATTATTATTAAATTAAGACCATAAAAATGAATAGCAGGTAGCTGAGCCAAGGAAAATGAGGTGAGAGAGATGGACAAAGAGAACAATGTGTCTTGGCCTTAGAAATAGGGAACAGGATTTACCGACAAATTAGAGTAGGTCAGGGTGACAGCTTTTGCTTCTGGCCATGATATAGTAATGAAAACTTACCTTCCCACCTTAAACAATTAAATATTAGAAAATATATGTGAAACAACATTTTTTTTTAGTCCTTAGACTAAAAATAGACAGCACTAGACAGTGACCCTAAGAGAAGGGAAACAAATGAAATGAGATCGACCCTACAAATGACCCAACTCACTGCCTAGAAAGACTCTCCAGGGTACAGCATCTCATGAGGCAAGCCAAACTGATCATGGCCATCTCCATGAGTTGAGGAGGCAAAATATGGGGTTCCGGGAGGTCTAGGTAGCTAGAATTTACATAGCAAAGTACTGTAGAGGAAGAAGCTGCACGGACAAACAGAACCACAGAGACCTTCACTGAGTCCCTTGAGTACTTAACTTTACGTATGTATGAGGACACAACTGAGACTAGAGAAAGAATCACAAAACAGAAGCAAAGGAAAGAGTCACTGGAGTTCATACATAGGAGGGAATAGTTTGTGTATCTGCCAGCCAGAGTTGGGAGACCTCCTTACACACAGGGCATCATGTACTGTCTTCAGAAGGGTATTGTCCCAGTAGTGGGGTTATAGAAGCTCTAAACTACAGGCTGTCCTATCCTTCCAAGCTAAGCTTAAAAATGAGCCTCAAAAGGACAAATATAGCTGCATCCCAGAATACAGTCTTAAATATTAAATATATTAAAAGAAAAATCCAGAACCTAAAAACATAAAACTTTTAATGCCTGGAAACCAATCAGAAATTAATAAGCATGAAAAGAATAGAAAAACATGACCCGTAAACAGGAAACAACTAGTTAATAGAAACACACAAGAAATAACACGTTATAAAACTAACAAAAACCTATATAAGTGTACACCATATGTTCTAGCAGGTAAAGGACAGTATAAATATGAAATGAGAAATTAAAAGATTTTTTTAAATGAACTCTTAAAGATAAAAAATACAATACTTAAATAAAAAAATGCAATAGATGAGAATAACAGCAGATTAGACAGTATAGATAAAAGAAAATGGAGAACTTGAAGATCTAACAATAGAAACTATCCAAAATGAAACACACAGAAAAAAACAAAAGTAGTTCAGTATGGCTAGCAGAAGCAGCAAAGGAGTTAGCCACAGAGGAGAGCTGAAGACAGAATAAGGAACAACAAGCCCGTAAATGAGCTTACAGTTGATGTGTTTAGCTAAAGAAAATATTTCAATAAAAAATGTTGGTCAGTATAGGGGGTTATGAAGAAAAGTATGTTTGGATAGTAGAGTTCCTTTGTAGACCCTCAAAAATCACCACTCCAAAATTTGTAAACGTCCATTAAGGGTTGAAAGAATAAGTAAACTGTTACATTGTATTGGAATAAGGCACTAAAAAAATCTACAACTACATGCAGTAAAATAGGCGAACATACCAATACAATGTTCAGCAAAAAGAAGCCAAGTGCAAAAGAGCACAAACTGCATACTTTCATATTGAACAAAAACAGGTAGAGTTAATTCACAGAGTTAAAATTAGGGATGGGGTACCCTGGGTAATAGGAACATGAAGGGGCTGAAGGAAACTTCTAGGGTCCTGGTAATGTTGTGTTGCTTAATTAGAATTATGGTTGTATGGTGAGAGTTCAGTTTATGAAAATTCATTGACCTACGCTTTTATTATATGTGACTCTTCTGTGTGTTTATTACTTTTCAGTAACTTGTTTTTGAAGCAGGTCACTAAGACTGTTGACTGAGTTGGGCCTAATTAGGAGCAGCTAGAGAAACAAATGGATAATTTAAAGACCAGAAAGTATTTAGATTTATATGGTAGTATTGATGGTAGTGGTAGTGGTGTTGCTTTGTTTTGTTTTGTTTTTTCCCAATCAGAATATGTAAATTCCAAAAATGAGCTATAGAATTTGCACTAGGGCCACTACAATCAGTCCCTATGGCCACAGATCAGGCAGTTCCCTGAGGCACGTTCTTCGGAGCTCTGGTGGGCTCTGGTGGGCTCTGTTTTCACTTATTCTGTTGATAAAATTCTCAGAGCCAGAGGACACAAAGAAGCTTCAAGTGAATGATAAGTTCAGTAAATGCTTCATCTCTTATTCCTTCTTTTCCCATTTTGCTTACAGTCAGGCATATCCTAAAGGTATATGAACTTTCTTTTACAGAGCGTTTACTGTGTGTCATAGAGCACAGTCCCTTGATATGAGAAAAGAATAACTAACTTATTTATTAGCATTTGAAGGAAACTTTTGACAGTTATTTGAAACTTGATTGTAAATGCAATGGAATTATGACTATTTTTCCTTCTCTTTCTAGCAGTAAGCTTAATCATACCAATATATATTTTTAGTTAAGTAGTAACATGTAGCAATTAAAATGTCTTCTCCAATAGAAAGAAACACACTTTTTTTTCTTTATATTCTGTCGCCTCAGCATATTATCCTCCTAGGATGCACTGATGCATTTTTATAACCATCCAATATGAAGAATAACCAAATATATAAACATGTATATAAATATTAGACATAGATAAGAACATAATGGTTAGGTAGTTAGTAGGTGATACAGATATACAGAGGATGATAGAAATAGATGATAATGATGATAGATTAGAGGATGGATGGATAGATAGATAGATAGATAGATAGATAGATAGATAGATGATAGATAGATGATAGATAGATAGATGATAGATAGATAGATAGATAGATAGATAGATAGATAGATAGATACCCTCTATTTACCAAATAAATGAGCATAGGCAGCAATTCTTTGAATATGATCCATCAAAGAATGTGGGTCAAAATATGGTGATGAAAAGAGATTTGACTTTGGATGGTGAACACACAATGTAGAATACAGATGATATATTGTAGAATTGTCCACTTAAATCTACGTAATTTTATCAACCAATGTCAGCCTAATAACATTTTTAAAAATTATTAATTTATTTTTCTTTAGAAAAAATATTCCCAAAGTGTTTTTTAAATCAGTCTTGTCTTTAAAATGTTTAGGCTTTATCCAGACTCATATAAACATCTCCAAATAAAAGCCTGACTCTGCTCACACGTGCTGATGCCAAACTCCACGAACAGAACAACTTTGTCAGAACTCCATCAATGGCTATATATTCTTATATAGTTTGGAGGTTAAAACATTCAAATAACTTGTCAATTTTGCATATATCTTTGGATATATGCCCTTTAAAAATAATGATAAAGGACACAGTCCTACTTTGCTTTGTATTTGACTTGCAAAGGACATGGACATAGGTGTCACACAAAACCAGATCTCTTCCGAAGTTGCACAGGCTATGTAACCCATCAAAGTTTTGTTAAAAAGCTATGCTCTAGTTTCCTTTAAGAGGCTCATTTTCTAGATTGTGCACAGGAAGTAGCTTCTAGACTTACATCCTCATCTTCTTTTATTACATGTTACACCCATTATTCAAGGCCAGCTTCAGTTTCTTTTTTCCTCTTGCTCTAAGAAGCATTATTAGCTGACAAATCGAAGCTCACAAATATTGCTCAGCCCTCTGAATCCATGTCTCCTTCAAATTTTAGAGCTTGGAAAACCCAAGATGATTAGAACCTAACAAAATGCCTGCCATAGAGTAGGTATTCAATAAATGATTGTTAAATGACAATTAATTAAAATATCTCATCTAATCTCCTCATTTTACAATTGAGGACAAGGTAGGTTAATTGACTTACTGAAGCTCAGTTAGATAAAGATGGATCTTGAAAATCAGATCTCTTAATTCTTAAACTGTGATTGTTTCACATTGGTCATGAGTCATTTCTACCTTTATATAGGTTTTGCCCTCCCCATTACTTTGGTCACTTATCATATGTCTTAAACAAACTTTGTTAGATTTTATAATCCCATTTACTATCCCGAATTGGCTATAATCTTCCAAAGGGTGAGACCATATCTCTATATCTGTTTCAATTGGAACATTCATGGTTATTGTTTGTGGCGAGTGTGTGTGTGTGTGTGTGTGTGTGTGTGTGTGTGTGTGCGTGCACATGAATAGTCACCTAGATTTTATAATCCCATTTACTATCCCGAATTGGCTATAATCTTCCAAAGGGTGAGACCATATCTCTATATCTGTTTCAATTGGAACATTCATGGTTATTGTTTGTGGCGAGTGTGAGTGTGTGTGTGTGTGTGTGTGTGTGTGTGTGCGCACATGAATAGTCACCATGAGCAAAATTGAATTTGATAGGAACCTAGAAAAATCTTCCTCAACAGCCAGGAAGTTTAATGATTTTTACTCTTTCTCAAAAGGACTAACTAGCAAGAGGCAGAAACTTATCAAAGGTGATATGCAATATGAAAATGGAAAACATGTATTTACCAAGTTTGCATAATCCAAAATTGCAAAGTTACCTCATGTGAACAAGGTTTTACAGTTAGAAAGAAAAATGTGAGAGGCTACATTTAACTTGGCCACAAAAATACATAAAATTTTACAGTATGTTCATGCTACCTCAATATTAGGCTTGGTTATACCTAATTGGACATCTAGGCCCCCAACTCATTGTTCTCTATACTTTATCACATAATGCCCTCTTTTTAACAGCAGTAGTACTCCGATAAGCTTTTCTACCACAACTAAATATTTATATTGTTGGCCCAAAAACTATCCTGCAAAGAAAGATAGCAAGTAGCTCCAGATCAGTTTTCTGGAAAACAGTTTATCATTTGCATAAGAAAAGAGAATGACAAGAATACTAAGAAGCATAATCGACTCACTTGCAAGTTTAGACTTTCCAGACTGGGTTAATGGGACAGAGTAAAATAATGTGCAATGGCACACCAATTCACTTCTTCTTCTTTCTCAGAAATCAAAACAATAGCAAGTCGAAAGTTTATTTTGAAAAAGCCAAATTGTCTAAGAGAGTGTGAGGTTAAAAAGAGCATTTTTTTTCTTTGCCCTTGGGCGAGTGGAATGCATTCCTGAAGGCACAGGGCTACCTTTAAGACTTTCTCCCTGGGAACGTTTGAAAATCTGAGCACAGTTACAGGCCAAGGATCCATTCTTGTCCCCAGGAATTGGGATGTTAAGCTTCCAGCTGTATTTTTGGGAACTGCACAGGTCTGAGTGACAAAATTACAAGGGCCTTGATCATCGAGTCTGTCTACCCAATAAGACATCTGCCAAAGTGTAAAGCTGTGCATGATATGACAAAAACAAAAAACAAAAAACAAAAACCTAAAATAAAACTTTCTTAAAAGCAGGGGAAAATCCCCAGAAGGTCTCTATTGAGAGCCCTTAACAATTATACCTTAGGAACCTGAATGAACAAGTGGCTAAATCTTACCAAGCAGCAACTGGGCCAGTCTATAGTTGGATAAAGATGATTAGAATGTGAATTCTCACAGCCTAGCAAAGAAAATGAAAAATCCTCTCTGATAGAAGATAACATTATCTGGTATTTTTAAACATAATGCCTAGATTCAATAAAACCTCTGGGCATACTGAAAAACAGGACTGTATGGCAGAAAACCAAGATAATAATAGAAAATAAAAATAGATAAGCAAATTATAGTTATTGGAATTAACAGACAAGTAATTTGAACGGATGATAAATTTGTTCATGAAAATAGAGAAAATTATGGCAAAATAGACAAAATTTCTATTAGAATTTAACATACAGAAAATCAAATAGGCATGCTAGAATTTTTTAAAATGTATCTGCTCTGAAATGAACATGTATAACAGCTGATTGGATATAATAGAATTAGGAAATTGAAAGATTGCTTAGTAGAAAACATATATACTAAAACACAACAGAAAAAAGAACAGAATGTAATAGACATGTAGAACACATACAAATAGTATAATATATGTTTAATGTGTCTATAAGAAGAGAAAGAAACTAAATAAGGAATGGCCAAGTATTTTAAAACAGTGATTTAAAAAATCAATTTCCAGATTCAGGAAGCTCCACAAATTCCAAAAAGAATTAATTCAAAGAAAAGCAAATCTAAACACATCACAATTAAACTGCTGAAAACTAAGTAAAATCTTAAAAGCAGCCAGAGTAAAGGTACATTACCTTTAAAGGAGCAATGGGACTGACAGCTGACTTCTCAATAGCAATAAGGAAATCTGGAAGACAATTAAATAGTGTCTTTTAAATATTGAAAGAAAATGGTATGATGGTGCTTTATTTGGAGGGGGAGTTATTAAGAATGCGTTTTACTTATAAATAGTATTCTAAAATGAGTTGTACCCCAAATATTTCAGAACAAACTTAAAATATCCATTAGTTGAATACCTGACTCCTAGCAGAGTATCTGGAATAATAAATACGTGTCTAAATGTGGACTATAAAACTCTATGAAACCTAAAGGCCAAAAATTAGAAAACCTAAAAAGAGATTGTTAGGAGCTAACTTGGCGAGCTCTGAGATAAGTGGCACTAAACTATTTTAAGCACTGAGTATTTTCCAAGAAGGGAGCGCGATTGCAGAGCAGAGAGTTCTGAGTTGTGAGAGCTTCATTGTTTTGCAGGATAAGTAATTTGGCTGACCTTGGGTTGTGACTGCTGTTTTCTCATTGCGATGCTATAAGTAGTGTGTTCTAAATAAACTCGGGGCTGCAGCATTGACTGTACGCCCTCCCGATCTTTTCTCTTGTCTCTGTCTTTTCTTTAGTCCTCTCTCCCCCTCTCAGGTACTGTTCACCTAGACCGGCAGGCTCTGGCAAGAGATAAAGGAAGAGATGCCAAACTCACTTTAGCACTAGAGAACGAACTATGAATATGGTTGTTTCTTTTTCTAAGATGCAGCAAAGTTGATCTGTCTATAAGTGAATCAGTTATGAATGGTTCAGCTCTCTGACTTGTGTGTCAGTGAAAGTGAGCCTGTGCATGGTACAAATATACATATTAGTTTTTCATTCTTCACCTCCAAACCTTCTATACTCTATTGCATGGTGCTAAGGCTGGGATTCTATAAACTACATTTTAGTTTTGCCAGCTGTTTTTCTGGTTTTCTGCTAAAGTATTCCAATAAAGGGCATTAAATGGAGATTGAGATACTAGAAGAAGAAGAGACTGTTCTTTTCTTTTTTGGCTGCTTTTACTGCTTACATTGCCCTAGCAACATGTCTCCATTCTAGAAGCTGCAGCTCCTTCAGGCTTCCAACTTCTTCCTGCTCTCACAGGATAAACCTTACTGTGCTCCTCCACAAGGAGTGGGGAGTAGCACACCATCCTTAGAGGTCTGAGAGTTAACTCTTTAGAGCCGCTCCTTCAAGCTCCTGGGTTTCAAGAAGGCCAACCTCTTCACATACCCACACCACATATATACAGATAAAGACGTGAAATTACTCTTACTTTACTCATAAAATTTTTTTTGTGACAAAGTGCCTATCTGGTCACAGTAAGGCAGTTTAATAGTTTGGTTACAATTTTGATAATTTTCAAGTGATTTAAAAGGAACAAAAAAGATTTATTTACGCATTTTTAAATGTGTAGTCATGAGTAAAAATGCCTCTAATATAAAAATAAAGGAAATGCAAAAATATCTGTTTAGGAAAAAAATGCAAAATACGAGTTTTAATAGTTGGTCATTATCATTGGAAGATAGAACTATAGATAACATTTTTTATGTATTCTTAAATATTACAATCATGGAAACAATGTCACTTTAAATTATTTAATTATGTTGATAATGTGATATCAATTAATATTTAAATGGCCTTAAAATCTAATGGATTATTTATCTCAATATACTATTTTCATTTCCTTTATCCTAATTTTTTTTCTAGGGAACAAATATAATTTGAGTTTTCAGATAAAAGCTTTATAGAAAAAACTGCATTTGCGACTGTAGACCTGTATGCCCATACTAGGGGTTTACAGCCTGAGTCTATGTGATTGATTTAATATTTTTAATGATCTAATGTTAGGCTTTCCTAGTAAAATATACCTTTATCAATTGTGATTGTAAATTATTATTAATAGTAGCTATCATAATTTTTATCATTTTACTAACATAGCATTAAGTATAATATAAACTGGGAGTAGGGACAGAATGTCTCCAAAAAGGAAAGAGAGAACAGAAAGTGTTGACTGCTTTGGTCAGCGGCCTTTTGTTCTTTCTTCTATACCGCTTTTACCCACTTACTCTATTAAATTTGATCTTAGCGAGAGATCAGATAGAATCACATACATCAAGATATGCATTGTTATGACCTAAGTCATTATTTTTCTTAAACGAGTTTACAGATTTCCCCAAAATACAAAATAGATTGACCAGAAACTTTGTAATCTGTTTGTATAGTGCTTCTGTTGACCTTTGATCATATCTTATTTTTCAAAAGTCTGAAACAATAATTTATAATTATTAAATAATTTATGATTAAATAAAGTAGTTTAAGCATCATTCAGGTTATTGAGATTTTTTTTCAGCTTCAGTGTCTTATTTTCACCATGTTTTCTCTGATTCCTCTCCATGACGAGGTCTGGGTATAGGAAAAAGAGATAACATGACCTCATGGCATTGGGTGAAAGGAAGCAGTTTCCCCATGAGCATGAGCTTGTGAGCTTTGAGGGATAATTAGTCCCATTTCTGGGCATATTCCAGTGTTGGCTGCCACTGTTTGCAGATAATAGTCTGTTCTCTCTCTGGGCTTTGACATTTATTTGCCAGTGCTAACGATTTCAGCCTTCTATTCCAACTTGTCTTCTGTCCTAAAATAGCCTACCCAGTCACTGATTTGGCATTATCTCACCTTCGCCACAGCTTTCCCTATATAACTTGTTACCACCACAAGAATTAGCAGAGACCTTGGAACTTTAACCTCGAAGTCTCTACCATTGGCAATTCAACTCCATGCTCTTAACCAAGTTGGAATGTTTACTGTCGGTGCTGGAATACTCTGCACAGTTATCTTCTTCAAAGTCTGAAAATAGTAGAAGGCTAGAGCCTTTCATGTCTGTGTTTCATAATACATCTTCTCATTCCAGATGGAGTCAGCCAGACGTTTGACCATCTAATGTCTGCTTCTGCCCCTTCTCTTTATCTTTCAATCCTTGTGTGCAAGGGTTGAACTTCTTTCAATTACTTTCTCTTTGTTTTCTTTTGTTTGTTTGCTTGTTTGGTTTGTTTTTTTCTTTTCTTTTTTACATTCTGCTTCATATACCACAAGAGAAAATTTATTGTCTAGAATCCAAGCTGGCTCTTAATGTGCTAAAGGAGAATTTATACCAAATCATACACTGTGTCTTACTCCTGAGACAGAGGACTATCTTGAACAGACTACAAATGTGCTGTATGAAAAAAATGTGAAAGAGAAAAATATATTAATTTTTTGTCAAAATATTATATACACACCTCAACACTTCTATCTGTTTTTCTGATGACTAGATGGTTTAACTAGAGGAAGTTCCTATTTGAATGGGAAGGTGAGAACCATTTCTTATATCTCCAAAGTCGTCTTCCTAAAATGAAGAGCATTTTCAAGCTTTAGAAATATGACAGTCATGTTATGTTAAGTAATCTTAAATCATGTTCCAGCTTCTATATTGTTTGATGGCCTCATAAGAATTAAAATATGCTTAGATTCAGAATAAATGTTTTCCTCCTCTTAGTTTTCTATGGGTAGAAAACCCCCAAGTGGACATTTCCTGAAACTTTTCAACAAATCAAAGTTAAATAAATTTAAAAGAGATAATTTTTTTTTGTAATATCTATTGTCTAGTCCTAGAGGGTAAAAATAAGAATTATGCTATTTACTAATTAGTAAATAAATAATCAAAAAGCTTATTTGGTTCTTGGGTGAAAATATTAATATAAATATATGTTTATAATAAGGAGACAGGTTAGTGGAGCTTGTTTTCTTTTTGCAGTTTTAACCTTCCACTCCTGTGGCTTCTCTTTCCTTATTCTGGCTGATTCTTCTAGTCTTTGTTCCCACACTAGATATCTTTCACATTCTTTCTCCTGGGAGTTTTTCTCCCAGCTTTACGAGGCCCAATAAACTTGTGAAAATAAGAGAAAACTGAAACAAGCTTTAGCAATGCTAAAGGATTATACTGAGTAGTTCCAGCAAAGACCTCTAAAATTGCCTAAGATGACACTATGTATAATGAAGTCCCAAAAGCAAATAGAATGGTTATATATAAACATAGCCATAACCTCTCCTCTTACATGTAAATTACATTTGTGGTATTGAAGAAGTCTGGGGTGAACTGAACGTGAACACAGGAGGTTAGCCTTGAAGACATTAATAAATTCTCTAGTGGAATAGAACACCTTCAGCTTGTGTGCACTGAACTTCAGGGCAAAGATGATAGCATTTGTCCATCAATGGTTTTCTAAGGTGGCCCCTTAGAAAGTGCTACTGAGGTATCCGCTGTCCCTGAGCCTTCAAGGCAGATAACTGACAGTTTCTGGAAGTCCCAGCCCTAACAAGCTCTGGGAAGTTACTTTAAACAAAATTCATACCAAAAAAAAAAAAAAAAAGTCTTAGAAGTGATTTCTGAATGTTTTCTTGAGAAAACACATGGGGTATTGGTAGGGGATGCATGAGGGTTGAAACTGATGGATGTACAGTTTATAATATGACTCATTTTTATAGTACATAAGTCTGTACTTCAGTACAGTTCTATAATACACAGTCAATTCAATCAAAACCTGATATTGAATTGGTAGCAAGTATATAAGTTCTGCCTCTTTCCTTTCAGTCATATCATCCATATGTGTGTTTAAAAAACAATGTGTTAAAATTCACAGGATGCTTCATTAGTGGTCTAACAAGGAAAGGATCAAAAATCTCATCAGTTTAGCTTTTCAAACAGTCCCTCCTTGTGTCCTTGGTTTAGTGATATACTCCAACAAACTATGCTGAAGTAAATAGCAAGCGATCAGGCAGATCTGAGTTTACATCCCTATTCATCAATTCATTAGATGAGGACCTCCAGCTTCGCCTTTCTCATCTTGAAAATGAGGAATACATTGTCTACTTTAAAACATCATCGTGAGTACAAAAGCAAATATATACGAAGTGCCTAGCCCATCATTAGCCCTCAGTAAGAGATGTTATCATTTTTTCCCTCCTGTATAATTTTTTTTAAAAAGCCACTAAATTTATTCTGCAGACAAAAATCATTAACACTATCTCACTCTTGATCTTGTGGGCACTCAACATAAAAACAAAAATATATTGTTCAAAATGTATAAAATAAATTAACAGAATATAATTAATCTTATTGCATGTAAGACCAATTTCTGTTCTATATTTCAAGAGACCCCCAAAATTCTAATCAAAATTAGGGTCATATCTATTCAGTGATGATCTGTGGATATTTAGACTACATGGTTTTGCAGCCAAAGGGCTTTTGAAATGAATTCCCAGACATATTCTATACAGTTAATCCCAGTGGAAAATGCAACTGCGAACTTTGCCCAGCTCAATTTAGAGTTAAAATGAGATCTGTGTGGGAGGCGGTGCAGCTTGCAATATTCACATACAATACGGGATGCATCGTTAATGCAAGGAAAGGGCTCATTGGGAGCATAAGGCATGAAAGCTTGAAATACCAGAACTGATGTTGGGAGCAAAGCTTCCCAGTGAAAGTAGAGCTGATTTACTTCTGCAGAGAGATACCAAGGGAAGAGTACATCCCAATTTGCCCTTGAATTGGAAAACACGTTGATTGCTTGTACACCACTGCTAGCTCTTAAATTCATTACCAGTTAGATTTTTGAATTACCTTAGGAAGACTCTCTGACAGATTGTAACAAGTAGATCAATCATTGTTTCATTAAACCAATATTAATTAAACGTTTTCACCTTTTTGTGGGACTTGTTAGATCCCGATTAACCATGACAGATCATTATTTTCAGCAGAACATGGTCAAGATCCAGCAATGAGTACTGAGCTATAATCAGGCACCAATGTATGCTGGAATTAATAATTATATTAAATTGGCTGTAATGAATAATTTATGATGTAAATTCTTACAAAATTTGCTATGGTAACACACAATAAGATATCTGCTGTATTTTAAAAAAGCACAAGTTTCCAGGAGTAAAATTGTAGATAAAACAATAGGAAACCCATTTCAAGAAGAAAAGGCTTAAAGATAGGTAAAGCGCAATAAGGTAAAAACATGAAATACTATTGTCATTGTCATAATTAATTAACATTCATCATTCATCCAGAGGTGCAAAGGTCTCAGACAAGTACTTACAGGTGGTAGAGAATTAACTCCTTGCCCTTCAAATTTTAACAGAGACAAAAAAAGCAGGCAAGGGCTGTTCCTTATTGCAGAGTACTGCAGAGTGTGTCTGCTTTGGTCTGTTTCTTATTTTCTGGGTAGGTGAAAACACACTTGAACTTTTATTTACTCTATCTTAAGAGAAAAGATAAAATTAAAAAGGTGCTGTAAAGAAAACGTTGCTAAGCAGATTGTTGCCAAGTAGAGATACTTCGAAGAAACCGCACATTGCACATCTAAGTGCTTAGTTATCTACCAAGTATTATTTCCCTGTATCTAGCACGTTATGTTCTTTTTAAATCCAAAATCAATCATATGAAAGTGATAGATGAGGAAACTTGGGCTCTAAGCAGTCAGGCACGTTCATGCAGCTAAAAAAATAAAATTAGTAAAACCTTGATTCTTGAGCACTGTAAAGTCTAGAGTTTGCAGAATGTTCTATTACCTCAGTATTTTATAAAGATATGTTGAGTTTAATTAAAACTATTCTTCATATATTACTAAATGGTATATAGTTCTGGGTTTTAAAAATCAGAATATTAAAATCGAACAATTTAATTTTTTGGTATTTTTTAAAATTTTGACCTAACAAGGTTTGATGTGATATGCTATTTAATAAAAATCAAATAATTGCATATTTTGTGATAATGGCTATTTTACGTGCACATTCAACTAGCTTTTTTGTAGATGATCTCTCATATTAAGTTCTGTATATATTTATTTTTAATGCTTTCTTTTGTGTTCATTGTCCAATATTTAAGACTAAACCATAAAAAAAAAAAGATATTTCATTTTAGTGGGAAGAACTCAAACAAATTAATGGAGTCTGAAAATTCAGTTAGTAAAATCACTAACATTACTATCTTTACATATAGACATGCTATCATCTATCTAATATATAAATAACAAGTACTAGCTGTGTGTCAGAAATTGTGGTGAGCATTTCATATGCATTATGTTATCCAAACTGCACTACAGCCCTCAGAATGTATAAACTATTTTTATATCTATTTTAATGGAATCTAGCTCTTAGAAAGATTGAGAAATTTACCCAATGTTAGCACATTAAGTAAGTGATGAGGCTGAATTTAAATTCAGGTCAATCTGTCTTCAGAATTCATAATGTTAATAATTATACTGCCCTTTTCGAACTAGAGTCAGAAGACCCGTCTTATCTTTGCTGACTTTCTTCATATAAACCAAACCTTTTCCCACTGGATGACTAATGTCCTTAATTTAGAACTATATTTATTTGACAGACAGATTATACCTAATTAAGAGCAATTCCCTCTGTGAGCTGCTATCATTCAGTTTTACCTTAGTGTGAATGGGGAGATGAAGGCAACATTTGGTACAGTGACGAGTGAAGCACAAAAAAAAAAGAAAAAAATAATTGGGGGGAGAAAGAGGGTGTCCTGGAATGAAGGATATGGTGTATGCTTCAAACAAGAGTAGATTCCTGCTTCCTTTTACCCATGTCCCAATCTTAATTTTGGGATCAATCTGGGTGACTGTTGAGTGTCTAAACCCTAGGTATCCTTTGCCCAATAGCTGCCTGGAAGACCCTTACCTTCCTCTCAACTGACCATTACAATGCATTATCTGAGTTTCAATGCAATGGTCTAGCCACCTGGTTATTGTCGAATCACTGCCGAGCTCTCCTAGTTTTACTAATACTCTGTGGGAGGACAGAAAATGAAGATGGAAAGAGGGTAGGAACTCTCTTCCTAGAATTTCTCTCTTTAAAGGAAATAGTCAATTTATGTTTACTTTTAGGGTTTCTGTTTACAAACTTCCTTCTTTTGTTTTTAAATGATCTGCACATGACTACGCAGTAAGGCTTACTGATGATGATGATGACAGCAGTGATGGTCATGATTCAATCCTCTAGAACATCATCATTCTAAAAAGGTGAAAGTAACAGGGCAAATCTCACATGACTAATATAATGCTAAAGAAGATGCTGCTCCTTATTTCTTACTCAATTACGTAAGTATGTACCCTCTTTGAAAATAAAATGTTTTCTCGAGCAGTCATAGGAAATTCCATGGGAACAAGATAAAATGAAGCTGTTTTCCCCCTCTTCAAACATGTTTGACTTATCATCACTATGACTTTCAAAGAAGATTAGTATTACCAATAAATCACTGTATTCACAGATGCAGAGCAAGACAGAACACAAGGCTGCCGAAGCATATATTACGACAATAGATGCCTTAGCAACAGTTTTAACTGTTCTGCAACAGATTGTGCCCTAAAGCAGTAAATACCCTGCATGCAGAAAGTTCTTTAGCATTTGCTCCTTCTAAGTAAATAAGTAGGTAGACAGACAGACAGATAGATAAATACACAGAGCTTCATCATCATCATCTTATATTGCTTTTAGGTTTATGAGAAATAGAGTTTGAAAAGATTAGGTAACAAGAAGCTTAGAAAATTGATACAAATCCAAAAATTGTCATGATTCATATACCTTTAAGAGAATATATTGAACAAAAGGCATTCTTACTAAAGCTTACGGAGGGACTGGGAGCACTAGTATCAACACTTGCTCAATCTACAGAGACCTGAGAACTCGGATGTGTTTCTTTTTTCTTATCTTGAATCTAATCTTCCATCTGTCTTATGTTCTGACATTAGATGAATTTTATCCACCAGACATGTTTCTAGCATTTCTACCCAGAAACTAAGAGAAATGTAAGTGAATTGAAACACTACACAGCCCCAGGTGGAGCCATTTCACACTGAAAAAAAAAAAAAAAAAACAAAGAAACCATCAAGTTGCTTTAGTCAGTGGGGGAAATCATTCACTTATAACATCCTAAGAATATGTTTTTGTTACATGGTTTTTGCTATATCCCTGAATGCAGAGGGTGAGAAGCCCATTCATTCTGCCTCCCCCTTCCTAGTCCTCCAGTTGTGACTTGTCTACATTAGGGAACTCCTCCAAAAATTTGTCCTTCATACCCTAACAATACCCCTATACTTCTTATTGATAACCCAAAGACGGCATGAATATTATATTTCCACTAAACCAACTTAAGATAAGCTTGTGAGGTTCAGAAGTTTGACTTTGTTAGTGCTTCTGTCTCCTTAACTACCAACTTAAGGAGACAATTATCCCCCAATGTAAGAAAAATTAATCTCTGTCTGTCTCTCTCTCTTTCTCTCCTTCCCTGAGAAAAGATAGAGTATTGTTACTCTGTCTTTCAGGAACCTTAACAAGTGACATGTGCTCAGCCCAGGAAAATCCCATGCTCAGGTGACTTTGCATCCTAGCTATTGATCTAGATGTCACTCTTTTCTATCTTTAACATCTGTCATTACTCTGGCAGGCTAAAGATGTATGCTGGTGGACTGGGTGTGGGGTAGCGCATCAGTTGATAAAGTTACACATGAAAAATAAAGGCTCTGTAGTTGAATGAACTTGTGAAAGGGCCTCAGTTTTCAGAGTTCAGACCCATGGTAACAACAGGAATAGAATTCATTGAAAAGGGCAGACAGGCTTGAGTGGCAGAGTAGGCTCTTGGAGACAATGTTAACCTGTGTTTGACTCTAGGAAAGAGGGCGTTTCTGTCTCAAATAAATTAGAGGATAACAGCCTATGACATTATTAGAAACAAGAAATAACAAGAATGCGAAAATAAAAAAGGAATGCAGTTGAGGGTAGATGAAAAGGAGGTAGAAACTATGTTACAAATTAGAAAATTCCAGCAGATTTCAGAGACAGGATCATCTACTCTGGGACACTCAAAGGATGTTGGGGTATTTGGGACACTCTAGGAACAACTATCATTTTAGTTCAATTTCAATTAAACTCAAGTGGTCCTAGGAGTCCTTAGTCTTCTCCCAGAGGGTTAGAGACCCTGATGGTACTCCTTGAATCCCAGGACTTGTTGCTTCTAATTCATTTTGACACAAATGAGTATATTCCAGCTTAGAGGTTATTTGCTATTAACATAGGGAATCAAGATATTTCAAGAATAAAAAAAGCTAAAATTCAACTTTCCAATTGCTGGATATTATCCCAAGTTTAGTTTATTAAAACTGGAAAACCAATAAGCTTGAAGAAGAACTTGTAAAATGTTCACAGTAAAAATCATTGCTTTCAGTTGCAGTGAATTTTAATAATTGAGACTGACATTATGTTTGACCCATAAAGAGTAACCTTGATGGTTATTTGTTATGTATTCAGTTTTGTCTGCCTTAGCTTAAGCTTAAATATTAATGGAAAAAAGAAAACCTACAAATCCCTTAAGCTGCTCTATAGGAGTCCAAAGCTTTTAGCTGGTGGCGATGAATATAATCATCACTTCTGTGCTAATTTTTAAAGACAGCAACAAACACTGAAGCAAATAATTTAAAGAATACTGGTTGAAATATTTGACGATTTGCATATGCAAACTATATAGCTTAGATTCTGGGAGTCTCCTTTCTAGGATTAATATATTTAAGAATGTGGGAGATGATAATCTATAAAATATGGGGAAAGGTTTCTTGATTGTGTTGGGGCGAGGGCGAGGGGGAAGCATGTGTTAATGGTGACCAGCTAGAAAGCTGTTGAGGGCTCTCCTTATTCAGGTTATTCCAGGCTGGCTTGCCTTCGTGGCAGTATAACATAATGGTTAAGAGTACAGTCTTCATAGACAAATTTTCTAAGTTTAGATATTGGTTCCACCAATTATTAATTGAATGACTTCAAGCAAGTTAAAATCTATATGTCTTCACTAGTCATTGGGAATGAAATGGCAACTACAGTTTAGGTTTGTTGTGAGAATTAATATAACTCTTGACAAAGTGGTTGGGACCTGATAAATGTTCAATCTCTGTTGGCTATTTTTATTTTATCCTGACAGGGATGGTTGAAGAGTACCCCATTAGACATTTCTGGCTCCACAAATAAAGGAAAAATTAAGTTTAAAACAAACAAACAAAATTCTTTTAAAAAATTCATATGTCATTTTAAACATTTAACAAGTGGTTATTAAGCAACTAATCTTATGTTATAATAGGAAATCTGTGATATTGGTAATACGAAAGACCATTCAAAGCATTTGAGACTATGTAATTAATTCATCAAACATTTATTAAGTGGCAAGCAGATATCAATTAATTTGTGGACATTTTCCATTTAATATTTCTCCTTGACCCTATAACTAAGGTTCTTCAAGTAGGTTATAGCTTAGTAAATGAGTAAACTAACATATAATTGCAATATGATATGATTACTGCAATAACAGAGCTCTTTAAAAGGCAAAGTGAGATGTAATATTTTATTTTATTTATGGGATCAGGTAAGACTTTTGCAGAAAAGTAGAATCCTTGAAAGAACCAAGAAATTACCACATTGATCAAGAAGCAACATATGCAAAGACCTAAGGTAAAAACATTGTGGCATAATGGTATATCTGGACTGTAGAATACACTGGAGCGGTGCGGGGAGAGGAGGCCAAAAAAGGAGGTCAGAGGATGTTTTAAACTCAAAATGACCACAGAGATTCTACTCAGGTTATTGAGCTGCAGATGACAGTCTCAGAACTGAATTTTAGAAAGAGTACAAACAGAACAATATATGCAAATTAAAATTCCAGAGCTGGAAACAATATTGGATTTATTTACACAGTTTCAAAAGTAAAAAGTGTGCCTAAAGTGACTTATTAAAGGTCACAGGCAAAAGAAAAAAAAAAAGAAAAAAAATAGGGGAGGCAGTTTAGCTATTGAAGAATCAGGACTCAATCAGGAAAGAGGAAAAGAGTGACAAAAGCAAGCAATAACTTTGTGAAGGAACTTATCACTTACCACTAAAGGAATCATTATATTTCTCATCCATTAATTCTCTCTTTTTTTTTTCCTATCTTCTTTTGCACTAATTTTCCAATTAGCCTTTAAATTTTGCATACACAAGTAGAGATTAGTTATAAAATGAAAATATCCTATTTATTGGCTATTTGTGCAATTACAAAACTAAGTCATATTTTGCACATTTCATTTAATGCCCATAACAAACCTCATGGTTATCTTAATTTTATATATATTTGTTATCTCGATTTTATATACTGAAGCTTATAAAGGGCTAAGTGACTTGTCTAAGCCATGTAGTTAATGAGCGACATAATGGGCTAAGTGATTTGTCCAAGCTATGTAGTTAATGAGTGACATAATTTAGATGAGAACGTGTCTTACTGATGGCATGGTACAGCTTGTGAATGTAATGCTATTGACTCTCATTTAAAAATGCTATTAGGTTAAGACTTTTTATCATGAAAAATCCATGTAGCTTCTGCAGATAGAGAGCTCTATTAGTAAGTGAAGGCCTCCCTAGTCAAATTGGACAAATAAAAAATCCGAACGAACAAAGGACAAATAGAATTTATGGGTAACCTTTCATTAGGTATCACATGTCTCATAATGCCTAAGTTGTGCCAACTGACTCATCATTCCTGAGGTCCAGAGATGCCTGAATAAGGACTAGGAAAAGCAGAAAAAGAATATTCATGATGAGAAATTAGAGCCAGTAAAAGAAGGTGCTGAAATTATGGCAATCCCATTGCCTAAATATTTTGCGGGGTTGTTTGGTTTTATTTGTTTTTTTTTCTTATGCTTAGTACTTCTTTTTGCAAGCCAAATAATTCTTTTATAAGTACAGGACTTTCAACACCTCAAAATAAAACCTCACATGGATTTCATCGACTTCAGAAATATTACAGAATAAGTATAATTTCAGAGAAAACAGATGTTCCTCTAATTCTTCTCCTATTCTTCCTGCTTTGACCTGTCTTGGGAGAATAACAGAGTAAAATGTCAGCTAAACAAATACATTGTAGAGAAGCACTTTCAATTTTTCCTCTAGAAGGAAGAATTCCTCTTGTCTTCCTCCAGATATATTGTCTTCCTCCAGATATATTTTTTTATCTACTACTGTTAGTTATACAGGCAGGCAAAACAAAATAGATAAATATTGCATTAAGTTAACATATTTTGGCAAACGATGATTGAATTTGGGCATTTAGAACTAATTTTTCAAATTCTGATCCTATTCTATATAATAAATGACAGACAACACCCGCTGAATGTTTTATGAGGGTCTCATATTCACATCATAGTCAAAACTGAAGTCATTAAATGTCCATTCACAAGTTATTTCTTCTCCTGACTTGGAACCTGGTTATATCTGTTAATGTTGCCATCATTATCCTGGTCACACAAGTTCATAAAATTTAGAATCTTTTTGGATAAGTTTTTCTTTTTTTCGTCTGTGGCTCCCTTATTACCACTATTGACCCTGTTTATTATCCATCTCTACTTCAAACAAAAGATGTAGAACATCTATATATTTGTTTTGGAAGAAGGGAAGCTAGAAGGAATAAAAAAATGCATAATGCCTAGTTAAATGTCTGATACACTATAACACCCAAACATATCTTTGAAAAAATTAAATGATTAATCAAAATTTTATTTACACTTACTTTCATATAAATATATTTTATAAAGAAATATTTATATAAAATATTTTTCTTGCCTTTGACATTCTACCTGAGTGTCAAGTACCTAGTAGATAGTTTTATATTTGTTGGCAATATTCTGGAAATACCTGAAATATCTTACTGGATAGAGACAAAAGTATTTTTGTCTTTAAATTATATAACAATTGCCTTCTTTATCCTTCTTGATGTATATAGTGTAAATTTGAACCCTTGACTCTTCCTTTTATATTCATATAGGATCCAATTATGCATCCGGTCCATATTCTCAGTACTCAAATTTCTCTTCTTAACTCTGATTGGTCATATGGCCAGCTCTGTCTTTGTCCTTGTACTCATCTTCAAAAAGACTAGATCTAAAAACAGATTAATTTATTTTTAACTTATAATCCTCTTGTCACAGAAAGAATTTAAGGTAGTTAATTTATTGCAATTTACAAATAATTTTATGATAATATATTTGGGCAACTTAATTTGAGTGACTTTTTACACATTGCCCAAAAAAATAAATATAAAAATATCTAATTTAAAAGTGATAATGACAGATTTTAGCTTCAGTTGAGCTTTGTAAAGATGAGTGGGAAATCTTATCTCATGAGTAGACAAAACTGATA
>NW_006494614.1:35398699-35408675 GCF_000325575.1 Pteropus alecto | reverse complement strand
CTAATTTTATTTTATTATGACTGCAAAAAGTTTCAATGACCCCCAGAAACAACCCTGTATTTCTGTAAACAGCTCTCATTTCAAAAGAATTCTACCTAGGGCATCACTACTGCTTCTCTGAGGATCTTGTTTAAGCCACTTAATTTCTCCACATGTTAATTTTGTTAACCAAAAAGAAAATCTTCCTTAGACACCTCAGAGGATGTATTAGAGTATGAATTACATGATTTCTTTAAATAGTTTCTTGCTCCTACAGAAAAGAAGAGGATTTGAAATGTTGAGTATAAATACCATATAAAATATCTGCTGCAGCATTTGAAACCACCCTATCAATAATAAAAAAGCAATGCCATCTACATAATGGGTCAATAGTATTTGAGAAACAGACAAGAAAAAGAGGGTGGTGGAAAAGACTGCTTTTTAATTCAATTATGTTGAGAAGTTGACTCATTTCTTCCTGTCACAGGACAAAAATGTGAAAGGCTGAGAATTACATGCAAAATTGAGAAGGATTGAATCTGAGATGTCTGATTTTGATTTGGCTAGCCCATGCTGCTGTACAAAAATAGCCCTGGGCATTAATCTGTCAGGTCCATTATTATGCCTATTTCTGAGATTTATACATTGGTTTATGGTAGCAATAGACATTTATTGAGTGCTGATCACCTGCCAAGCTCAGTGCTGCGCACCTTAGTAGTGACGGTCCCAACCCAGTGGGTTTTCAATCTAATAAGACAGGCAAGGCAATTAAGACACGGACTCAGAGGAAGAAAATGACTAATGCATGCAGAGGAGATGGAACAGCTTTCCTTTCCTTTGCTACACCTTGTGTAGCCCACTGTGGTGTCTTTGTTCAAAGAAGCTAAAGAAGTATTTTACAGACCAAGAGGGTATGAAGATGGATGTCAGCAGCATGCTCAGATCACCTATTCACTTCAGATTTTTTGACATTGATGCGAGTAGTAGATTTTCAAGTGTTTTACTGGTCCAATTCAATTCCTCGTGTGAGTTATTTTCTTATCCTCTTTGTTTCCTCTTATCTGATTTTTAGCATCATTATCATCTTTCTCCACCATAATTATTTAATGTCTCCCTTTAAATGCCTTCATGATCCCTTGCCCTCATTCTGGATCAGGTAGCATCTTCTTCTTTATCAAAAACATCTATCAAGATTCTCCATGCACTTGGTAATAAACTTAGTGAATTAAACAGGTATGGCACCTAGCCACAACTGACATAAAAAATACTGAATCATCCATAGAATGTTTGTACAGCCTTAACAATTATCATTGAACAAATGTGTTCATTAAATATTATATGCTAATAAAGGTTTAAGTGCATTCAATGAAGCTGAGAGTAAAAATGGAGGTATAAAAATTACATATTTTTATAGGATGGAAGTGACAATCATTTGGTTCTATTCTCCTTAATAATTAGGACACATTATATTACTCTACTTCATAGGTGAATGAGCATATAAATTCAGGTTGCTTTGTAGTAAAGTATAAATTGTAACCTGAAAAACTTCCTCACTAGCTGAAGACTGTAAATAATATTTTCAAGCCATGTGGACATCTCTTTTAACAAAGATAATCTTATATAAATGTATTTCAGTAGTTCTAAAGAGATTATAACCACTGTCCTATAAAAAGACACATATCCTAAGACATTTTAATCAGCAGGCAGTGCAGGAAAACAAAGACTCTAGGGAGAGCAACTGTACAATACACAAAGTTAGAAACCAGTGAATGAGTTTCGAGGGATTACAGGACACTCCCATTCTCAGTAATATCCCAAATATAATATACTTCTCTGGGCATAAGTGTAGAACTCTAAAGAAAAAGTTCCTGCCCTCAAGGGATTTATAGTCAAACTGGGTGGGGAAGAAATAAACACATAAAAAAATCTGAAAAATAAATAAATGATAAATCAATGAGACCAGCATAAGTACAATAACAGTATATGGGAGGTGGTGGTCTTGGTGGTGTTAAAAAAATCCAAAATTTGATTGGTCTTTTCTGTTTTAAATTTAATTTAATTTTTGACCTTAAGTACATAGACTAGGACTGGTCTTGAAATACTCTCTTCGTGGGCCATGCACAGCCTACCTCTGTTTAATGGATTAAGAAATTAATATTTGATGGGAAAAAAAAACATAGGTCTTTTGCAAACCAGTAAAAAAGAATTTATTTTATTTCGTTTTATTTTTGATTAAATTACTCGGGTGACATTGGTTGATAAAATTAAAGAGAAATTTAAAGGCAAGAGTGATTCAAAGCCTATTAAAATATACTTTATTGCATCTCTGCTTAAATCGTGTTCCTGGGGGCTACTATTAGACCATATTACTCCCAAATACCTATGACAAGTTTCCACAGAGATCCAAGATGAAAAATCATGTTTGTAATAGAGAGACAGAGACAGCCAGTCAGCCGCCAGACACACACACACACACACACACACACAGAGAGAGAGAGAGAGAGCGAGAGAAAGAGAGAGAGAGAGAGAGTATAAATTTGGGATTTATCAGGCATAGCTACGTATAGTCCTACATTTGTATCTGATGCCAGATCTCTTGAGGTCCCCTTGCCCTTAACTATATAACCCAGGGCTCTAATTTTATTCTTCCTCAGCTAGAAGTTGTCCTTCTCCAACTTACTACTCAGACAGAAATTGTTTTTTTGTTTTTCTTTTTGTCTTTTTTTAATTTCTAAGCATTCACTTAAGAAGAAAACATTCTATTGTGAGAGGTAAGTAATTCAGGGGCTAATGTGAGATGCACATTTTGCTGATACTAGTTCAAGGCTGTCATGGCCTCCGGAGGCCTGTCTCACGTGGTGATAATTAACTTTTAATGTAAGCCTGGAGGGCAAAACACTTAAGAGTTATCCAGTTTTCTCCAACAGAATGAACAGGTAAATGCTAACAGATGTTTATCAATAGCTGATAGCTATTATTATAAAAAGAAAAGCCTTGCTTGTTCTCATATTTCTCTCAATCCAGTATTGTAGAGAATTGGGTAGCTAATCATGGAAATGTGCAATGATGTCATAGAATCTTAGAGATTAGATGGATAAAAGTAATAAGAATGATTTCTATGTTCATTTTTGGCTGGCTTTGCTAATTCATCTCAGAATATTTTTTTCTGACTCTGGACTCTATTTTAAAAGCCTTCTTAATATAGCATTTGGAGTAGAAACTTGTGTTTGATGCAACATATTTGGTATGCCACTATTAGACCATAAATTCCCTGAGTACAAGAACCATGCTACCTTGCCTCGTTTATTGGTTTATCCACAACCATACTCATTTCATTGAAGGTACTAAGTAATACTTGTTGAACAAATAAGATACAAGAGATCTAACGAAGATTTTGCCTAAGCTTTATAAATAGATGACAAATAGATAGATATAAGTAGATATAAATATAGATAGATGTAGATTACAATTCAGGAAACCTTCCTATTTTAAAAATTATTTAGAGGTAATTTAGGAATTCAGTTTCCTACTCAATTATCAAAAATTCTTTTACTTTGTCTCAAAGTAAATCTAAGTGTAAATTTTGTAAAATTAAATGAAGAGAGCATTTCCACTTCATTTACTGGTACAACTCAGAACTATTTGAAAGTTGACTATTGTCTGTGTTTTCATTTTCTACATCAAACATCATTAATATGATTTAATTTTATTTAATTATATATATATATGCATGGGGATAAATATATACTATACAGTGTGACTAAAGTCCTTGAACTTTTCAGTAATCATGACAAAGCAACATATTTGCAAATATAATTTAATCTAGATATTTACTATATGGCCCGCCTGAGATATTTGGCTAAATATTATTTCACATAAATTGCTAGCATGCATGAAACAACCAGATAAAATTTAACCTACTGTTAAACAATTTTTATAGGATAGGCCTAGGAGACATTTAAAAAAGGAAAAATGAGTGGCTGAACTCCATGCCCAATTCAACTCTTAAAATGTACCAAAACAAGCCTACATGAATGGCAAGTCTAGAAATATAAATGATATGCAAGAATACTCCCACTGTCCTAGGACATTCCAGAATGGTCAAGTGTAATAGCATTTGTCACACTCAATGCCACTTACCACAAGTTTCTGAAGGGTCTATGTTCATGCATAATAATTTGATAGATGATTTCCAAGAAATACTGATTTTTTTTTTTCAATATTGTTAGATCAAAAAATACTAGCCAAGTAGTAACTGGTATGTAATTTACAATCCCAAATGTTGATCTTTTCACTGAGAGACTTAAAGTCCATTAGATATGTTTTGAAGGAAAATAATTGGTTAGAAGTAAAACTGACAATAAAATATAATAGTGTAAGCTATATTTCGAAACTATATAAAAAGTAGATTTGCACCAAATCTAAAAAAATAATTTAAAAAAAGAGATAGTTAAAAAAAAAGATCTGTTGAAATCCCACTGGTATCTCTAAGCTATAATGAAAAGTAAATCAGGTTCTTATAATTGGATCTCAGAAGCTAACAGGGTTTGCATACCCATGGGAAAAGAAAAACTAGTATAATGTTATCGCCAAGAAAGCATTATTAGATACTCTCAACAAGATAATCAAAGACATCAAACAACTCTATATATTACCTTGAAAGTAGCAGTAGAAGGTGAAAGACATAATGGCTGAATTGTAACATGAAATATCCTCTACTGCATACTGCTCAGAAGGATAGGAAACAAACCAAGAGGACATTTGGGTTTTGGGTAACTAAATTTATGCACATTTGTCTAGGAATTTCTATGCAATCACATCCCTTCTATTAATTAATTAACATTGCTGCCTGAGGAAACAAGAAAGGCAGAGTCTCACTCTCCTGGTTGTCTCTTGGAGTTTCCTTGGATTGGTGCCATCTGGAAATTCTCTTAAGATTGTTTTCTTAATTATTAAGAATGTCCAAGAGACTGGGACTCACTCAGAGGAGGGGCAGAACAGGGAGATATTTTATATAACATTTACAAATTTCCTTACCTTAGATTTTCATACCCCAAATCATAATTCCTTGTAAAACAAAATATCAAGTTACATAAACAAGTATTTTTCTGATATCTCCATTCATTAAATATTCATTCTTAATTCATTCTTACAACATAAATGTTTTCAGCATCTACCACAAAGGAAGCACTCCATTAGATGAGGGGAACAGTAGGGTAGTTCATAACTTCCTTACTCTTTGTATTGATAGTGATTCAGCTTCTCTGTCTGAACCTTGGTTGATAAATGTAATTTTTCTGTCAGAAATGTTACAGGTCCAAAGTTAGGGTCAATCTTTTTATTTCTCATTAGATTTTGTAATATTTATAATTTTTATTACATATTATTACTTATTCATATCTTATATCTCCTGCTGCACATTAAGCCTCTCAAGTAATAGTGATGAGCACTATAATTTGGAAAAATCTACTGTGATATTTGCTTTATAGAGCTCAGGTCTTAGGCAAAGCAGCAATGTGTAGCAGTTTAATATGTGGACATGAAAACAGCCAGTGATGAAATTGTGGGTCTGTTATTTAGTAGTTGTGGAACACTGTGCAAATTAATTAACCTATCCATGTCTCAGTATCCTTATCCATAAAATTAGGACTGTAATGCCTTCCTTTAAAGTGTTACTACAAATAATCTTGCCTATATAATGCTTAAAACCATTTAGTATAGAGCCTGCATATTAGTAAGTCATAGCTATGATTATTATTTCTCTTCATCATAGCAATGATTATGGAGGTTGGAGGAGAAGTAGCTAAAACAGTAACTGGTCACAATCATAGAGAATCTTGAATTTTAGGCTAAGGTGTTTGGATTTTATTTAGCAGCTAAAGGGTAGTAGAAAAAACTTTGAATAGAGTAAAACAATGAAAGCAATGCTTTAAAAAGAATCTCAATGTGGGATTTAGGGCATATAGCATGAATTGAAAAAAATCAAGTCTGTAGGGGGAGACATATTAGGAAAATTATTGCAGTTGTTTGGATTTAAACATTAAGTGTCTGAAATAGAGGATACCCATCTATTTTCTTCTCCTTCATTTATAGGTAAAATTATAGAAATGAAGCTTCAATCTTTTCTTCCTTAATATATTTTTCTTTGTCATTTTCTTCATTGAGTTCTAATACTTTCTTCTCATCAAAACTTATTGGTAAGACATTATCTTAAATTAATTTCTACTAAAATAGGTGAATAATATCGTAATGCCTTAAGTAGAAGCAGTGCTTCTGCTTCTTAAAAGTTTTCGAGCCACAGACACCTTTGGGAATTTCATGAAAGCTAAGGGTTTTCTCTTTAGAAAAATAAACGTATACCGTTAAATATAAAATATTTCAAATAATTTTACTGAATTCACATATATGCTGAATCTTATACATGAATACTTAGAAATACCATGATCTTGAGGTCAAGCACCTTAATCCAAAAAAAAAAAAAAAGAAAGTCATTCTTTTGGCATTTAAACATCCCTGTAAAAATCCAACATTTTTTGAGAGAAAGGCTTCTAAGTGCCCCTGAAATCATACTACTGAGACACTAACATCCATTTTGCCTATGAGAAACTCCACAGAACATAGAGGTAGCTGGGTATAAAGAAAATAAGAGCTTTCTGGTTCTGTCCTTCTTTGTCTGCAGATCAAAAACACACCGGCAATTATTTTAAGAAATTTATTGTAGTTACCATAAAAAAGAATGCACACATACGAATAAAAATAAATTTATTTTTTATTCTCATTTGAGACTCAATCTCAGTTAAACCACATGGCAAGAGGTGGGAGGGAGGTATGAAGAAGAGTCTATTAGGCCCTCTGTTTTGCTTTCTCACATATGATCATAACGTCAGGGACCCAACACTAGCAAAGAGCACAGTGTGAGCTGCTTTCAGGGGCTGCAGGGAGCAGCCATGATTCGCCTTTTGACCTCAAGCAGACATTTGAGCTCTGGCTGAGTCAGATTTGAGTACACTTACCTTGAAGCAGAAGGAGGACTGCTTGGTGATGTTTAATTGAAATATAAAAGAGACACTTGGTAAGGGCTTAGAAAGAAGAGTTAATGGACTGAATGTTCATCCCTCCAAAATACTTCTGCTGAAATTTAATCCTCAATATTATGGTATTTGGAGTTGAGGCCTTTGGGAGGTAATCAGGTCATGAGGGTGGAATCCTCATGAATAAGATTAGTTCTCTTATAAGAAAAGGCCAAAGAGCTAGCTCTCACTTTATTTCCGTCATATGAGGATTCAATGAGAAATCAACAGTCTGCAACTAAGCAGATCCTTACCAGAACTCAACCTTGCTAGAACTTTGATCTGAGGACTTCTAGCCTCCATAACTGTGAGAAATAAATTTTTGTTGTTTATAAGCCACCCTCTGTATGATACTTTATTATAGCAGCCTGAACTAAGACAGAGAGAAAGGAAAAGTTGAATAATTTTTATTAAATGACAACTGCATTACTTAGAGCGATGCTACTCAAAGTGTAGTCCATGGGTCGGCAGCATCAGCACTACTTACGGATTTATTCGAAATGCATAATCTTGGGCCCCATCCCAGACATGCTAAACTGAAACCTACATATTAACAAAATCCCCAGATGACACCAAATCAGGGTACAGCCTAAATTGCTGCAACAAGATTAAAAATAGGGGTGGCTTAAACAACAGAGGAATTCATGCTTGTCTCACTGAATAGTCCAACAAACAGAGCAGTTTAGGGCAGGTAAGGAGGTTCCACAATACATATAACCTAAGCTCCGTCTCTGAGTCTAATGTATATGCAACTGTTTTTGTAAACTTTTAGCCAAGGGGAGGAGAAAGAGCAAGAGACATGCAAGTTCATTTCTTTTCTTTAATGGTATGACCAGAAATGGCACAATTTTATGTCTAGAACCACTAACACCTACCACAAGGGAGATCACACAATATAGTCTTAAGTGAGGTGACCCGGTACCTCTATAAACTCAGGAGTACATTATTTAAAATATAATGGAAAAAATTAATATCAGCAGGTAGTCAGCAGTGTCTGTCACACTTTTATGAGCCAGGCCGTTTGCAATCTGACCTTGACAACCTATGAAGAAGATGGTATTGATCTCACTTTTCATATATAACCAAGACAAATTTTTTAATCATCCTGGCCTTGCTTGAATTGTACTGAAGTGATATAAGAAGAAATCAAGACTAGTCTGGTTTACATATCCGAAGAGATTTTATTGATATTATGGCATCCCTTATCTCAGTTTTATGATGAGGATATCTAGATATCTCCTTCTTAGCTTAAAAGTATACTTTTTAAAATATGACATATAAATGAAAATGGCTGCATTCTCCTTTCTTCCCTGTAGCCACCAGAGTTGTCAGGAAGTTGTACAATTGCTAGTGGGAACTGTACCCTTAACATTTACCAAGGACTATTTCTTGATGTCTCCTCAAGAACCAATAGTTTTTAAAATATTCTGTTTAAATTCATCTTACCAAGGCTCTTGCTTGAACCTTCCTTTATGTCTAGCAGCAATTGATCAGATGAACAGCAGAATCACTCTCCCCAAACTACTACATGCTTGGTATCTAGTAAGTGCTTTAAATACTTGCTGAATGAATAAAAGGCAAGGATCTCAGTTGTTCTACGACAGTGGTTCTGTCATTAGCTTGCAACAGAATCACTTAGTTTCTGATTCAGTAGGTCTAGGATAGGGCCTGAAATTTTTCACTTGTAACAAGTTCTTAATTGATGCTGATGCAGTTGGTCCAGGGACAGATTTAATTTTAATGCAAAATTAAATAAAATTTATCTTATCACCAAAGGGGGTTTGTTAATAGATAAAACACAGAGGTTAACAAAGCATGGTAGATTTGCTTTGTCTTAGAAACCAAAGTCCATACTTTTACATAGGAGAATAGTATTCATATATCACATAAATATTTTTCATATGCCTTGGATCACTCAATATTAAAATAGAAATAATATCTCCCTCTTAAGCTTGCTTTGAGGATCAAATATAAGTAAAATGCCTGGTATCTGGGCATACAGAGTTCTCGCTAAAGTATAGCTACCATTATTATCGCAACTGTTTATACAAAATAATTAGCAGTGTAGGTTATCTGAACTGTACAGGATCAGCAGAAGACCTTATTTCAAGGTATAATTTACTTATTACCCAGTTTCACTAAAAGTTTCATTAAGCGAATATATATTTCTTCCAGAATTATGTTCTATAAATCATGATAATTTGTTTTACCTTGCTATGTAAATATGAGTCACTATGAAGTATAGTTCCATTATTTTATTTTAAATGTTAAAAAATATTTGATCATATGGGCTATGTAAGATCTTTATTACTGAATTACATTAGAGCCACCAACCCAGGTAATAGAAAAGGTAAAAATTAGCCCATAGGCCCTTTTAATTGCAATAATAAATTTTCAATGTTTTGGAGCTTAAAATTTAGAATTTAAAAATTTCTGCCCATTGAATGTTTAAGTGAAATTTGGGAACTATGCTAGAAGGCTTTTACATACAATACCACTTGCAAGGTGCTTCATAATCACTTTTTATCAGTGCTTCTTAATAAAAGTTCTATAAAATAGGTCAGTAATACGTCCATAATTTTGCAAATGTAGATGATAAGAGACCTGCCTGAGGTTATACGGCACACTGTTAGCAGCTTATAGATCTGAGTTTTCAGACCCTGACATTCTGTTCTCCCACACCAGCCCACACTGCCTCACTACACTATAAATTATTGATTTGAAACCACATTGTTACCTTAATGAGCAAGGAGGGTGTTATGAAATTTCATGGATTTACAGGTTCTGACCTAGTTTATATTAATAATACCTTACATTTTTATAGCACTTTATTGTGTTCAAAGCCATTTTATATAATTTGTTCATTTGAGCCTAACACCCCCACAAGGGAGGAATCAGATTCCCTGAAGAGAAGCTCTGCTCAAGTT
>NW_006494614.1:35391130-35398651 GCF_000325575.1 Pteropus alecto | reverse complement strand
TGCCACTAGTTTATTCCAAGAATACTATGTGTTCAGTGACATATAGAAAAATAATCCGAAGTCAAAACAAAGGAAAAATCGTGCTAATATTTCAAGTGTATTACATCACTTACCAATTGGGTGAGTTTCTTAAACTCTCTCAGCCATAGTTTGCTAGGTGCTATCTCAAGGGTCACTGAGAATGCCAACAAGGTGACATGTGTGAATAGCTTAGGATAGTGCTCAGTACATAGTAAATTCTCAGTAAATTAAAGCGATTATCAAAAAGCATAAGGAGGTTGATTTCATTGTGGAAGAAGTATCCAGTTATAGTACATTTAGAAAAGCTCTAGAACATGGTACATTCATAGTTGAGTTTGATTCCCAACCCTGACCTGTTATCCTATAACTCTGGGCAAGTTGCTTAATACATCTATGTTGGTTTTTAAATGGAACAACTAATGTGGAATCTTAATTGTGCTTTGTTATCTAACCAGGTAAGTTTCCCATTTAACATCAGTCCCCTCTTTCATTCAGGATACCACATAATAATGACTGTCTTGCTGACCACTGGCTTTTAAGAACATACTATATCTAAAATCTATGGATTCATATTGAAACTGTTTGCTGACATAACTAAGTTTTTTAAAAGTATAGCTAATAAGAAACATTATTGGAAGGACTCTAACAGAATCCAGGTCTTCCAAAAACTTGATTTTCATTCTAAATTCTCATTAGTGGCTTTCTGTGAGGTTAATTCCATTTGAACTTAGGGTTTTTTAAGGCCCAAAAAGAATTGGGCCAAAAAAGCTTTTTCTCTTATCTCTTCTTGGATCCTTTGACTTTTCTCTACTTGCTCTCTGTTGGTGTTCTCATCACCCCTGTGGCTCCAGGGATGAAGAATCAGTTATCCTTAACTCATTCTTTTAAGCCTCTATACCATCTATTGACAAGTCTCTTTGAGTCTCCCTCTCCGAAATCTGTCATAGGCAATTCTTCATTATTTTCTCTCAACCCTGTTAATAAGGTGTTGAATTGCCTCCTGCTTTTGGTCTCCACCACCAACCTATGTAATATTGCCAGAATATTATTCTTAAATTCTTCCTAAAGGGTAATTGAATTATGACATTCCCTGAACTCCCTCACTCCCTGCCTTAAAACCTATTGGTGGGGTTGGGGGGAAAAGGGAAGGAGAGGATAGGGGAAAAGAGAGGACAAGAGAGGAAAGGAGAGGAAAAGGGACGGTAGCAGAGAAAAGAAGGGAGGGGAGGGGAGGAAGAAAGAAGGTATAAAGTCTAGACTTCAAGCTTACTTTCTGGTTAAAAACAGCCTTTTCTTTATCAGTCCTCCATCATGTAGCAAATGATGTTCCATTTGCATATCTTCATTTATGATGTCCTCTCCAACTAAAATACTTGCACCTCTTCTCCTGCCTAATGAGATTCTATCATTTGAGAACATTCTCAACTTGATGGAGCTGTTCTTCATTCTTTAAACTGAAAATGATTTCTCTCTTTAACTCCCCATAACACTTGCTTGTAACATTTTGCATGTCATAGTTAAATAATGTATTATAAGAATGTTAGCACAGAGTTTAGTTCTGATGAATTATTAGCTCTTTGAAGTTGGAGTTTATTTTATTCATATCATAATGCCTAACCAAGCTCATTTAACATTCATATGTATATAAATGTGAATTTATTCAACATAATCTCAGATAATAAAGATGATCATTATACTACCACTGAGAACTTATAAATCTGATGAATTTTAACTTCTTCACAGTAGCCAGGTTGGAAAGTTCTACATTTAATATAGTAATGTTATCACTATTTTAATATTTGTGAATAATCTGAAGTCAAGATTTTTTTTTTAATTTCAGCGGGTACCTAGGATAGATAATACAGTGCCTGGCATATAGTAAATAGGACTATAAGTAACTGTTGCATGACTAAATAAATAAAAGAACATTTTTGGCTTATCTTGTTGCAGCTCTAAAAGTATGTTTAATAATGGCAAATGTTCATTTTTTAATGGTGGCTTTTCCTTTTTGAAAATAGGCAACAATTGTGAGCAATCAAGCTCACAATTGTATAATATTATTGTATAATATTAACAATCAAGCTGATTAAAGCAATTTTTGACAACAATAATGAGAAATTATAAAGTGAAAGGATTGATTTTTATGCCAATTCCAAAATCTTTTAACACAGTATTTCTTTAATCATAATTTACATTAATTCTATTAAAAATTTAGAAATTGTGTTGTTGAAACATATTTAGAAATAATCTGTCTCTGTTACTGCCTATTTTATATTTTGCTGATTTGCTATTTTAACACACTATATAAAGAATCACTTCTTTGTCTATTCTTTCAATGTTATCAGTCAACATCTGAACTTAAAATTAAATAATAAATGACAAATATTGAAATCACAGTACATGTGAAGCCAGGATTGGACATCATGGTTAATTAGGCTCTGTGGATACATGGAATGTGCAAGTGAGAACTGTGTGTATATGATTCCACTGAAATTGAGATAAACACTTTTCTTCATATAGCTTTATGTACAGTAGGGAAAACCCGACAAACTGAAGAATTTACGTGGTTCATAAGTCAATTTTGAACAGGTATCTACCTTCTTTGCTCTTTACCAAACAAAACATAGGACGAAGTATTAAAGATCTACCTATAGAGAAGATTCATTCTAGACAATCTAGGGAAAATGGCAAGTCCAGTGAGTTTTAGAAACAGCAGATATTTAGGATGGTTTATATACAGCCTTGTCTGCAAGGAGGGTGATAGAACAAGTTCTCTGTTCAATTTATAAATAGAAATAAGATTTTTTTCTTTCCATTTTTTATGGCCATGATATTCTAAAATGATAATAAGAAGCAGAAAAACTTGTGCCTAATTTGTTTTACCCCCGGAGTATTCAATGTTTCACAATATCATCAGATCGTTAGCTCCACGTGGCAGAATGTATGCCATGTTATTTTCTTTGAATTTATGCCACAACTTTTGACATAATTTCTTACATGTAGTTGGTATCTAATTCATATTTGCTGAAACAAACACATTAACTTTAAAATATTGGAATGAGAGACATATCTTAATTTGGCAACACTAAAACAATAGATGATAGAACTTCAATGCTGCTTCCCCTCATAATCCAGCATTCCTCAAAAAAAAAGGCTGCATTCAAATAAACTATGAAATTTATGGATCGCTCCTAGCTATCTACAGTATCAATCTAAAAATATCACTAAATTGTCCAAAAATAATCATTTTGTTTTATCTAAGCTTTTCGAAAAAATTATTTTGATCATGGAATCACTTTAGCAAAGAATTCTTATTAGCATTTCATATACATTTGGTAGCACCTAGTTGAAAAGGCTATCTTAACCATCCATTTCCAAAATACATGGCCGGGGTATTTAACCTAGCCTTATGTAGTTTAGAAAAATCTAAAGAGATATGAAGAATTTCTGGCTCATGATTTGCAAAGCATAAGCTTGTGTTGTCAGTGTATTCTCCTTCAAGGACTCCAAATGATCAAATATTTCTGGTTAGGCCGCTTGATGGTGGAAATTACACCACAGATTGCTGTGCTGCAATCAGGCAATTCTGCCTCTCTACTCCTACTACAGTTAAGACTTGTCGACTTTTTTCCACATTCTGCTCCCATTCACAGATGAGCATTAGAGAGAATTTGGAAATGGAAGGCCTTTATGTCTGCCGTGAACAGGGTCAATTCAGTGTGGCAGCTGTGAGCTGGTGACATAGACTTATATTGACACAACCCACTTTTTTGCTGCAGAATCACAAAGTGAAAGCACCCGGGGCTCTTCTGCCGTTTTCAATAAGATACGAATTTTTCCCTTCCTTGTATTAAGCAGAGATCTGTCATCTTGACTTGTACACTAAATGGTCCATTCTGACTGCCTTGTTTGTGTCCAATCCCAGCCAGAATCCAGAAACATGTGTTAACATTCGGCATGTTTGGGGGCTAGTTGGAAGGGCCTGAGGCAAGACTCCCTGATGCCTGCTGGAGGCTAGTCAATAATCATTAGCCCTTCAAGTGGTGGATGCCCAACATAAACTGTATTTATTTATTTAAAAAAATCTTTAAGCCACAGGGAAAGGCATTTTAGAGAACGCAGTTTGCTAGCAGTTACTAGACTGTAATAAAGATACAGTTATGAGGGAGTGGGAGGCTGACAGAGGGGGCGCTGTTCTCAATGGAAAGAATGGAAAGTCATCAAAGTAAATTAATTAGCTTGTGTACAGCAATACTGCCTAGAAAACTTGCAGTTATTTTTACAGCCAATCTTCCAAAGTTCATCACTCGGCCCCCGCACCCCAAAAAACACATCAAAGTCTTATATATACAAAGCACTTGCATGGGTTAAATCAGCAAATTAAGTAGAAAGGGTGACTTCGTAGTGCTTTCACTCTGAAAGAGACTGAGGACACTGAAATTAATAAAAGAAATTATAGAATGTATAGAAGCACAGACAACTTTTTAAATATTGGCTATATCTGAGTTAAATAGGATATGTTTTATATGGCACAACTTTTTCTCTATTTCAGTAGTGAAAAGTGAAGAATGCATATTGCATACAGAGCTTATCAGATAAGAAATTGTCTATTTAATTGTATTTTCTACTCCTATTAAAATCAACTATCTCTCTCCAAATTCTAACACCACAATCTACACTATATCATCTACAAGTCGGGGAAGTCCATCAAATGAGTTGTGGAGCACATTCATTTATCTTTAATTAAACAAAACTTTGTGATTCTCTGCCTTGAACCCAGCTTTGTGCCAGGAACATATCTCCTAATATAGAGACCATCGCTTCCAGGCAAGAAAGAAAATTATCAGTGTGGCTACTGAAGTAATTTTCCCAAAGAGTAAATAAATATTAAGAATCTTAAATCTAAACTCATTAATTTAACTTTTACTTATATAATTATGCATAATATCAACATCAATTTTAAACCCAAGAATGTAAATTATCATGCATTTCTTCCGGTCTGTCTTTTAGCTTTTCACTCAGATGACATTTCCACTTGAAGCTTTGCCTAAAAACCATTCCTGCAGAACTGGGTTTCTTTTTGGAGCTGTGTTGAGAAGAGGCCAACTAGAGGAAAATGAGGCAAAAAGGATGAAATCAAAAGATCCAGAGGGGAGACTACACGTTCTCAGGATGGAGACTGAGAGAGTTAGGACTGCCCCTGGGCTGAAGCCAGGGCGTAGCCAAGCACCATCCAAAATAAAGAGCCTTGGAGAAGAGCCATAATGTATACGACCAGAGTCCACCTGAAGCACCAATCCAAAGGGCAAAAAGATGGAGGAGAACTTCAAAACACAAGATGGCAACAAGGATCATCTGAACAAGGGAATGAGACTGGAAGATAAAGAAGTGGGTGGACCACAAATGGACTCACTGAGACTTTAGTATGAAGCTCTCTCTTCCTTCTGGTGGTAGCACTATATTATTAAGAATGCTGAACTGGTAAAAATAAGGCAGGCTGTATCAGAAATAGAGGTAACACAAAACTTGGATTTGAATATTATATTCAATTCCCACGAATTACTACTTATGCTACTTTAGGGACATTGTCTAACTTCTCTGTTGTCTGGGTTCTCTGGGTTCTCTGTTTTCTCGTCTGGAAAATAACAACACTATACCTTACCTCACAACTGATGATAGGATTAAATAAAACAATGTATGTAATTTGTAAAACAGTGATTAGGATACATAAGTATGCAGTAAATGGTTAGCTGGTTTTGTTAATATTAATAATTTGATACTAATAATATCATAGAAGAGTTTTTATTTCCTACAGACAGCTGTGGCAAAGTGAGAAGAAAATAATTATTCTAAAGTCCATAGTCAAGTCAGGGCTGCATAGCTTAAAATTTCATTTACTTATAGTTTCTTTTCTCTTCCAAGTTGTGAAAATATGTCATCACAGTCAGGGCCAATATAGTATGGAGACACACACGTGTGGAAAATCATAGTGGGAGTCATCAGAGAGCACAATGGGCAGTGCTATCAGGAAGAAGCGGAGATCTCTCCTAGATGCTGAGGTCATGATAATAAAATGTTGAGTCATCCAGAGCCTTCTAGCCCACGATGTTGGGGGATCATTTCAATGTTCTTATCATTGTATTTAAATGACTGATGCTTGACTTCTATACCTAAACCTCATAAATAAAGAAAAATGATTGAGAAATAGATTAAAACCCTCTGTACTCATTTGAGTCACTTTAGCTCTAGTTCTCTAGGCAGAAATTTTACACTTCTTGATTGGCATCACAGATTTGATATTCCAGGTCTTCTTATTTTCTCCACCCATATGGGTTTTAAAGATATTATAATCAGTCATGAATTAGAGTTATTCCTCTTCCTTCCTTTAGCAGAGAGGTTGGCACAAAGTGCTCAACCAATTTTGACTGAATGAATAAATGAATGGGGGAGCTTGTAGAGAGCAAGATCCATCTCTTATTCCTTTTTATATCACCCTTTATGTGGAGTCTGATATATAAAAAATGTGTGAAAAATACTAATTTGAAATGCATGATGATTGAATTGCTGCTTGTTTTACTTTCTGGCACTTTAACTTTTATTTGATTTCAAAGATTCCTTTAATGAGATTCAACATTTTCCTCACTACACTTGAGTTCCTCCTCCAAACATATTTAGATCTCGTATGGTCTTTTCTTATTTTGGTGACAAATTCCAAGTATATCAGGAAGATATAATTAAAAACTTTCCCTTTCATAAACTATTACATAATTTTCAAACCAATCAGTTTCTGTTTGAATGAACAGCTTTTCTGCCATCTTAAATAAGTGCTTTATCTTTCTTTAGCTCTTTATGAATACGTGCGCATGCGTGCGCGCGCGCGCGCACGCACACACACACACACACACACACACACACACACACACACACACCCATACTAGTTGAACTATGGAGCAAGAAGTCATAACCTTGAATCAACCTTGGCCAATTAGAGCGCCGGTAATGTAGATGCGTTTTGTTGGTATACTCTCTCATGGAGATTTTTTAAGGAAAACTAAATTGCAGCACATTTATAATTCAGCATTATTTTCTCAGATTAGAATTGCTTTCCCCATATGTCAGAATGGAATTGCTGACAGAATAGCGAAAAGCAATCTAGGCACTGAGAGAAAAACTCTCTCATGGACACCATCTAGAAGCCCAGCTGGGTACAAATAAATTGAAAGGTACAGCATCAGTCTGAAAAATCCCCTTCCCAAAACTGTTTCCGTAAGTCAGGATGTGGAAAGAGAAAAACTACTTTTAAAAAATATTTCGCAATCATACCAAGACATAAAGCAATGTTTCTGTTCAAAGACAAAGGGGTTCTCTTAGTTTATAAAAGAAACTCCAAATCACATTATGGTAATTAAATTAAAATTAACTGGAGAGCAATAAAAGTAGAGTCACAAAGGCAAAGTTAATGCTTAAGAAGTACCCAGAGGTCCTTAAGAATGTTGAGTA
>NW_006494614.1:35381284-35391115 GCF_000325575.1 Pteropus alecto | reverse complement strand
AAGAGGCAATGAGTGCCCTCAAGGTAACAGCATAGGAGTCTCATGGACAATACTTGGAGGCACCTGTGTGTCAGTAGAATGTTTTTTCAACCCAGGAAGGTGTAGGAAGCTTCCTTCACACTTTCTATACCTAAGGGTAAAATAGAACAATCTCCAACTTTCCATAGCCTCAAGCTAAGTTCATATTATCTGACCTTTCCCTGGAAAATCATTATTCTGTTGTCTTTGCTTATTCCTGACTTGGATTCTTTTTCTTGCCGTGCCACTTTTCTTGCCTCTTCAGTTCTATGCCCAAGGAGTTTTTCTCAATATGATCCAGATATTTTGTACCAGCTCAACTCTCTACTTCTCTCCTTTTTATGAAGAACTTCATTGCTGAGTAAAAAGAGTTAAATAAATAACAGAGCAGAAAAGAATGGCTCATTGGAATGTTCACCATCAGCTGCTGAGACCCAATCTTTAGTTTTTATTTTCTTATCTTAAAGTCATTTGTGGAAACCCCTTTTGTGTAGATAGTTTTCTGCTTTGCTATGGTGTGGGTCAAAACCCCAAATTAAACAGTCAAATATTCCAAATACCCTCTCTCCAACCATGTCTGCAGAACCAAAATCAGGTAATTATACAAATTAGAATGAACAAAGATAAAGACAGTTATGCCTTTATTCTTATTTGAAGTTATTCGAGCAATACATAATACATTTATGTCACCTTGGTTGTGCCATCCTTCATAGCATGGTAAAAGAACTTTTCTTCTTGACCCTCAGCAGTTTTTTGAAGCCAGAATAGCAACACTGTAACTGAGATTTGTAAACAACCTAGTATTTCCAAGAAGCTTCTTATAAACTACTATCTCATTAAACATTAGGATTCAGTGGGTTACAGGGACAATCTGGTCCATTTTTCTCCATATTCTGCTATAAAGCAGAGGTTGACAAACTTTTTCTGTAAAGGGTCAAATGAATATTTTAGGCTTTGTGTACCATGCAGTCTCTGTTGTATGGTGAAAGTAGTCACAGATAACACATGAACAAATGTGCTGTGTTAGAACAAAGATTTACAAAAACAGGCAGTGAGCTGAGTTTGGTTTGCAATCTCTTTGCCAGTCCACGCTATGAAAGGTTTATTTACTAATCTCTAAATATATCTTGTGTTTTCACATCACTTTGTATTTGCAAGTGGCTGTTCAAACTATAGTCCCTTTGTACAAATTAGAGAAAAGGAAAAATGTGCCTCCTCTAAGACAACAATTTAGCTATAAACCAGCCCTTCAGGAGTATGAATTAGAAAAAGATTGTAAGCTCCTCCAAGGTAAAGGCCATATGTAGTTACTACTACAACAAGGCCTCCAATAGATATTTAGTTCACATGTCTGGTTTTGATAAAGATGAAACGAAATAGCTTCTGAAATACCTCATGTCTTTTGAACTTAGATAATAGAACATTAGATCTTTATGCATCTAAATTATCTTCTAGCTTTATGTTTATAGTGGAATAAAAAGGCAGTTGTAGCAACTCACAGTTCCCAAAGGCAATGAATGTATGAGAGGTCAATGTAGTAATTTTTTTTTTTTTTTTTAATTTGCAGCATCTGAACTTTTTCATTTGTTTGAAAATTTCTCCCCCAGATGGATCCTGGTTAGAGGCAAAGCTCTTCTCCACTGTAACAGACCAACAGACCAGAACTATATTTTCAAGTTCCTCCAGCCCCCCCCAGAAAAAGATTAGCATGGAGAGACATGACTAGACTTAATCAATCAGATGGACCCACCTTGGACTTTAAATCTGGAGCCTAGTGACACATTATGGGAGGCACTGGAAAATTACACTTGAGGCCACAGCAACTATACTTAGGGTGCAAGAGTAGCCACTGAGCCTGTGGGATGGGTAGTAGCTTCACCAGATAGGTCCTCTCCTGAGATTGGGTTATCTGAGATGGGATCTGCTACTTAGTTTCACTTGTTTTTACCCATTGTCTGAGCTTGGCTTTCCAGCCTTATTGGCTGCTTTAGAAGCTACATGATAATCTTTGCATAAATTCCTTTTTTGTTGTTTAAATCAACCATAACAAGTCTTTGGCTTGCAGCTAAGGTTATCGATTGACACCATCTTTTTTCTACATTATCACCAACTGATGTGGTGATAATGTGGTAGAAAAGAAAATTATGTATATCATTACTGGGATAATTTTTAGCTACCAGACTCTTAGAGTAATTAATTGAATGCTTTTCTTTTTAAATCGTTAGCCATTTAAATTTCTTAGTATTGTATTTATCATCTTTACCCAATAAAGTTTACCATATTCTTCATTATCAAGTTATTTTTTCTTACCTTTTTAAAGGATGTTTTTATAATGTGGATAATATTATATGTAATTTTTAATTCTGAAATTTATTTCATATGTAAAGATATTCCAGATTTATTTTGTTATTATGAAATAGTTAACTTATTCTCTCAACAATATTCTTTTTTTTCTTTCTCTACTTCTTTGTAAGACTGGCAAGTTTATTTGTTTTTTGTTTTAATTCTAGGTCTTGTAATGTTTACCTATCAGAATACTTATTTACCATATAATTCTAAAATTCTATAATTATTATATTTATCACTATTCAGTGTGATCATTATACACAATGCATAACAATTGGGAAAACAAGAATAAATGAGAGACAATATTTTATAGTAGTCTGTGTTTTGGAACTGACTACATTTTATTATTTTTTCAGCTGATAAAGCAAAAAGTCCTGATGATAATGCTTGATTATGCTAGAACTTGGCTAGTGAAATAATCTGGAAACATAGAAAAGCAATGAGAGCCTGAAAATGTACAAAAAGTGCATAAAAGGATGAGTCTTCCAGATTGTTAAGTTACTTGTCTGGAAGCAGAAGAGAGAGACTTAGCCAAAGTTTCTCATATGAAATAATTGAGCAAAATTCACTCCATGAGAAGGTGAAGTCGTAAGTATTACCAAATAATAACTATAAAGTTATCAAAGATTAAGAAAAAATTAAATAAAAAATTAATATACATAAGCCACTGGTTAAGAGATTGTGGAGCCCCATCTGGATAACATAAAACAATGTAGGTTCAGTTAAAATTCTGGAAACATCCAACTTAGACAAGACTAATCCCCAGAATAAGGGCAGACGTAAGGTAATAATTATGCTAGTAGACTACAACAGTCACTGCCAGGAAATTAGAAGTATTTCAGATAACCTTTCCCACTTTTACTGATAAATTTTATCTTCCAAGTCACTGTGACTTCCTCATATTGGGACTTCAGAATCCTTCTTAGTCCGAAAAGTCTTGTATGTGAGGAAGCAACTCAGCAAATTTTCACCCAACTACCTATGACCAATCATTGTGATTGGTTTAAAACTGTGATCTTGAAGGTTAATGACTTATTTTCCTATCATTTGAGATAGCAAACAAAAGATACCAAAAATGTGAACTCTTACCAACATGGAAAAAATTTTTATATATTGTAGCATAGGCTTGGGATGTATTTCTCAGTTTAAGAGCATGTTACATGGTAAAATATTCCCTCTCTAATTTTATTTCATAATGGACTGGAATAGGAGTTGAAGAGATATGCTATAGGAGTGTGAATTAATATTGACAAATTTTATTCTTAACCTGAGATGACTCCAATGATGATAACAGTGATCTAAGTAGAAGAATACACTGAAGCAAAGAATTACCCCCAAATATCTGTGCAGATAAATTACTTTTTAATATGGTAGGGGAAGGATAAAGAAAATATATGGAATTATAATTCTAAATTGTTGGTGAAAACAGTTTTTTGTAAGATTTCGATACTAAAAAATAATCTTACTACATGATGAATAGTAACTGTCTCAAGAAACAACTCGTGCTTCCAAAGGCAACCCAAGAATCTTCCTAAATAAATAAAATTAAAAATAAAAAGAGAAAACTAATGAACATAAAAAACCCTTTTCACAACTTTTAATTAAAGCAGAAATAAACTTGGCAGCTTCATCTGGAATAGTTCAGAAGAGGAGGTCAGTGCCCTAGGATGAACCCCGTCCCTGATTGACAGGTCAGAGAGTGTTTTTACTTAATTAAACCCATGGAGGAATGTTTTTGGAGGTGGGGGTTTATATGAAGGATATTGAGAAGAGAATAGAAAAAATATAAGAATGCCTTTCCTCACTACGCTTGTGTGAAAGGCTGCCTTAGATCCATTGAACGCAAGACATCTCAACTTCCATACCCCCAGGCACATACTCCTACTAGGAGCCAGATATGGAGAGAATCTGGCTGAAGGCATTGTTGAGTCTGTTTCTGTTACCTTGATAATTTGCTTTTTTGCAATACTTATAAAGCATCAGTTTTAGTTTTGGAAGCACACAGCCCACCCACTGAGGCAAAGTGTTCTTTTCTTGACTAAGCATATGTCTGATTCTTGGACAGAATGTGAGAAGAGTTGAAAAAGGCTCCACACTTGGTAGAAAAAATGAATGTTTTAATGTTGAATGACAAAATTTAGGTTTTTCAATATTAAAAGTTTAAACATTTCTCTACGTGACACTCAAAAATGGATGCTACATCGTTTTTTCACTTTTCCATTGGTTCTATCCATTTATTCATTCATACATGCAAACAGTTAATTTTACTGTGCCTCTATTAAGCTCTAGCCATGCATTGATCTTTGGTGATTAAGTGGTGAAGAGAGACAATGTTTATGTTCTCATGGATCTTATATTTGTGGAAGGCCTACCATTAAAAAAATTATGTTTTATGTCAGCTTTAGGTTGGAGTATTTAAGGTCCTGTGAATAGACATTTAATCTTTGGAATCCAGTTATTTGCACACATTTGATGTGAGAATTTAGGTGCAAATTTGAGATTAAGTTGTTGATGATGAGGCCACCTGGGTTGTTAGAAGATAAAGTCTAAAATGAGGAGACTCAATACTCCCCTGACTTGGGGAAACTGACCACAGGAGGGGTAAAATGGGCACTGGGTAGCATGCCTCCTTTACCATCTGATTTATCCTTTGCCCTGTATTTGTGGATTGAATCCATTACCCATGATTATTAAACACAAATGACTGCTGCCAACAGTCCTTTTAAACTTCACATTCTTCCTGAGTCACTTGTCCTGGAGCTTTTGGATGCTGATAGTTACTACTCTAGAATATGTACAGAAAACAAGCAGACAAATAAGATGAGAAAATAATCACCGACCCTTAAAAATGTTGACAATCTGGTGACAGCTAGAGGGGAGGGGGATTGGGGGCTGGAAGAATGGGGTGAAGGGTTAAAGAAGTACAAATTGTTCTTTTTGTTTCTTAGATTCTGCATATAAGTGAAATCGTATGGTATTTATCTTTCTCCGTCTGACTTATTTCACTCAGCATAATAACCTCTAAATCCATTCATGTCTTTGCGAATAATAAGATTTCATTTTTTTTAATGGCTGAGTAATATTCCATTGTATATATGAACCAAAACTTCTGGTGATGGCTAGAGGGGGCTGGGAGAAAGGGGTGAAGTGTTAAAGAAGCACAAATTAGTAGTTGATAGATGGTCACGGGGGGAGCATGGCATAGGGAATGCAGTTAGCAGTAATGTGATGGCTAGGTGGAGGACCAGAGGAGAGAAAGAGCAATTAGGGGGATCATTTTATAAATTATATAAATATCTAACCAATGTACTATATGCTTGAAACTAATAATAAAATAAATTTTAAAAATGTTGAAAGAACACAAATAAGTTAATGGTAGGGAGAGAAAAAGTAGGGAATTAATTTCGGTGGGGTAAGCAGAATGTTCTCTCAGAAAAGGTGACATTTTTAACTACAAAGGATGATAATAAATCAGATATGAGAAAAGCTAATGAGAAGATTATTTCATTTAGAGGAAACAACTAGTGAAAAATACCTAAAGCAGTGAAGAGTTAATTGGTCCTAGGGATAGAAAGTAAGCTAGTATAGCAGGGAGTAGAGAATGAAAAAATATAGTCTAAGAAGATGCTAAAAAATTAGGCAGGCCCCAGATCATGCAATGTAGACTGTGATAACATAAATCATATGATGCTTTGAGTTTATCTGTCAGGTTATTATTTATAGCTATTTAGATGGAGAATAATAGCTGAAGTTCTAAAGAATAAAATGAATAAAGCCAAATCATGTGAATTAGACTTAGCAAAAATTAAGATGTACACTAAATATTTAAATGTCAGCCAGACCACTGTAATTACTTTCCTAAGAAATGCCCTCATATTACACAGTTGTAAGAAGGGTTAGTGAATCATATGAGGTGTTTTATTAAGAAAAAAATAGTTTTATGTTGACTTAACAATTAATTATAAATGAGTATAACTAAAGAATGTTTTCAATCAAATATATTAATGTTCTTCTGAAACATAAGAGAATTTTAGATGAAATTAAGATAATCGTTTCCAACATTAATCATAGTATATAAAAATACACTACATTTGGTTTCTGAACATTTTTCGTTTTTCATGAAATTATTCTTAAAATAAAGCTTATAGGTGGAAGATGGTGTTCCCTCTGAAAACCAGCTATCAAAATAGAACATTTTTCTGTTAAACTATTAAAACAAAAATAACACTGGGGTGAAATACAGGAGTCAGCATTTGTTGGAACATAAACAATTAAAATATGCCTATCAGCTAAAGTTTGTCACAGAAAGTTTGTCAGACAAGTGAAACATGGTTTAATACCAAAATTGTGGTGCCAACACTTGGGGCCTGAATTAAGGCAATGAAGATTCTCAGTGAGTAAGAATGAGAATATGTTTCAGTTTGGGTTCTTCATTGGAAAACAGGCAGATAAACATATATTTAACTATATTTGTGAACCTTTATTATTATTTTGTGAAGAATCCTAATTTTATAAGATCTCAGATAGCACTTACATGGAATCCAACTCATTGGATTCATACTTGTGGATCAACCACCTTCTGGATTATCTGTAACTCATCTTTTATCAACCACATGCTCTTCTAGCTTACTCTCTTTGCAGTTAGCTGATGGTCAGGCAATGAAGATTAATTTTAATATTACCTGAGGCAAACAATTCAGAAGGCATATCTACTGTTAAATGCTAAGCATCCTTAAACCAATTATGAAATATAAATGATGTATGGGTTACCTCAAACTAAAACTTGGTATAAATCTTGACTTAATACATGATCTTCTCACCTAAAAATAACCTCTCAAAAGAAATTTAAAAATATTTTTTGGATCACTGTATCTTTGAGGTGCAAGTAAGGCATTTATAATTAGAACATGCATAGTTTTATCTGAGTCCCCATGTAGGCACTCAGTAAATATATTTTCACTGATTTTTTTCTAGTTCTATTTAAGTTCCAAGTTGGTTTGTCTCTTTTTTGTTTGTTTGTTTGTTTGTTTTCTGGGCATATGTGCACTAAGATAGATTGGACTGACTGAAATTTTGTTGGGTACGATTGCTTATAGACCGCAATATCAAAGAACTTAGAAGTTGTTGGACCCAGAAAAAACCATCGCATTGGTTTATTTACACAAAAAGATTCTATTAAAGCAAAATTCAAAAGATAGAAGTCCCTCAAAACTCCTAAGAAAATTATTTTTCCCAAACTGAAATCCAGCTTAATTTATAAACTTAGTTATCCTTCAGTCATATAAGAATGATTTAATATATTTGCTGTCACAGTCCCAAAGTGGAATTCTGTTCTTCCAATTCACTCTAATTAAGAAGCCTTCAAATAGTTTTAGTATAAAAACATGAAGCAAATGCCTACTGATGATGCTTTACTGAGTTATTTAGCACTTTTAAAATAACCAAATCATCATTCTTTTGCTTTACATATTCAGTTTTTGTTTAGATTTTGGATTCAATTTAACATTTATTGAAGAAAACAAAATATTTAAGACTATTTATTCATTCAATTTACCAAATTACTATATAGTTTAATGGAAGAAATGGCTTGTTTTCAGGGAAACTTTTGGCAAAAAATCAGCATTACGAAAGCAATATGGACCCTCCATTGTGCATATAGAATGCTCATATACAATTTTTTTTAAAGAACGAATATTCTTCAAGATGTGAATAGAAAGAGACTTGTAAAGCAAATAAAAGCCTCAAGTGTAGAACACTTTTTTTTTAATGAAGGATGTAATATCATGTAATATACAAAGGAGAAAATAGGAGTTGAAGAGATCTTATAAAGGTTTAGATCTTGAGATTTACCATAAGATTGCCCTGTTGTCTGTAAATACATTTGGGAATAGATCAGGATTAGATGGGTGACATACATAGCAGAAACCAGCTATCTAACCCCGCACACAGGCCAAGACTAGGCACATAGTTTCAGCCACGGGGGAGAAGCAAGGCTTTCTATTTTCTCCCTTTGTTAGACAGAATAAAACATTTCAACCCAAAATTACAGAGTGAAATGTCTTGCTATATATTACAGAAGATAAGAAGATATCACAGGATTAGATGGGTGACATACATAGCAGAAACCAGCTATCTAACCCCGCACACAGGCCAAGACTAGGCACATAGTTTCAGCCACGGGGGAGAAGCAAGGCTTTCTATTTTCTCCCTTTGTTAGACAGAATAAAACATTTCAACCCAAAATTACAGAGTGAAATGTCTTGCTATATATTACAGAAGATAAGAAGATATCAATGCAAAAAAAAAAAAAAATTCCAAGTGTAAATAATGATGTTTCTATTTTAATAATTTCAGTGCATTGCAAAGCAGTGTAAACTTTAATATTTATTGAATGTTCACCAGCACTCCTTCCTTGAAGGCAATTTCTCTGGCTATCTAGACATATCTTCATCATTGGAAAAAGATCTACCTCATATTAGGTGCTCAATATATTTAGTTATTTACAAAGAGAGAGGAGATCATAGAGATGTATAGTCTAATATTCTCAACATGCAATGTGAATCCTAAGTCAAAAGCTCTTTCTAGATTTTGTCTTGGCTATCATTTCACAATTAAGAGAGTGGTTAACAGTTCAAACTTTAAAATCTGAGAAAATCCGTGAGCCATTTCTGGCTTGATTATTGACTAGTTTTATAAAACCAGACAAAATGTTTGACCTTACAAAGCCAGCTTTTCCCCTTAGAAAATGTATAAAATAATAGAAGTTATCTTACATAGTGATTGTGGAGATCCAACAAGATAAGGCACATGACCTTAGTAATGCATCCAACTCATATTAAGTGCTAAATGAATGATCATCTATTAAATCTAACAAATGAGCCAACAAGCATTACTTAACAAGAAAACCATGTCTATCTTGCTTTTTCTAGGTCATTCATATAAATCTTCAGTTTTCACATCCAAAGAAAGTTTTTTTTTAAGTCTTAAATAATACACAAAAGATTTATTTTCATACACATGTGGCAATTAGCAAATGGTACATAATCATAATATAATGATAGAGGTCTTCTACAAAACTAAACACTTTATTATTTGAGGAAAAATAATAAACGTTGTCAGTAAGTAAGATAAAATGTCAATCCATTTGACTATTTATGGCTTTTTTTCCACACTAGCTTGTGATGTGGTATATTTCCCAGGCATACTACAAGAACTTCAGAATTGTTTTATAAGGCTTTTGAGTTTTTTTCCTGTATTCTGCCATAAATGAATGCAAATTATTCAACTCTTATGTGTTGCCTACAACAAATAATGCTACATGACTTCCAAAACCAAATATTTATTTTCATGTTACAAATCAGTAAATGTAGAACCACAGCTGTGGTTCCATTCCAGGATGACAATTGAGTTCAGGATTGTTCCAGGGTCTTCTAGGCTTCTAGGCTAAAATAACAACCCTTTGACATG
>NW_006494614.1:35374358-35381050 GCF_000325575.1 Pteropus alecto | reverse complement strand
TGGAACAGTGCTAAATATGCTTCATAGAAATAGAGATTCAAACAAAGTTTCACTACTTATAGACTTAATGTGAATGAAATACAAATCAAGTACATATTTCCTCAAGAAGTAAGGAAAAACATTTGAAAACATTTAATGAATGACAATAAATAGTAAGAACTTAATCTCTCTGTTCATGTTACTTGCAAGTATATTATTTGTTGGAAGAATAAATCTGCAAACTCCATGATTTCTTAATGGGAACAGATGAAGAGAGCATTAAGCATGCTTGAGGATGAAGCAACGGGTTATCACCAATTCATTTGGTCTTTCTTTATAAATAAAGAGAAATGGTTTTTCTAAAAAAGAATATTAAAAAAAAAACAGTCAAACATAAAGCTATATTCAAATTCAATCAAAGAGGCTAATCTCTTAGGAAGGACAGTGGATTGATACTCTGGGAAGATGAATCAAACAACATCCAAAACTGAGAAACAACCCTGAGATTTGACAATCAATGAGCCGCTGGGCATCTAATTGGCCTGTCTCCTTAACACATCGTGATCTAAAGGCAAATCAATAGCGTCAATCATACTATGATCTTGCTAAAATGGTGAATAATTAGTGAAGACCAGACAGTTAAAAACTTTCTGTAATATCGCTATGAGTAATAAAATGTAGAGAGTCCAATGAGGCAATTAGGAGGTTGAAAATGCAAGAAATATGGCCAGTCTCTAACAGTTAACATGTCTAATATAGAAAGGATACCTGACCTGAGGGACTGTGCTATGAACTACAAGCCACTCTGATGACTGAAAGACATACTAGAAACTCCCCAAAAGGAGGAAATTCCATAGTTTCTCATGCTGGAGAAATATTTATTGTAATCTTTCTTTGGAAAGCCTCAATGGCCTAATAAATCTAGAGATGATCAAGTGTCTTAAGCCCCTAATTTCCAGCAACTAATAATCTGAGGGAAAGCAGCCATCATTCCACTCCATGGCTACTAATGAGAAACAAGGCAACCTGGAAACTTCTCCACTACAAAGCACTTTCCCTTTTTTAAGTTAGGTAGGTAGGGATAGAGATATATGAGGAAGATGCGATAGACGATGATAGATAGATAGATGATAGATAGATAGATAGATAGATAGATAGATAGATAGATAGATAGATAGATAGATAGATGATAGAAAGATAGATAGACGATATATGATAGATGATAGATAGAGAGATAGAAAGATAGATAGATAGATGATAGACAGACAGACAGATGATAGATAGAGCTAGCCCTGCACACTCCTTACCTTTTCGAACTCAGTAATTCTCAAGCAGGGGTAATTTTGCCCCCCAGGGAATGTTTGGCAATGTCTGGAGACATTTTTAATTCTCACAGCTGCAGAGATGCTACTAGTATTTGGTGGGTAGAGACCAAGGACTCTTCTAAACATCTTACAATAAACAGTACAGTTCCCCCACACAAAATAAAATTATTTTGGCTCGAAATGTCAATAGGACTAAGATTGAGAAACTCACCTCTGTTTGAAACTTAAACTACTTCCCCCTGTGAAAGTTCTGGTTCTATCTAAAGGCTGCTTCATTTGCTATTCCCTCTCCATATTTCTCCATATGACCTGTTTCTTCACATCTGTCATGTTGGGCTCAAACATCAACTTCTCAAGGAACCCTCCTTCATACCACCTGCCCCTTTATGCCTGATTTGTTTATCAACATTTAGTATACTATTCATTTACTTATTTTGTTTCTTGTCTGTCTCCCCCCATTAGAATTTCAGATCTGTGTCAATATTAACTGTCTTTCTTTTTCTCTCGCTGATGTATGAGTAGCACCTAAAACAATGCCAGGTACATATGTGTTTCTCTAAATAGTTTTTTAATAAATTCCTGGATGTTGATCAGTCTATTATGTGTGGATATATCTTCACCAGTTTAGTCTGTAAAGATCTTAGGTAAATACCTCGAACTCTAATAGAAGGGTCTAGGAGGAAAGAGCTAGGATGTAATTGTAAAGTTACAACCCTAAATCTAATCAACTACTTGTAGCTATCTTATCATTAGCATGAAACATAAAAGAAGACACCTAAAGGGAAAAAAGTAAAAAGTAATCATGTGGCCATAGTAATTCAACAGAGAGAGAGAGAAAGGAATGCTGTGTACAACTTCCAAGCATACAGTCATTTCAGAGATATGTATATTCTGCTGTGGGGTCTGAATGATTCATAAGAATTCATCACAGTGGGATGGGGAGTCTATAAATTCTCACCTTCTTTTGAACTTATTCTATTCTTCCTAGAGATCATCTTCCATTCACTGACCCAGCTTTCTAGTTATCCCAATACTAGAAAAGGATTGCTCTAATAGGTAGATAGGCAAAAGGTTTGGTCCCCAAAAAAGTGACCCAAGCAATTAGAAAGACCTGAGAATGTTGCTTAGTCTAACTAAGCCACAGTTTTCGTACCTCTATCTACTGTGTGGAGAGGTCATGAGATTTAATAACAAGTGTCCAAAATACATTAATGTTCTTTGTTTTTGTTACCATATAACAAAAATAATTTATAATTCAGTCTCTTTTTTTCAGCCTTTAGACCTACTTCATTAGAAAAGCTTTGTGTATTTCCATATTACTCTTTTTTTAATTTTATTTTTGACATTCAATATTATTTTATATTAGTACAGTATAGCGGTTAGACATTTATATAGTTTACAAAGTGTTTCTCCTGATAAGTCTAGTACCTACCAGGCACCATATATAGTTATGACAATATTATCGACTATATTCCCTATGCTGTACTTTATACCCTAGTGTAAGAAGTATAATTGGTAGTTACCTCAGTCTCTTTTGACTTTAGTCGATTTGAGTCAGTTTCTCCAAATTTGACCAGGCATAGGAGCCCTGACAAGAGTGAAGTTCTAGAGCTTCAAGGATGATGATGTCACTAAAGTGGCTTTGTCCTTTGAAGCTCAACCAAAGAGTGCCAGCTATTTAGACTGTCCTATATGGTAGACATTACCAGTACTCACCAATATCTGGTTTCCCTCTCCTTTTGGTCACATAGATCACACTTCCCAGCTATCTTGCAGTTGGTTGGGGTCAAGTGACTAGTGTAGGCCAATGGTAATAAATGGAAATTCTGATATGTGTCACTTAGAAAAGGCAATACAGAATAGTGAAATCAAACTTCCATGCACTCATTCTCTCCCACCTACACAGTGATTACTGAACTGGTGCTACTAACATTAATGAGTCTCCTGAATGAATGACGGAATAGAGCCCCACTCCCCTGTGATATATAATAAGCATGAGAAAAAATTAATCTTTGTTGGTTAAGCCATTGAGATTTGAGGATTGCCTGTTTTTATAATATAGACATATGCTGTCTGTAAAACTTGCCCTGCCAAACTACAGTAAGATAAGCAGAAAGGTTTAAAATCAATGCATAGTGAAGGCTGGAGCAATTGTGACTTCCCTACTAGAAAGAGGAGAGTGGAGAAATGACTGAGGTGAAGGGGCATGCACACATATATGAACGTACATATTTACAATATGATTAGATATATTGCACATGAATGGATAACAGCAGATCTAAGGTGTGTGTCAGGGCAGGATTTACCCTATACACACACACACACACACACACACACACACACTCACACACACACACGCGCCAGGAAATAGAAATCCTGAAATAAATGCATCTAGCTTTTCCAGTGCTTCAATTATTTTTCTTTCTATAGAGTATTACATTCCTTGAATTATGAACTTTTGAGGGATTTAGGGGCAGCAGGCTCTTTGTGGGGTATACCTTTGATTTCACATAATAGGGCTGACCCATGCTTCATGTCACTAAAGTGGCTTTGCTTCCAAATCTTCTCTTGCAAATCTTCTCTTGCAATTCAGAGATGGAAAGCGAGAAGACAGATGGTAACTAAAAATATAACACATATTACGCATTTCGCTGACCCTAGATAAAGCACATAGGCTGTTCCCTGGGACCAGATACTTGCTAAGAGGTATTATCACATCATTAATATGGCTGAAGATTGTAGCAGTCTCGAATCTACAAAATAAAGCGATGAGGAAGAAAGCACAGAGTGAAGCAATATTCTGACAGCTTCTTCAGAGTAAAAATGTTATTTATATGCACCCCTTTTCTCTTCAGTTACCTCCACCCCAATCAAGCCCAACTCTAAAAACTAGGATCATAAAAACATAGTATTCTTTCTACATAGCATATGCCTTTATGATGAATCATGGCCCATGAATTAAATCTTCTAAGTAGAGTTTAGTAATTTATATTTCTTTTTTCTGATACTGAACTGTGTCAATCACAGAACAAAACTTTATTTAGATTTCATGGAATAGAGTAAATTTTGTTTAATAGGAACAATAGCGATATGCTAATACTTGTTTCTATAATTCCTAGTATTTTGTGAGCTTTATCAAATAGAAGTAAAGAAGGTCACTAATTTTTGCTAAAAATTTTATAAGTAAAGACAATTTGTTTCAAGTCTACAGGCAAACATTGTCAAATAATAAACATCGGTCGATACAGCCTACTCTCAAAAGTCACAAGATAATTAACTGTCAATTATCTATTAATTAGCATTCGCCATTTTTCTGCCTTTTCCTCAATTTATTTTACTCAATCTCCTGACCCCAACCCCAACGTAATCTAATCCTACCTAAATTTTAATCATGTGCAGTGTGATACTTACCACAATATATATATTTAATAATCATTAACATATATATATATATAATAATCATTACCATTTCTTAATTATTCATTTACTTCATGACAAGGCCTTTAATTTATTAACTCTAATCATTACAAACCCTTTCAAAGTGGTTGCTGTGACTCCTACTTTATAAATTAGTAAAACAAGGCTAATTTGTTTGCCCATGGGAAAACATTTATTAGTCACCAAAACATTTAATTTGTCACATGCAATTAAAAATTACATTTTAAACTTGTCAGTTGCTATGCATTTTAAATTTGTCTATTTGCTATGCATTTAGATTCAAGTTTTGAGGTCCACAGAAAAGTTATATTTTTATAAAGTTGTATTTTTAAAAATAATTTTTTAAAAGATGACTACAGGAAAAAGTGAAATAGATGGATAAATAAATTATCATTGGAATCCAGTTATGAATGTGTATTTTACCTTTTACCTTCTTTCCCTGCTCCCATTCCACACTCCTAAATAATTCAGAATTGATTGCTAGGGATAAACATTTGTGTGTCTTACTATGTCCCCTTCCTTCTGCTGTTTCTAGACTTCCCTACAAATCTACTCTATTGAACTCTGAGCTCTTTTAAGAAAGAAACTATGTCTAATTCATGTTTATTTTCTCAATGCCTAAAAACATAGCTAGAATTTAGTAGATGATCACTAAGGGCTTGTTCCCTTAATTAAGATAATTCGTCATTTAAATCCTTGCATTGAAGGTAGTTTCTCTGAGAGAGTTTTAACAACTAACTCCCCTCTTTCCTACCCATGGTCTGAACAATATGACAATAACACAATTATTATGGGAAAGGACTAGGTTAAAGGATGAACTTTAGTGTAAGAGCCCAATGGTTCTCATAACTAAATCCTAGAATTAAGCAGAATTATTAATCCCCAAGCACAGACAAGACTGGGCCCAAGTTGATTTTATTTGATTTTATATGTCCTCTAAGGGACAGAGATACTAGAGGAACAATAGACAAAAGAGAAAAGAAAGGTGGGGCTATGCCACACATTCCCAGTTATTACTTCCAATATTACCAATCAAGTAATTCTCTTCACCTCTCAAGGGGGAAATAGAGTTGCAGAGAGACCTGGAGTTACACTATTAAAGATCCCTTCACAGGAAAAAAAAAATCAGGAATAGAGAAGTTTTCCCAAATATTATATGACTTTCATTAGTATCTCAAAATTGAGTGTTAGCTTGTAAGTTAAATGATAAATTGCAGTACCTATTTACTAATGTCAGTTGGAGAGCTCCCCAGAAGTTGAGCACAGCTAAGTAGCAATACATAAAAATGGCACTGTGAAGAGCAGATAGGACAATTCCCCATTTGCATTTAAGGATACACACACACACACACACACACACACAACAAAACCTGGAACCCAAATTGGCTGTGTGTGGGAGGTGGAGAGAAATCAAAATAATGAAGTCCTTCTTGCCACCTCCCTTGGGGTGACTGTAGGAGTTCCCTGGAGGAATTGCGAAAACAACTGAGTGAGTCTCAGCGGCTTATGTCAAAAGTAGTTTGGCAGATTTTGAAGCTGATCCAGGAGCTTCTCTAAAATCAGGACACCACATTCTGTGTAAATAGAAAATCTTGGGAGCTGACATTAACTTTACACAGATATTTGGATTGCATCATTAGGGATAGACATGGTTTAAATATAATAGACAGTTATTCTTAGATATTAAATGAGCACTACAGTACTATGCTTTTAAATTTATATAGGTTATTTATTTTAGTAGCTGTTTTATGGCTTTAAAGATTAATAAAGAATCTATCAGAAGCTTCTCTATAATAAAAACTAGTATTTATTTATTATGATGTTAACCCAATGCTGAAACTTTAAGGTAACTTCTCAAGGATCTGAATGAACTTAAAAAACAAAAACACGTCGTAAAAGGAGGAAAAGTAATACTGAAGTTGGCCTCACAGTGCTTGTAGTCTGATTATA
>NW_006494614.1:35357286-35374191 GCF_000325575.1 Pteropus alecto | reverse complement strand
TTTTCACACAAGGATGAGAAAAAAGAAAACCACAAAGAGGTAGCATGTTATGAAAAGGAAAGAACTAAAACAAAACAAAACAAATAACCAAAAGACATGACATTGGAATGAGAATCAGAGATTCTCATACCGGTTATCTTACAAATCACTTGTGTAACCCTGCAGACTTCCACTTAACTAGAAAGCATGGTAAGGAATTATATTAGAAAAGACTCTTAGAGGTAAACTGTTGACATATTCTAATTTTACAGAAGATGCTCCTGAGACTTAAGGGGAAGTGTTTTTCTGAACACACAGTGAGTTGATGGCAGAGCTAGGATTAAGATTCAGATAATCTCACTCATAGTTTGATTATTTTCCTCTAGATAATCTCTGTGATTCCTTTTTGCTCTAAAATTCTGTGATTATGATAATTTCCTTTTTGGCACTTTTCATCCCTACAATACGGTTAGAGCATATATTCTTACTCTGTCCCATCACTCTGCTTTACACATATATAAGCAGAAGCTCTGAGTATAGGAATAATTCTGAGAACACAGATATACAGTTCATAACTCTCTGCTTTGCATATGCCCCCATGAGAGATGTAATTTCTCTTGGAATAATTTACAAAGAGAGTTAACCTTAAACTGAGTCTATTCATGTACCTACCCTCCTATCTGTATGCTTCTTGTCAACATAGACCAAAACGAGAATCAGGTGACCTTCTCTGAGAGGTGTCTGCATGGCTCTCTTTTAAAGAGAAAAGGAAAGACTCCAAGAGAGAAAGTTTTATAAATGTTTGGATTCCCTAGGGCCTGACAAATAAATATTAGTGAATGCATAGAATATGATTCAGTATAATTCTAGAGACTACCTTAAATTCATTATCTATATTTTATAATTCCTTTCCAAAGCCCAGACAATTCCAATGTGGGGTTATCCATCTTGTAAAGAACTGTCCAATTGTACTATTATATTCCTGTTTGGGAACTGGATATTAAGCCCCACCCCTTCACCTCCAGGGGGTTTATGACAACTGGCTATCCTCTACTTTGAAAGATAGCAGAGTTATCCCTAAGCCTTATATACCCCTATTAGTTCATGAACTCCAATAAACATACATCAGTATTTAGGAGTGTCTTTTTCAATAACAATGGCTAAGTACTGGGAAGATAATTTTTTCCTGGCTCTTGAGTATACCACTTGAAATGTGGGTTCAGAAGTGCCTGAGCATCAACATGTGCTATTTCACAATCCCGTTATCCTTTTTTTTTTTTTTCCCCCTCCGATGCACAGTAAAAAGCAGCAGATGCTAGAAATGGCCTCTTTACTCTTCACCTGTGTAAGATTGCCTTGCCTTTTCTAATCTTAGACACAGGCTCCGGAAATATCACCTGGCACATAGCTTCTTAAGACAGGAGGCTGAATTATCCAGTGTGCCTTCCTGCATCCCCTGTGGGGTCAGGGTCTCCCTTTTCCCCTTTCAGTTCAGCTTGGCTTGTTATCTTTGTAACACTTAGCAAAAGATAGCAGATTAAGCCAAGTGCAGAGATAATGAAATATAAATTAGTAGGTTTTCTAGCCTTTATCCACAGCCCTGTCAGAGTGTATTATCTGATAGATTGAGTTCAGAGCAAGTCAGTTAAATTTTCCCTTATCAGAAACTGAGTGTGAAGTGTGGTAATGTTGCAAAGTGCAGAACAAAAATCTCTCTCTTTTGCATCCCATGACCGCTCCAGGCAACATTCTTGGAAACCTCTGACTAGGAAGGAAGAGAAGACCCTGAGATATATACAGTGTGACAAGCCAGGAGGCTATGCTTCTCCGGTAACCATCCTATGAACGGCAGTCGCCTGTGGCTGTGACATTACCACACTTTGCTCAGCTTCAGAAAGGGAAATTTAACTGACGACTGCTATGAACTGAAGCCACAGCCTAAACCAGATAATATACCCTGACAATACTGTCAAGCAAAAAAGGCTGTGTTCCCATTGATTTCATCGCATTAGAGACATATTACCCTGAGCAGTGTGTGTTCGAGGGTATATCGTGCACACTATGGGAATATCAAAGGAAATGCACACTGATTTAGGCAGAAGCAGGCCTCCAGGAGAAGAATTTCCGAGTGGCCTGCCGGAAACATGCAGCATTTGGCAAAGCAGAGAAGGCAATGCTATTGATGGTAATTATAACTTGGTTCTTCGTTTGTATCAACTTGTACCTGCTGGGTATATTTGAGAGAAGAAACCAGTTCAAATATAGCAAGCACAACCTTGAACCTCCCCTTTTCTTTTCTTTTCTTTCTTTTTTTTTTTTCTTTTAGAAAGATAGCAGATATACTATAAAACATTCAGGGGACAGGGAGCGAAAATTAATTATTCAAATCATCCCAAAGATGACTAAGTTCTGTACTTCATTCAATTTGCAGATAGAGCTCTCCGGAAGTTTCTTATTTTACTATATTTTATTTTATTATTAGTTTCAGGTATACAGTATATTGGTTAGACATTTATATAGTTTATAAAACAATCTCCCTAATTGTGCTTTCTCTCCTCTGGCTCTCCACCTAGCCATAACTCTCCGGAAGTTTCTTATTGTTTTAACTATCATGTATCAGCACCTTTTACAAAACAATGTCAGCACATGTCCACTCAAATAAATATGCATTCCTATTTCAGCTGACTCATTTGGCAAACACAAAAGGAATTGGAGAGAAGCGAAAGTTATAGTAATATCTGATAAATTTTTTTAAATGAAGTGTTTTTAATGTTGTTTGTGAGTGCTCGTACAGATCAAAAGGGCAAATAAAGAAGAAATCAGCAGAAAGAAATACATCTTTATTTCTCATAAAGTCAAAAATTAATTTCTAAAATTGTCTTGAGACTCAGGCTCAAAAATTATTTTATTAACATTTTCATGAAGAAAGTGCTAAATAATCTCCAAGTCATGCTTCCTAGATATTCTTTTCTTATATCTTTTAACTTTAAATTCTTCCACAATGCTGTTCTTGGGATCATTTGTTTCTCTCATCACTCTGATCATAATTTTTTTCTTCTTCTGAAACTTTCATTTATTTATATAGTCTGAGTTTCGGACAGCTGTGGCTCACCTTTCTCTTTAACTACAGGCTACTGACATATGGGTGGTAGTCGACATCTAAGCCATAGTTATCCTCATCCTTTGTTGGGCTTAGTACTTTCCAACTCTGAGCTCTTTCAAACTAAATGATCAATATGCAGGTTAATGATTCATTGTCATAAGTAAATATCCAGGAAAAAAAAAACACATCATAGAAGCTGCGTAGAACTTCCTAAAGGAATGGTTAAATCATATTCAGGGAGGTTGATTTGTTTTCAAAAGCAGTTTTGATGGCATCAATGTTTCTTTGATTAGAATAATAGGCTAGAAGCAGGGGAAAAGAGCACATGGTGAAGAGATTCAAGTATGCTTAAAACAATTCATAATTTGTTGAGGAAAATAATCTGGAAGGTTTGGGCTCAGGTGACTACTCTTCCCCATTCTGGAGCCCTCCAGCACATTTCTGCCATCCATGCACACTTTTACTGAGTTCTTTACTTTTTGATATGAAAAATTTATACATAAGCAAATAAAGCACACTTAAATTATTAATATAAATTATATTGTTAATATATTATTAATTAAATGATTAATATAAAGATCACTATGTTAATATAGAGAGTCAATCATTAATATGAAGAATCGAGATTCACATCATGGTGAATTATATAATTTATGACATATTTTTCACCTGATAAAATTTCAGTTTTTTTGTATTACTTTCTATGTTCAATATTAAAGGTGGTACATGTGCTTTTTTTCTTACCATTACCGGATACATTCTCTTATGCCCCTTTATTTCTAAAGTTTATTTTCAGTTTGGTGTGTCTCTTGTACAGCTGGATCTTTTTCTCTTTTTTTTTTAGCACATTCTGTTTTCTCTTTTAAATATTTTAATTACCACTATACTTGAACTTATCTTATCCTCTTTTATCCTATACTCTCCTATTGTTCCCCTACCCTACTCCCACTCTTCTTCTCTATGGTTACACTGACAGATTTTTCTTTTTCCTTAAGTGTTACAGAAACTTTGCTCCTATACAGGTTATGATGGTTACCATTAAATTTTGAGCAAACTCATTAAAATATTACCAACATCTAGGTAATATCTGTAACCTTCCTCTTCCTTCATCTTCAAGTATACTGAGAGCTAGCTGCCCATGCTTGTCTCAAACACCTGCCAGATCTTGGATTTTATTTACAAAATCTTGGATTTTACTCTCCAGTTATACTTTTGAATTTTGGATGAGTGTGTTAGCATGAGGAAATCATACTGTGTGTGTTGGTGTACATAGTTAATTTTGATTAGTAAAGTATATCGTCCAATAATCTTTGTTGGAAAGTATGCAAATGATAAGCTTTCTGAATTCACAAATATCAAAAAATTTTCTTTTTTACCTTCAAAACTGAATGTAGTTTTGATTTGATATAGACTTCTAGGTTTAAAATATTTTTTTCCTGTAGAAATTTAAAAATACTGTACCATTTACTTCTAGTTTCTCAGGTGTCCATTAATAAATCTGTTCTTCCTCTCACCCTCATTTCTTGTTCCTTTGTAGGTGACATCATTCTCTAAAGAAGCCTTTGTGATTTTTCCTCCAAATTTTTAGAATTGAGTGAAAGGGTTTTGTTACAAATTCTGCTTAGAGCATTGGGTTGAAAGTGAAGTATATCTTTGGAAATCATTTATAGATTCAACAACTATTTATATGTACTTTTTTTTTTTTTTTGGTCCAACAGTAAGGGATATAATATTGAACAAGATAAATATAGCTCCACTCTGGTTAGATTCACAGTTTCCTGAGAGTAACAGACATTAACAAGTAAATTATCAATTTGTATATAATTACACTTTTGATAAGGACTACAAAGGAAAGCATAATATGCAATGAGTATAAAATGCTATAAGCAGGGCAGAGTAGGGATTAGAGGACAAGTCAGAGAAAGCTTTGCCCAAAAAAATAATATGTAATGCTGCACTTGAAACATGAGAAGTTAGGTAGGTAGTGAGGTAAGAGGAGGAGAAAGTAAGAAGATTTACAGCATTTAACCTCTTCTAATAATAGTGAAAACAACATAATTAAGTGAGAAACTAGACAAAATTATGATGCTTAAGTAAAAAACATTTATTCAAGCTATTATTTATAATACCCTTTATATGCTAAAATTCCACAAAAGATTTTATACTAAGGCCTTTTCTATAGGATGACACCAACAACGGATGACCTGGTGTTTTAAATCATCGTAACTGCTAAATTATAACACAGCACCGTGGACTCAGGTTTCGTGCTCTACAAAACAATTTCTCAAACCTGAAAGGAACTTTTACTAACTCTTTATGCCTAGGAGACATAATAATATTAGTGTTTACTTCCCACTTATAAGGCTGGCATATATAAAGCTATGACTCGTTTCCCAACAGAAAACCACTTAAAAGAAAAAGACTAATAAAGCAAGAATCTTAGTTACTCTCCCGACTAAAGCTGGGGAGAATAGACTAGATAACTTTGCAAGAATTTTGTCAGTTCTACAAGTCAAACACATAGGGCTGGGGTGTTAGAATCTATTCTGAAATTAAGTTTACTTGTGTTCTTTCTTTCCTGTACTGTAAAGGCATGTTCCTAGAGGTGTAATTGTACGGTACTGGAACCAGAATAATAAGGAATATAACGAAGTGACTTTACGAGAGTGCAATTCCAGAATTTCTCAGACATATCTGTATTCAAATTAAGTTTACAATTTAAAAATAATGTAGTGGTAACATAGTACACAGAACAAGGTCAGAGAGTCAATTATTTCTTTACTCCATCCCCCTGTCTTTCTCTATAAGATAGAATCGAACAGGTCACAAATAGGTGAAGAGGTGAATTTGGCTTTCTGCTCTCTCACTAGACATAATCACAGGAGTCACAAGGCAAAATCAATGGCTGTGATGACAAAAATCCTATAATTGTGGCATAATCTATTTATTGTTATTCAACCTAGATCAGTAATGCTTAGTTTTAGAATGTCACATAATTTTTTAATTTTAAATAATCATAATATGTGTCCCATTGAAAAACAATTTTCTCTTTCCATTTTAATAAGGAGAAATGTAGTAGGAGCAAACCCCTCAATTTGTTCCATCTGTTATGTTCATATGACTGTATTCTTTTTTCCTTTTTCCTTTTTTTCCCACAGATCAGCAAGATAAATCTAACTGCCTAGCTGCAAAAAAAAGGATGAAAGGGACTCCACTGTGAACTGAAGTTTCAGTTGAGATGCCTTATACTGGCTGATGTTCTGAAATTAGCATGAAACAGCACCAGAGGAAACAGAGGGATTCTTCGGTGTTGTACAAAGGACCCTGTGAACTTTCCAAATGCCTGAGATCTCATTACTGACAACATTTTTTGCCCTCCAAGTTTTCACGTGGTGACCTTATGGCTTCCATTGGAGCGCAAATGCAGATTTCCTCTCCAGTGAAATGGCATGAACAGAGTGAAAAACACAGTCTTTAAGAAGGCAAGCTGTGTACCACCGACATAATTAGGAAAGCTGCTTGGGAGGAGAGTGGTGGACATCTAATGAGCTAGCAAGGATAAGGTGGAAAAATGAGAGCATGGTTATGTAGTGGAAGCACTGCTTGAGTTTTCTTTTAGGTAGGTTGAAAAACAAAATATTAAGCCTGCTGAAGCCCTTCCAGAGTTTGAGGATTAAAAGCTCTAAGGAAGCTTATGCCTCTGTAGAAAGGGAAGAGAGAGAAGGGAGTATTTTGCCTTCAGTAGTGGTATCTGATTACTACTCCTCTGACCCAAATTCGCTTAGAAAGGCAGTATCAGTGTCAGCGAGAAAGAGTCACAAAAAATGTTTTTAATAATTTCAATATAGAACACAGTATTTTAGTCAGGCCATGTGACATATTTTGATAAAAGCTCAAGAAGGAATTTAAAAACAGATATCTGTCTTTAAGAATAATCATTACAAAGTCAAGGACTCTAAAGGCATTGGATTTTAGAGCCCTAAAAAATTTATATATATTCTGGAGTAGTTGTGTGAGTTTAGACGAGTTGTCAAAATTCTCTAACCCTCCAATTTCTCATCTATATAAAGACAACAATAGTGGGCCCAATTTCAAAAAAAATTTCTGTGAAAATTAACTAAGATAATGCATGTAAAACAAAAGAGCACTATTTCATAACAATGAATATTAGTTGTTTGTGTTGTCAGTAGAGATGATGAGGATCTAAATTAAAGCAGTGGTAGTAGCAGTGACATTTGAGAAATATTTGGGTAGCAAAATTAGGAAAATCTGGAAATTCATTGGATATGTGTATAACAGAGAGAGATCAAGGTTAATTCCCAGAATTTAATATGGAAAGCTGAGTAGATGAAATGTCATCATTTGAAATGGAGAGTACCAAAGAGGAGAAAGATTGAACGGGGAAGATGACGAAGACCTCTAGTTGAAAAATTCCTAGGTCCCTATTGATTATTCCAGGGCAAGTCAACAAAGACCTTGGTCTTAGAAGATAGACAGTCCTTGAACAAGACAAAAATGGTTTGATCCCAGAGCATGTGGAGAATCTGGTAATTTTAGTGAATTGGAAACAAAGGATTACATAGGATCAAAGATAGAATGATTAATGGTGTCAAGTACAACTAAATTGTGAGCTCCGTAAAAGAAGAAAATGTAGTGGCTGTTTGCTGGTTTTGATTACCCAGCTTCCAATTATTTTTCATCTGGTAAAATATCCCAATTTTCCTTTAGGGAAACACCCTATCCTGTTTTCTTTTTATAAATTTCCACCCCAGCTTATATCACTCGGTACACCAAATGTCTTGGAAGCACTGATTGATTTAGCAGTAGACACCAATTAAGTCCAACCAGAGTAAATTCTTAAACTTTTCAGTGGAAATTGCAGAGAGACACATTCTTGCCTACTGGACTTAAACCTTGAAAAATATGAGCTGGAAGCTCCCAAATGAGCTACATGAAACTAATGTACAAAAAATAGAGAAAGCTAATCTGAGAGAAGTAAGAAATGATAATGATAAAGAAAGTGGGGGTGAGAGAGGAAGGGAAAAGAGAAGGGTAGAAAAATATTTTAAAAAGAGGGAAGAAAAAGAAAATAGGAATTACAAAAGGAAATAAAATTATTTTGAGCATCTACAAAATTTTCTATCACTGAATTAGTAGCTTTCATATAGATTATCCCATTTAATATTTAGAAAAATCTTGTGAAGTAACAAACAAATGAAATGGCTGAGGCTCAATCTCAGATCTAACTCCAAAATTTGCTTATTCACAACCTCATGCAGTTTCTTATAAGATATAAAAACCAGTATAATATTTTTAGCATTTTTTTAATATTCAGTATGCAAGATAGATTTGGTTGGTACTGATGATAATAATAATATACTAATATAAGATATACTTGTAAACATAGTGCTGTGAAATTTTATTCTGAAAATAAAATGTCTAGTTTGTATATTGGAAATGCAATAATTAAAGTTTAGAGCTCTAAGAAAAAAACTAAATTTTTTATAGTGGCATCTTTAATTCCTAATTATTACCATCATATTCCATTGTCATTTAAATTATTCTCTGAACCCTGGGTAATAGAATTTTTTTATGCCAGACAAATAGCAATAAATTCTGATTATATTTATTTCACCAGTTGTTTAGCTTCAGGGAAGTGGCAGTAGAGAGACTATGAATAAAGTAGTATAGGATAAAGGGATCAACAGAAAACAGATCATTTTAAATTACTCAAATTATGTAGATTGACATTATTAAAGTTATTATTAAAGCTCAACAAATCCAATCCATGCTCCTATTTATTATCACATTTACATTACTAGGAGGTTGTTCAAGATATACATTATATCATCTAGTAAAATTTATAGTATAGTTTTATTAAAATACTAACAAAATTTATAGAAAATATTTGTTTCATAGCTTTTTTTCTGTCATTCAGAAAATGTTTAAAGATGGCCCATTAAAAAATACCTCATTCACTTTCTAAGAACCTTGTATTTCAAAAACATGTTTAATGCAGATTTTCTGAGAATGTGTCAGGGTTAGGTCTTAGAATCTTCCTAGATTAGTCAACTAAAGGGTTGAATGTCATATGAGCTCAGGTGAGCACCCCAAAACTCCACAATCCTGAGTATTAAAAAGTAGAGTATATAATATAATTCCCAGTATTTCACTTGCCAAAAAAAAAAAATGGTATTCATTTCATACATCAATTTTCTAGAGTGGCAAAAATGATTATAATGAGCACCTGTTGATTTGTCTCTCCAAACCACCCACCCAACACTCACTTTGTCTAGTACTAGAGAACTTTTATCCTGTGGAAAGTCCACACCATGTGGCTCAAGCATGTCTGATCCTTCTACCACTACAGGGGCAGAGTTGACTCAATGTGATCAATCAGAGTAACAGAGTCGCCAAAATACAGTCAGCCAAACTAAGTCAAACAAAATCTTTTTTATATTTTGGTAAAAGATAGTGGCCATTTGGCTCACTTTTGAAGAGGACTTACACTAGAGAATGACAGGGTGTGAGATTTGAAGACATCTTCTGAATAGACTGATCCAGACAAAGCTGAATCCAGTAGCACCCCTTCAATTTTCCATTTATGAAAGGCAGAAATTTGCTTATTATAACTTGTAATCAAAAAGTGTCTTGACTAAAATGGATAGAACTAGTTGAAGTGCTGTTAAAATTTTTTTCTAAGCACTTTCTAAGGACTGAAGAACTTTACAGATCAAAATTATAAGTAAGATACTGTCTCAAGTATTTGTGCCTCACTAATTAGAAACTATGCAACCACATATCACTGGTGACCTTAAAAGGCACCAGCTATGACATTAGCTTAAGAGTCATTTTTAGTTGTATAAAAATTTCTGTGTTGGAGCTTATTATAGAACAATTATGTGTGTTTTGTAAAGAAACTAAAGTCTTAACTTGTTTTAAAAGCACATTAAAGAATTTTTGTTTGCTTTCGAGATAATTATAAGATATATCTACATACTGTCAAAATTTCGAAAATGCAACTTAAATTGCAAGTGCAAACAATGTTGTTTTTTAACTATTTATATCCTTGAACTCTTGCCTCTCCTCCTCACTTTGCTGCCAAGATGGAATCTGCTGCATTTTGCTTGCTCCTTTTTATAATCAATAATAATTACCAAAGGGGCATCCAAATTTTTTTCTTTTCCTTTGAACTAAATAAGAGCATCAAGAGATTTTGAAAAACTCTCTTAAATTTCATATCTTCTTACTTTAGATTATAATATCTATAGAATTGAACTGTACTCCAAATCAAAAACAAACAATGTAGAAGAGAATAGTTTTCTGAAGGCGCAAGTAATACCATCGCTTTCAAGAGAGTTTCTAAATTTATCTTTAAATTAGGTTTAGCCAACTAAGCTATTAGACCACTGTAAATGTTTCAATGTCAATTGAGTTAAATAATCATAAATTGAGCCTTAATTATGTACTAAAACAATGCTAGAATCTAGAATTAAGACACTAATTAAAATATAGTTCCTAAATGCAAGAAGATTGTATCCTAGTGCAGAACACAGATGTGCAAAACAAAATTTACAATATAAGGTGATAGGAATTTCTATAGGAATATGCACAACAGAAATCAGGAGATGGTCAATTCTTCAGGAGGAATAGGGAATGACAGCCTCTAGCTAATATTTAAACTGAGTTCACTAGGGTAAGAATGTTTCAGTTAGACAAGAGAGGATGTCAAAGGCCTAAAATCATGAAGACTTAGCATGATTTATTTTGATTTATAAATAAGCTGATATTGTCACGAAGTGATATACATTACAAACTAGCTGAAGACAAGACCGGTGAGACAGTCAGCATCCAAGTCAGCAAGAGTCCTTACGTTATGTAGTATTTTGAGACTTTATTCTTAGCGATTAGAGAATGAGACTGACCATGAAGTCTAAAGTAAATATAAAGCTGTTCTCTTCAACATTGATTGTTCTATTGAACAATGGAAAGACACAACCTATTCCTCTGGATGATATTGGTTAAAATTTATAGTTCATCCATGTAATGATATGCTATAGGCAAAATTAAAATTCATTATATGACTCAACCATAGAAATATGCACATGATAGTATTATGAGCTAAAAGAGTTTTCAACACATTATGTATTGAATCCCAGTTCTATTTCATGTATAGACAATTATTATGTAAATGAGAATGCCATTTTTTTAAATTGCCTCTAAAAGCAGGATGTGCCAAGACCATGCCTTCCGAATATTCTATCAACCTCCATTCAGATACTGTGTAACTTTGAGCCATTTACTTAATTTCTCTGAGCCTCAGTTTATTCATCTCTAAATTGAAGATAAATTATTACCCAGTAGGGTTATTGTAATGATTTAATAAAATTATAAGTGTGCATGTGTGTGTGTGTGTGTGTGTGGGTGTCCCAGTGGAGAGAGAGACAGAGACAGAGACAGAGAGAGACAGAGACAGAGAAAGACAGAAAGACGGAGAGAGACAGACAGAGGAATTAATCTCTAGGGGTCAAAGAGAAAATTGGGCATCAGTACCAGACTTTAAACAAACTGAATATTTTGTTTAAAGTTTATATAAAGGTAATATTTTTCTTACGTGTGTTAATGCCTTTTTGAGGCTCAGTGGTAGGATTTATAGATCACCACTGGGGTTAAAGTAAATAAACATTTTTTTTTTAATTTGAAAAAAACTTCCCATATTAAAGCCTTATATCTCCTCCCTTATTATGTCATCCCAATGGTAGAAGGTTGCATTTTGTGAGCATTATAATCACTGTTTAAGGGAGTCTCTAAAATTAGAAAATCAGCACAATGTCCTATCTCTAGCTGGCACTGAGTAAATAGAAATAGCTATTATTTTGATTATAATTTCCACACTTACTATTGCATAATGTTCAAAATCAAATAATTTTAGTCTGAAAAAGAGATATTCAAATACTGTCTCCACCATTCAGTAATTCTGTAACTTTGTTCTAGTTAGTAATACAGGTTATGAACCCTGTATTTCCTTATTTGTAAGGAAAAAGCATTGTCTTGTCAAGTAGGGTAATAACGATTAAATTAAATCATGGACAAGCACTCAAAAGACAATAATTCTTGAATCACAATTATTAGAGTCAAAAGAATTGTAGAAAAATCCCTAAGTAATTCTAATGTGTATAAAAAATGTTATACAAAAGCTTTCTTTTATTATCTGCATTAGTAAAATCTATTTTAGGCAAGTACAGTCAGTGTCCAGGCTTAGAAAACTTGCAGAAAAACAAACAAGCAAAAACAGAATTTTCACAGAAGGGGACCAAAATAATTAATAGAATGGAGTATAGAACCTAGAATAAAGGTTAAACAATAATGGCTGGTGAATTACTGGGGAAATGAAGATTTATGTGTAACGTTACCAGTGACTTCAAGTAAATAAAGTTTTTGTTTGCTCTTTGTTTTTTGGTTGTTTGTTTGTTTGTTTTAATGAGGGAGGTAATATTTTATGCTTTTAGAGAATTTCAATGGAGTAGTTGTTCATATTAAAGAAAGATGAATTTGAGTTTGCCTCAGATAAATTTCTTGACAATGATATAAAACAATAATGAATTACAAAAGGAAATTTAAAAAGCTCATCTCAAGACATCATCAAAAAGAATCATGTTAAATTTCACTATTGGCTGGCTTTATTTTGGGGGAGATGAAGGTAAAAAGAAACCTAGGTTTTTTATATATATATAAGATTTATTCTATTAAGAAAAGTTGCTTTCTGGAAAACCCAGCTCTATCATTTACCAGCTGTGTAACTATATGCAAGTTACTTAATTTCTTTGATGTAAAATTCCTTTAAATGAAAAAATACCTTCCTTAGGACATTGCTGTTAGACACATTATTGATAAACATATACATACATACATACATACATACATACATACATACATACATACATACATAAATACATTGTAAATGCCAAGCTCATAGTAGTCATTCGAGAAATTGTGTTAAATCATGTTTTTATCTTGTAAGTTTCTCCAGTTAGTTATTATGCAAACATTGTTAGCTGTCCTTGCTTATTTAGAATAAAACGGAAACATAAAGTACACTTAGACTTCACAATAGAAATGTTCCTGAAAAGCTTATTTATAAAATAATTGTTTATAAATATTATACCTAATTCTAAAAAACTTTGAGCAAAAGTTATACCATAATGAGTAAAGAAGTGTCATGCTTACAAATTACACTTAACATTTCAAGGAAAAATGTGTGTGTGTGTGTGTGTGTGTGTGTGTGTGTGTGTGTGTGTGTGTACAGAAAATTGTAAAGCAAATGTGGTCAAATGTTTATACACAGGGAATCTCAGTAAAGCACATATAGAAATTCTTTGTAGTTTTTCTGCAGGTCTAACAAATATCTTTTAAAAATTAGCTCCTATATGCCTGTTATATGAAACTAGATGTTTTGTATTTTAGTTTTTCTTAAAGAATATGTGGTACATTTCTTTTTAAGTTTCAAATGTGTCACAAATATTTTGAATTTAAGGTAAGAAAATCCAACATTGGCTAAACTATTGGCTTTTTTTAATTGCCAGAGATCAGAGGTTTTATGAAGCTCTGGAGAAATTAACTTTCTCCCCAACCCATCTCTGTGATTCCTTGCAGAAACCCCGAAAATCACCTGTCCTTTGGGTCAGATGTTCTTTAAGTCAAACTCCCTGTGGTGGAATAGAGGTTTCAGAGAAGGCACCAGAGGAAGTGTTGTAGCCGCCAGCCCCCGAAAGACACACGAACCACCAGAAATCAGTGAGTTAGAGGAAACACACTATTCAGCCAGCTGGGTCTGCCAGGGGTACGCAGATCCCAAATTAAGCAGCCCCGAAATGTAGAGGTACAGGATTTTTAAGCCCTAAACTCCTATTCTTCATCCTGTTTGAACACATAAGTTTATTTTTCTTCTTTTTACTAACTGTCAACCCACAGGTCAGTTGTGCAAGCAGGGGTACAGAAGCAGAAAGCTTATTGTTAGAGCGTTATGTTCCCATGGGCGATAGCCAAACAGTAATTTTCCAGCCAGCACATTCCCCACTGGCCTTAGCGAAAAATCAAATCCTTGATTGTTCATGTGGAATTTGCTCATAGCCTCTAAAAGTTTAATAGAATTAATTTTCTTCCTTATATATGCAAACAAGAAATTGAGGAAACATGGGCCAAATGTTAACAAGAGGAGGAGGAGGATTAAAGGTCCAGCTACAGCAGATAGGAGGATTGTTAGCCATGGCGACCAATTGAACATCCTATGAAACCAGTTATCTGATTCTAGTCTTTGTTTTTCCCTGGCATCTAAATTTCTCTGTGCTAGTAGTAAGCTTTCTCTAATTATTCCAGAGTTATTGGCATAGAAGCAACAGGTTTCACCTAGAGCCATGACCCCGACATAGTAAGGGGATTTTGGGTTTAGGCACAACTGGCAATCTTGTCTTATGTCTGGGGTGGTCTTATTTAAGCTCTTGTGTATTGTCGTTAGCATAGTTATTAATGCTCCTCCTGGTTTTGGTTGTGGTTGGTCGAATGCCTGGGGGTTACTAGCTGTTAGGCTACTACTTGGAGAGGCTAGAACTGGAGTTGGAGTTGCTCTGGAAACAGAAGTTTTCTTAGGCGTAAGACTTTGGGATAGTCCTGGAACTAGAAGTGGTTTGTTGGGTCCTATAGGGTTAGCCTTCCTGGGAGGGTCCTTAACCTGTATAGTAAAGTATAATCCTGAATCATACCTGGTTTTATATAATCTAATACCCCATGTCTGTCCTGTGAGCCAATAGTGTTGTTCCCCAGGGCTACCAGTTTTGATGGTGATCATGATAGAATTGTAAGACCCAAGAGAGCATGTGGAGGGGCTTGGTCCTCTTATTAATCTAATATGATTATCATTTTGTTTTTTATAATTATCTATAGTGGAGATAGTCTCACAACCCCAGTTAGCACAAGAAAATTGGCCTTGGCCCTCACATCCAAGTCTCATATTACCTATGTGGCTAGATATCCCTTCGTAATGTCCTTGAGGACAAATATAAAGTCCTATCTCTAAGAGGCTTTTCTCAGCCGATAATATGCCACAGCCGGGTCCCCTCCTTGTAGCCTAAGTATGCTCCTCCTCCTAGAAAGGATCCTGATCCCAGGTGGTGTCCGGCTGTTGTAATGGCGAGGGGATCTCTGGCAAGCTGGCACAAGTTTACTCGGATCTCTGGAGTACCGTGGCTGGTGATGTTCTGGGCAATGATTTCACCGGTCTCGGTTATTATAAGCTCCTATACTCTAGGCCGGTGTATGTTTCTGTATGCCTGGGCTAAAGAGGAAAAAAGGAAGAAACAGAGGGTTAGACTTATGTATGCTTGAGTCTTAGTCTTAAGGGCTCGTCTTCCTGAGCTGTCCACTCTTGTGCTGCCTTAATGTGGGAGTGATGAATCCATGATGGGATGCCATCTACTTTAACTGCAGTGGGCATCGTCAGGTAGACAGTGAAGGGTCCTTTCCATTTGGGTTCTAGTCCCTTGGAAGTGAACTTCCAGATCCACACAGAGTCCCCAGGCTGAAACTGATGGGGAAGTCCGTCCATAGGGGCTGAGTGAGCAGCACGAACCCTAGACTAAATCTCCTTCTGTACACTTTGAAGGGCCTGTAAAGACTTAAGTAAGACAAGGTTACGTAGTTCTGCCTTTTTTTCATCTTCCATTCTAGGTACTAAAGGTGGGAGTTTTCCAAATAAAATTTCAAATGGGGTGAATCCATTAATATATGGAGTACACTTGGCTTGGAGAAGAGCGAAGGGGAGAAGTTCTACCCAGGTCCCACCAGTTTCTAATCCTAACCTGACTAATGTCTCTTTTAGGGTCCAATTTATTCGCTCTATTTGGCCCGAACTTTGGGGCTGGTAGGCGCAGTGGAGTTTCAATCACAAATTTAGGTTGCTAGCCAACTGTTGTGATAACTTTGCTACGAAAGCTGGTCTGTTATCTGACCCTAAAGTTCCAGGGAGACCAAATCGAGGGAGGATTTCTTGTAGCAGTTTCTTAGTAACTACTAAGGCAGTCTCTTTCCTGGTGGAGAAGGCCTCTACCCATCCTGAAAAGGTGTCTATAAAAACAAGTAAATATTTGTAGCACCCCACAGTCAGGGGTATCTCAGTGAAATCTACTCTCTAGTGGTCTCCCAGATAAGTTCCTCTTTTCCTATGCCTGCATTCTTTCATCTTCCTCTTCTTTGGATTAACTTGGGCACAAGCCAGGCATTGTGAGGCAAACTCCTCTGCAGCTCTTCTCCCTTCTAACAAGTGAAAGTAGGGGTCTAAAGCTTGAAGCATCTTAGTTCGCCCTAGGTGTTTGTGGTCTGGTGTAGTTGGTGGAGGAGAATCCTTCCAAGGGCCCGTGAGAGCCCGATTTTTCTATCTGGGGTCATCCACCACCCCTGTTGGTTCCTAGTGGCTCCCTTATCTTGAAAATATATGTTCTCTTCCACCATATAGGTCGGAGATGGAGGAAGTTCTGGATAAGGGACAATAGTCAGTAGATGTCGTGGGGTCCCACTGGGCTTGTGGCTGCTGTTTTTCTCTCAGCCTTGGGACAATTCCCTTTTTGATACCTTTTACAATGAACAATAGCAAGAGCCTTAGGCATCTATATGGCTTCAAAAAAGGCTAAGATCTCCCCCTTGTTCTTGATGTCCTTCCCAGCTGAAGTCAGAAGCCCTCTTTCCTTGTAGATGGCTCCGTATATATGTTCAGTGGCAAAGGCATATCGGCTGTCAGTGTATATTGTGACTGCCTTATCCTTTCCCCTTCT
>NW_006494614.1:35349778-35357274 GCF_000325575.1 Pteropus alecto | reverse complement strand
GGCGATGACTTCAGCCCTTTGAGCAGAAGTCCTATGGGGAAGAGCCTGTGACCAGATGGTGCCAGTTAGAGTTACGACCACTGCCCCAGCATACCTCCTTCCTTCCTGCATGAAGCTGCTGCCGTCCGTGAACAGAACTTCCTTGGCCTCAGGCAAAGGGGAGTCTTTGAGGTCTGGCCACGAGGAACACTCAGCGTCAGTGAAATCTGTGCCGTCCGTGAACAGAACTTCCTTGGCCTCAGGCAGAGGGGCATCTTTGAGGTCTGGCCGCGAGGAACACACAGCATCAGTGAAATCTATGCAGTCATGAACGGAGGTCTCGGGGTCTGGGTCTGGCAACAGATTGGCTGGGTTGATGACAGTAGCTTTGGATTTTAGCCATACGTTTGGGGTCATCCAGCGCCTCCCTGTTGTTGAACACCTTCTGGGCTATCTCGACAAATTGGGACAGGTTCATCCCTGCAAAACCTTCTAATTTTTTGTAATTTACACCAGCTATCAGGGCTGCCTGAGTAGCAAAGGCTACATTAATTGCCCACTGGTTCTCAGGGGCCTCAGGATCAATGGGGGTATATACCCTGTATGCCTCCTGTAGTCGTTTAAGAAACTCTCTGGGAGATTCCTGGTGGTCCCTGAGACTTCCAAATGTTGTAGCCACCAGCCCCCGAAAGACACACGGACCACCAGAAATCAGTGAGTTATAGGAAACATGCTCCTTATTCAGCCAGCTGGGTCTGCCAGGGGAACGCAGACCCCAAATTAAGCAGCCCTGAAATGTAGAGGTACAGAGTTTTTAAGCCCTAAACCTCTATTCTTCATCCTGTTTGAACACGCAAGTCTATTTTTCTTCTTTTTACTGTCAACCCACAGCTCAGTTGTGCAAGCGGTGGGTACAGAAGCAGAAAGCTTATTTTTGGAGCATTATGTTCCCATGGGCGATAGCCAAGCAGTAATTTTCCAGCCAGCACAGAAGTCTTTTATGTGTCTCCATACACCCTGAAGTGCCCACTATACATTTATTCCTAGAATCTCAAATGGGAAATGCAAAACACAGCTGGAAATGAAGTTTGATTAGAAGGTGCTTTTGCTTTCCTTTCCATTTATCTCTTACTCTCTTTGGCTTATTTGAGTGTAGTCTAAATCCTATCATTCCATTGTATTACTTATATAGCATTTTCATAGTTTTTAGTGAACCAGTTTGTTTCTCTTCCTCTTTCCTCAAAAGCAAACTAAGTTTGAAATCAAATCAGAATTAATAAGTATTAGGAGATGTCAATCATATCAAATACAGAAGGAAAGAGAGGGAAGTAGATAAAACTTGACAATATTTATATATAGGAAGGGATGGGAAAATAGAGAAATGAGAAAGACAGGTAAATTATGTCTGTCTCATCACATCCATTCCTCTCCCATATGTTATATATCACCTCTAGCAATTACCATACTCCAGCTCCAAGATAGTGGGAAGCAAAGGATTTCCTTAGAGACTGTGGCTCTGCACTTGTTCTTACTTCTCCTTTGCAACCCTACATTTAGAAAAAAACAAAAAACAAAAAAACACTCAATAGCAACCAAAAGTTCACATTGGACTACTTGTTCCTCCTCCAGGCCTTATTGCTTGGCAGATTTTTTTCTAGCCTATAGAATATTTTAGCGTTAATTCGATCATGGTTTCTATCACATTCTCTTACTAATGTACTAAAAAAGGGAATTCACAGAAATTCAGGGAGTGCCATCAGCGACATTTTCACATATGTTAAAGAATATGATAATGGATTGCAGACTAAGTTGTTCAACTAATTTAGTTCGTTGGGTGTTAACAGAGATTAGTCATAGTGTGCAAATGTGTATGTATGTCAAATTTTTAAAAAATCAAACTCTTAACATGTAGGTCCCAAATTTGAACCATTTTACTGACTCTGTATCCATAAAAATCTCCCTATTTTTCCATGCACAAGTCTATCCTCAACTCCTAGCCCCAGTACTTGTTCAGTTGTGGCTCATTAAGATATGTGTATGTTCCATTTCATAACTTAGAATATAATTTTCATTATACATAGCATAAATGTGTTTACGAGGACACATTAGAGCTGCACATTTAAATCAAGTTATTTTGTCCGAATTGGGTCCCTCTAAAAATTTATGTTCTCATTTCTGGAGAGTAAGTATGAGGTTAAGCTTGCCATATAATTAGCAATCACGTGTAGTATTCTGAGGAGCTTAATTTCAGAAGGACCTTATGAGCCAAGAATGACTAAGAATATATTTTAAATAAAATAAACTGAATGTAATCGGAGGCTTGTATATATAGTAAAAAGTGTGTTTACCACCCCAAATTAGATTTCTTTCTGTCACCAAATATTTAACCCCTTTTACCCTTATCTACTTCCCCCATCCTCCCATCGTGTAGTATTCTGAGGAGCTTAATTTCAGAAGGACCTTATGAGCCAAGAACTACTAAGAATATATTTTAAATAAAATAAACTGAATGTAATCGGAGGCTTTCAAAAAAGGTTCAAAAGATCAAGAAATTGTGTTTATGCAGGATAAGTGTATTATGCAGCTCAGGATGTCATAAAAACAAGACTAATAGATTGGATGATTTAAACAACGGTAATTTATTTTCTTACAGTTATGGAGGCTGGAAGTCCAAGATCAGGGTGCCAGCATGATCCGGTTCTGGTAAGAAGTCTTTGGGCTTGCAGATGGCACCTACTCTGTGTATCCTCCATATCCTCACATTTCAGGGAAAAAGAAAGCTAGCTCTCTGCTATCTCTTCTTATAAGGGCACTAGTCCTATCACGAGAGCTCTACCTTCATGCACTGATCTAAACCTAATTTCTCAAAGACCCAATCTCCAAATACCATCTCTTTGTGGGTTATGGCTCCAATATATAAATTTTGAGGGAGGGAGACACAATTAATTTCACAGAAATAAGCTAGAATTAACTGTGTTCTGGTAGAAACATTATACCGCTGACTCATCTAGAACTCAGTGGAATCTGGAAGTCTGACATCTTTTCACAATTTGCTACTGCTCAGCCCCTCACTCTCATCCTTTTTTGGGCATTCAGTCTAGACTTAATAGTGTAGACCACTACATTAATCAATACTCAATTTTATATTTTTGTCGAACCTTTGGGGTAGGGGATCCTTCCAGCTTTTTATTATCTTCACATTTAATAAGCTTGCTTTTTATATGTTCATCTAAGTCAACAACTAAAATAGTAAATATAAAGGAAAGAAGGGAAGATTCTAGGGTCTATCTATGAAAATTTCCTTATGTGTTATATAAACCCATCCTTTGGGTTCTGTCATTTAATAAGTCCACCAAGCTACAATTATATACATTTTATATTTTATCTTAGCCATAAAATTGTCAGATATCTTGTATAAAATGCCTTCAAAATTCCAAGTATACTGTGTCTACATCATTTTTGGACCTCTCATTCCAGTAACCATGACAAAAATTTGAAATGAGATAAATTAATATGTTTTGTTCATGGTAAACTATGCTGACTCTTTTTGTTAAATGTTCTTCTTTCTAACTGTGAATATATCCTAATATAATTCTAATCCGCAATGGCATATAGTTTACCTTGACTATCTACAATATTTATGCTTCAGAGAAAGGTTCTATGATGAAAAATGTTGCTCATATTTTCTTTTGGTACATGCAGATTTAATTTATCTAATTTCTTTCCATAACATGATTTTCCAAGTAACTTCTGCATTGCTTGAAACTGTACTCAACACTTAAGATGCTCTTCAAAAGTGGTAATAAAAAGAATAGGTGAATAGCATTCTCTTATGAAGCAGCTAAAGGAGGTTAGTTTTTAGGTACGAGAGAAGCAACTGCTGAAGGACTTTTAAATAAAAGTTGTAAGTACTCAGGAGGCAGAGCAGGTTGAGAATGTGCAAGACAGCATCTAAAAAAAAAAATAAGGGAGAAACAAAGGGAAGATTCAGAAGAGAATCAGGGAAGACGGACAGTGTTCGTTCAGTTATAACTTAACAATCATTAAAAGTTTGGTGGAAAGCAAAAAATACCAAGGGCACAAATTGAATTGGGTAAAGATATTCTATTAAGAGAAACATAACCAAGTGGCGAGATAATTTTTAAACATTTTAGATTACAAATACACAGTAGATATAAAATTATGGTTAACTGTGTCTTGTGAGGTTATTATTCTGAGTAAATTTAAAACTATAGATGGTAAGGTGGACTTAGAGAAGATTGACACACCTGATATTAGCCTTCAGAACCGTGTTAATGTAATTTCATTTGTAGCTTGACCGTCTACCCCTTACTTCTGCTATAGTACTTCTATTGTCTTCTTTTTAGCTTATTTTTCACAATTAAGATTTTGTAAGAAAAATTAATTGTTCAGTGGAAATGTTTGTAACTCATTGATTCTCTACCAAACAGCCTCCGACTCACTATTCCAGTTAATTTCTTGTGCGTTGTAGCTCAACTCTCGTGCTCCTATCCCAAATAATGTTTAGGTTCATATTTGCATACTAAGAAATTTGTGAAGATAATTTGCTAATGAAAAAGATCATCTACTTTATTTTTTAATTTAATTTTTATTAAAAATTATTGGAGTGACACTGATTAATAAAATCAAATAAGTTTCAAGTGTACAATTCAATAGTATGTTGTATATATAGTACAAAGTGTGTTTACCACCCCAAATTAGATTTCTTTCTGTCACCAAATATTTAACCCCTTTTACCCTTATCTACTTCCCCCATCCTCCCATCCTTCCCTCTGGTAATAATTCACAGTCTGAGGATCATCTACTTTAAATTTCCAGAATTTAATGGCAAAGCACCTGAGTGCTATCTGAAACTGATTTTTGAATTCTTAGAAAGGTTCCCTCCAGCTGCCTACAGCAAAACCCTACATATCCTGAGTTTTATTTTACCTTTCCAAAACATCAATTTATAACTACAGACGTAGGTTAAAAAAAGAAAGAAAAAAAAAACTGGTATCATAGAGTTGTTCCGCAATCATCAAAACCCCATTTTATTGACAAATTCTATTGATTGCTCAGTCCTATTAGCAATCTGATGAGAGTACATAGAGCACAGATTTAAAATATAACTCTTCTATCACCTTGTATAAATCACTTTTGCTCACCTTCAAAGGTAGGGGTTTATGGAACCTAGAGTTAGAAAAGAAGCAGAAGGAAAGTAAAAAGTCCTTACCTTTAGCAGGGAAAATCCACTAGCTTATTGTCTATTCACCAAAGGAACATGATTCTCTCCTCTATGGACTTATGTTGCCAATTAGATTTATGGTAACAATATTTGCTGGGTCTCTAGATTTATGACTAAGTCTGAAGTTGCACAGACTGCCATTTACATTTCTTTAGAAGACTTTTTAACTGTAGTTCTAACAACTGCTTTTGAGCAAAGGCAAATTAGGTAACTTTGAAGATCAAAGTCTTGCATTTTGTGATTCTTCCTTACCATTACTATACTATGTGTACCTGACACAGCCTGAAGATACACCATGATATACCATATGTGTTTAAGGGTAAAGAACAAAATAAACTGAAGGAACTGACAGTGACCTTGAATATACCAATTTGTGTACAATTGTTAACTTTATTTCTTCTTTTCTTCAAGAACCAGAAGGTGGCATCTGACTACTTATTTTAATATTTGAGTTTATTCAAATATAGTATGCTTAGATTGAGGATTGAAACTTATTTTGATTATTGAATATAAGATTAACTACAGCAAATTAACCCTCTGGAGATTTTTTAAAAAGATCCAAAGCAAGATATATGGAAAGGCAATAAGGCCATCCAGTCTCAAATTCACAGAGTAGATCAAAATTGTCTTCAAATGATTATGATGTAAATATTTTTATAAAACATTTTAGAGTGATTCGAACTGTTTAAATAGTAGTAAGACTATTAACATTGGAAGCTAAGAAAAAATAATATATTTTAAATTACTATGATGGACTTAAATTTCAGAGATCTAATTGAATCTCAGATCTAGAATTGGGGAGAAATGCAAGGAAATGACCTCTCAACTTAGAAGGCCCATTAACTTTTCTTTTCACCTTAGATAGCCTATTTTTTTTTTACTGTAACTTATTGATCACAATATTTATAACATTGAGGGAGAATAGGGAAACATCGATGAAATGTTTTAAAGATGTTTCTCTTTTTATAATTTCATTGCACTTCTAAATATTCATTTATTCATTGAAAAAAACACTTTTTGTTGCTATTCTGCACAAGCCTCTGTGGTAAGCATGTTGGATATAAAGAGAAATGAGTCATGGTTCTTGTCCTCAAGTCACCCATAATACAGCTTAGAAGGATGTCACAAAGGGATAGTCAAAATTCAGTGCAGTGAGGACAATGATAGACAAATGCAAAATTATGACAAAAGCTCAGAGAAAGTTATCTTCTGAGGAATACAATGAGAATAAGTAGGGAAGTCAAGGCAGAGTTCCTAAAGAGCTCGACATGAACTGAATCTCAGAACATTAGCAGGAACATTAGCGGGTCTGTTAAGAAGGAAGAAGTGACATTCTAGGCAAGAGACAGCAGAAGTGCTAGAGGATGAAGCTGGCAGGTGCCATTTACAGAGATCCTCATATGCTATATTCTGATATTTACCCTGTAAGAGTTAAGACTCCTTTGAAGGGTTTTACACCAATAGGTGACATCAAATTTCAGTTTTAAAAAGATCATCCTGGTGGCATAATGAAGTTAATCACAGCAGGTTAAGACTGGAGGCAGCCAGATGAGTTATTAATCTATTGCGTGAGATGATGAGAGTTAAATCAAAGCAGTGTTAAAAGGACAAAGAGAAGGGAACCTCTCCTAGAGCAATTTGGGTGGGAAAATTGGCAAGATTTCATAAGTCCAGTACAGTGTAGAAGAAAGGTGGGTCTGTAGTGACCCTGATTTCTTGTATAGCTACTGGATGGAAAGCAATATTATCAGATAAGACAGAGAATATAGGAGGAAGAAAACAAATGAGCTGAGATTGAAATACTGAGATTGAAGTGCTTGCAAGGCATCCAGGTAGAGATACTTAGTTGGCAAATGAATATAGATTAACCTATAGAGGTCCAGATTAGAGACACTGAGTTGGAAGTCTTTAGTAAAGATTGGAGATGATGTGAGAATGCCAAGTTCTCTCAGAATGTGACCAGGAAATTAGAGGCTCAAGAAAAATCCCTGGTGAGTTTCATCTTGCAACAGGTAGGCAGAAAAAGTTCCCAGGGCAGCAACTGAGAGGTTAATATCAATTTTTCAAAATTATCCACTAGATTTAAAGAGACTGTTTATTGACAATTTTAATAGTCTGCATTTTCCTTTTTTAAAAATGGCAACGAAATCCAGTAAGTGTCAGGTGTACAATTTAACAGCAAGACATATATATATTGCATTGTGTATTCACCTCCCATAGTTAGATTTCTTTCTGTCACCACGTGTTTGACTCCTTTTACCCCTTCTACCTC
>NW_006494614.1:35343052-35349579 GCF_000325575.1 Pteropus alecto | reverse complement strand
AAGAAAGAAAGAAAGAAAGAAAGAAAGAAAGAAAGAAAGAAAGAAAGAAAGAAAGAAAGAAAGAAAGAAAGAAAGAAAGAAAGAAAGAAAAAGAAAGAGAAAATGGCAATGAGGGTTGCAGATATTTAAAAGCTTAAAGTGTAAGACCCACAAATTAGAAATTTTAGGTATCCCTGAATGTTTCTCTGCCTGAATTTTTATTTCTAAACAGAAATTCTAGTGAAGTTATTAATATTCTTCTTACAAATGAAAGTTTCCTCTTCAAACACACATATATATTTTTTTGTTTAAAGCCCTAAAGATTTTTTTAGAGTGGCAGTGAAAAATTGGAAGAACTTTGAGAGTTTGGCTGCAGTGGAACAAAATACAACAACAGGTTTATTACCAGATGAAGAAAAATAATAAACAAATTGCTCCCTGCTTTATTAGTCAGGGGTTAGATGTATATAAATGACCATATTGCAAAATTCTACACATGAAGACAAATTGAACAGTTTTCCTTTGGAAAATCAGTTATACATTTCTAGTGCTTACTATTTTTCCACAGTTAAATCTGTGTTCCTGTCCTTGTCATTTCACATCTGGTATTCTAAAACCCATTCCTCACCACCTGTCTCAGCCTTCTCTTCAATCTGTCTAAAATCTGATAGCTAAAATCATCATTAAAATTTCTTCTTTAACCACAGTACTTTCTTCCCTAAGGTTACTTTTCAATGTAATTATTAGGTCTTAAATCAACATTTTCTGTGAGCCCTCAGGAACATCCTGGTAACATCTTTTTAGCCTCAAATGAGATAGTAAGACCTAATATATATATTTTAATTGTAACAAATGATAATTTATTGTGCTGTGCACAATTAAGACAGAAACAAAAATAGTAATACATAGAATATGTATAATTATTAAAATTTTTTAAAGCCCTTCCACCTTATTCATTTTATTACCTTCTATCCTTTGATTGATGTTATTCTCATCTTAAGATAAAAGAAACCGAGACTCAGATAGTTTAAGGGCCTTATACAAATTCTTTCAAGCTCAAAATGAATACCAGTGTTCTCAACTATCTATCCAGTACTTTCTCTGTTAAAGTAAAAATGGTATGCTTAACACTCCCTGGTATTAACGCCAGAAAGACAGGGGACCAACATCATTGTGTGTCTATAGTACATCTGGCGCTGAGCTAAATAAATTAGACAATAATTTTCCTTAATCTTCTCAAGAACCCATCATTTCTTTTTTTCTGAGGACTAGGACACAGATAGTATAATTCTAGTAATGTTACTGATTATATAAGTAATAAAGTAGTACAATTCATTTCATAAGTAATAGAGGAATCATTTGAAACTTTCTTAATCCAGAGTCTGAGCTCTTTCCACCTAAGTGCACTATCTCACACAGTAAAGCCCATCACCATATGTTCTAGTTACACAATAGGCTTTTATTGAGTGGCTATTATGTTACATATGTTTCAGATGGTAATAGAGACAGAAAAAGCCATCAGCCCTGACCTTGAGAAGCTTCCAGTCCAGGAGGAATCAGAAACAAAAAAACACAGCAGAAAATATAGGACAGTCAATCACAAATAGCCAACTAGTCTTTAAGCTATAGCCAATCAATGATTTCCTTACTTTGCTTCCGCCTTTTCTCTATAAAAATCTCTCCCTGAGCTTCTGTCAGTTGAGTGCTCCTAACCATTTCTGGTTTGGCAGTGCCTGACTTGACTCAATTCTTGCTCAAATAAACTTAAAATTTATAATATGCCCCAGTTTATTTTTTAATGAGAACAACCAGAAGAAATCTATATTCTAGATAGTGTGGTGAGTATAGGTGAGGCTTTAATTTCTCTTAGACATTTAACTATCTTGAAGGAAGACAGCCTAAAGGAGACATGTTCAATGGAGAAGAGTAGGGCCAAGGAATTGATGGAGAAATATATATCTAGAGCTCTGGTGACATTATGAACCTCTAGATTGTATATTCCTCAAACTTCTTTGTTAGTCAAAATGTCTTCTTCTGGGGTAAGCCATTTTGATTTGGATTTTCCATCTTTGCAACTAAATGATTTTTTATTCATATAGAGTTTAGAACCAGAAATAGTGTACTGAGAGAGATTGAAGTTAACATATGGAATTGGCTAAACTGAATTAGGGAGAAAGGTAATGAGGACTGTCATCTGGAGCTGAGCAACTGACACACTTTATTACATGGTATGAAAACACCTTGTAAAACTTGTAGCAGTTGTACCTTTAGGCTCAGACTTTGTATCTATTGAGGCGAAAGTATTAAATGATTCAGTAGGAAATTTTCAAGATATTAGGGGGGTTTTTTTGCCAATATATGTTAACGATTTACCATACACCAAGCATTATTTTACTTGTATTAACTCATTTAACACTCAAAATAACCAATGACGCAGGTACAATTATCTCCATTTTACTGATGAGGAAACTGAAGCTCTATTCTCTAAGGACCTAAGAAATAAGAGAATAATCTGGGCCAAAAAAGGAAGAACATTAACTTTTCTCAGAGTGATCCTTTGGTCTGTTCCAAGCAATCAAATTTGACTAGAAGTTGACTTTGCACAGATGGAAAAAGGCTGAATTACCCCATGTTAAATTAGTTGCAAGAAAAATCATGGAGAAGAAGTATAATCTTCCCTTGGTATCCAAGGGGAAATGGTTCCAGGATGCTTCACAGATACTCAAATTAGTGGATGCTTGAGTACCTTACATGGACTGACATAGAAAATGCATACAGTTGGCCCTTCGAATCCAAGGAGGTTGGTTGAGTCCAGTTGCAAACCCCATAGATAGGGAAGGCAGACTATATTAGCAAATGATAAAATTGGCACCCTAGACAGTCTCATTACCTAAGCACTTCCCAAATAAACTTGTAAATTCACGACATGAAAAGGTGACCATCCTCTCTCATCTCAAAGATATAGATGAGTGATTCCTCCACACCTACACCCACTCCATTAGCCCATTGCTCTGAATTGCTCCCAAGAAGAGAACAAGGCAGAGGTCATTAAAGCAACACCTATTTCTGGGAGACAAATTTCTCAGGCCAGATTATTAACTCAAAGACCATGATCTAATAACAACCCTGGTTTTGTTTACTATTCTTTGAAGTTTAATAAAGAGAGTTTAAGGTCTGCTTAAAATTCAATTAAAGCATTAAGGAAATATTTTGAAGGCAAAAACCTTCAAATAATTAATGAGGAACTAAGAATGCTGATGGCTCTACCCCAAAGCACTTCTCAGGCTCCATGCCAAAAAAAGAGTACTGGGTGAAGTATGAAGGTAAATTCTATCCAAATTATTAGCCAAGATGTGATCTCAGTGATAATGGATAAAGGGACATACCTCCTAGGGCAGGTGTAGAAGCAACAGACCGGCTGATTAAAAATTTACTTTACTCCCAGGTCGAGAAGTCTGTGTTATTCTGGTCCAGTAGGAAACATATGTTACAGGCCATTGATTAATACAGAAGTCCCCCTTTATCCTTAGGGGTACGTTCCAAGACAGAACCCTAAATATACTATGATTTTTTCTTATACACACATATCTATGATAAAGTTTAATTTATAAATTAAGCACAGTAAGATATTAAAAACATTAACTAATAATAAAATAGAACAATTATAACAACATACTATAATAAAGTTATGTAAATATTCTTTTTCTCTCAAAATATTGTACTATACTCATCCTTTTCCTTGTGATGATGTAAAAGTGTAAAATGCTTTAAGTCAAAAATTTTCTCCTTTTCTCTTAAAGGAAGCACTTTATGACTTCTCTTTGGCATATTAGAATTGCCAGCACCACTACTCTGTGCTTTGGGGCCATTATTAAGTAAAATAAAGGTCACTTGAACACAAACACTGTACTACCTCGATAGTCAATCTGATAACCAAGATGGTTGCTAAGTAACTAATGGTTGGGTGGTGTTGATATAGTGGACAAAGGGATGATTCATGTCTTCCACAGGTCGGAGTGTGACAGTGCTAGATTTAAAACTTATGAATTGTTTATTTCTGGAATTTTCCATCTTATATTTTTGGACCATGGTTGACCACAGGAATTGAAGCTGCAGAAAGTGGAAATGCAGATAAGGAAGGACTACTGTGTATATTTTTGATTGTCGTCCTCCATTGTATATTAATTGTGTTGGAAGGGATTGAACTTCCAAGTTAAATCTAGTCATATCACACAACAGGAAGCTAGATCTGGGCAAAGCCAAGAATACAGCTCATTGCCTAGAGTAAAGTTTAACAGACTAAAGTGTGTGGACCAACCTTCCTCCCCACACCTGCATTTGTAAATAAAATTGTATCAAAACACAGCCACATCCATTCGTTTATGAATTTTCTGTGGGCTGCTTTTGCACTGCATTACAACAGCTAGCAGAGTAACTGCCTCAGAGACAGTATGACTCACAAAGCATAAAATATTTAAGATCTAGCACTTAATATATATCTATATACTTCCAAACTAGAGAATCCTAGTTTTGGATCTGGCTGCAGCAATGTGATTGCTTTGGGGGTAGCACACTACACACACTTTCAATCATTCACTAGGACTCACAAGACCCAGAATCAGTTATACTTAGGGTAATGTTTATCACAGAAAAGAGACACACAATAGGATCAACAGGGAAAAAAGACGCATAGAGTAGAGTTTGTTAGTAACTAAGCACAGGTTTTCAGTCTCCCTTCGTGGAAGTCACACAGAATGTACTGTTCCTCAACAGTGAGTTGTAGCACTTGCAAAGTGTTTCTACCCAAGAAAGTCTGCTTGTCGCAGAGTGCAGGACTTTTATTGGAGGTTGATTGTGTAGATACATTCACCTACATGGCCATCCATGATTTCTGAAACTCCAGACCCCAAGAAGGAAACCAGTGTCCACTAAAAAACAGCTTGTCAGTATAAGCTATCTTGTCAAGTCGGTATAGGGATACAGGTCTGGATGGTCTCCTTGGAGGGAAATGAGATAAGTACATTTGAAATTACCTCAACATACCTTTATGGGAAGAAGGCTGCATATGGATGTGGTGTAGTCAAGTGGTAACTAACAGCATTTCCCCTGCTAAACAATACCTGGATTTCTTTTGGAGAACCACCTCTCAGCGAGAAGTTATTTGCAGGATATACTGACCCTCTGTTTCTGGGTTGGACCCTAACAGCTTATCCTACTTATCTAGCCACAGTGATTGTTTCAAAAATTATTACCTGATCAGATTTATGGCAAGAAGAGCCTTTTATAGATTTCTATAGAAAGCTTTCTACTCTTGTGGAAACTTTTTTTTTTTAAATATGCTCTTTTCATTTTGTTTAGTGTGCAATTGTGTGGCCTGGATGTTTGCCTGTCACTTTTGCTACCATTAATACACCTTGTATGATGTCCAAGCTCAAAAGTAGGTAAGGGCAAAACTATGAGAAATGCAGAGAAAGAGAGCTGGAACCTGGAAGACATATGACCCTGAATCAAACAGCTCCTCTAATGCTCATATGCCTCTGGGTTTCCTATTAGGTGAGAGGGAAAAAAAAATCTACTTCTGTTTAAACCGATCTGTGTCACTAACAGTAAATATTCCTGACTACTAAAGTATCATTATTCTTCCTTATGAGTGAGAAAACTAAGACATAAAAAAGTTAAATAATTTGTCCACAGTCACAACTAGAATGAATGGCAGAGCCAGGATTCAAGAGTAGTTCTCTTTATGTCTAAAACTGACATATTTTTCACCTAATTCATGCAGCCACTAGATTTAAAGTTCCTCGTTGAACTTATCTTGCATTCGCCACCAGAATCAGCTATATATTTGAGACTTATCATACATTCAGATGTTACATGGAAATTTGTTGTAGCATCATTGAGTTTTTTGTTATCCTTTTATTTTTGTATCTCTTTTTTCCCTCCACTTTATTGAAATATAAGACAATTTGTTGCTCGTATTTACATTGTACAATTTGAGTTGTTTTTAAAATTATAGTTGACATACAATAATATATTAGTTTCAGTTGTATAGCATAGTGAATAGAGATCTATATAAGTCACAAAGTTATCACCCCACTAAATCGAGTAGCCCTCTTCCCTCTTACATATTTATTACAACATTATTAACTATTTTCCTTATGCTACACTCTATATCTCCATGTTTATTTTGTAACTATTCTTTTGTACTTCATAATCCCTTTGCCCTTTTTCACCATCCCCTCCAATCCCCTTCCCATCTAGTAACCCTCAAAATATTCTCTGTATCTATGGGTTTGTTTCCATTGCCGTTGTTATTGTTTGTTTTGTTCTTTAGATTCTACGTGAACACAAAATCATGTGATATTTGCCTTTCTTTACCCAACCCATTTCATTCAGTGCAATACCATCTAGGCCCATCAAGGCAATATCTTTTTTCATCCTTTTCCTTTTAGTCTGTGTCTGAAGTGAGTCTCTTATAGGCAACATACATAGAGGTCTTGTTTTCTTATTCATTCATCCACTCTATCTTTTGCTTGGAGCAACTAATT
>NW_006494614.1:35280735-35342897 GCF_000325575.1 Pteropus alecto | reverse complement strand
GTTTGTCTGGGAATCTCTTTGTCTGGCCTTGAACTCTAAATGATAACGTTGCTGGATAAAGAATTCTTGGATATAGATCCTGGGTTTTCATCATGTCGAATGTTTTGTGCCAAGCCCTCTGTCCTGCATAGTTTCTTTTGGGAAATCAACTGCCAATCTTATGTGTGTTCCCTTGTAGGTAACTAAATCTTATGTGTGCTTTTCTCTTGCTGCTTTTAGGATTCTCTCTTTGTATTTAACCGTTGGCATTTTAATTATAACGTGTCTTGGTGTGGGCCTCTTTGGGTTCATTTTCTGGGGGGACTCTCTGAGCTTCCTGGAGTTGAATGTCTATTTCCTTCACCAGGTTAGGGAAGTTTTCCATTATTATTTCTTCAAATAGCTCTTCAAATAACTTCTTGTTTTCTTTCAGATACCCCTATGACCTGGATATTTTTACATTTAATTTTGTCCCATAGTCTCCTTAAATTATTGTTATAGTCTTGGCTTCCATTTTTGTTTTTTGTCTCCATTCAAGTTCTCACTGAGTTCATCTATACTTCTAAGTTCATTGGGCAGCTTTAAAACCCGTGTTTTGAACTGTGCATCTGTTAGATTGCTTGAATCAATTATTCCTAGATCTCTGTTCTGTTCTCTCATATGATTTCTGCTTCTTTGTCTTCCCATTTTGGCTGCCTTTCTGTGTCTGTTTCTATGTACTAAGCAAAGTTCCTAAGTCTCCCGGTCTGATTAGTGTGGCTTTGTGTAGTAGGTGTCCAATGGCACAGTTCTGAGAGGGGTTCAGCTGCAGGCCAAGTTTAGCCCCAGCTTGTGTCCCTCTGGGGCCACCTCTTAAGATTCAGCAAGCAATCCGCAAATGCTGGGCTTGTAGTTGCCTTAAGAGGCCATGCCAGAAACCAAGGCCAGCTGCCACCAGTGTGGGTCTTGGGATTGGCTCAGTAAGGAGCACCAGACTCACCGAGGATACAATTGAATGTGGTTTAGGTAGGCCTGCGAGTTGGGGGAGGCGGAATTTCAAGAATCCCTCTGGGCAGAGTGACCTCTCTTATCCAGTTTGATGACATCTCAGCTATAGTGGGGCCGTGTCCACACATTGGGAGAGGGGAAGGCTCACTCCTACAACTCAGTTTCCCCCTGTAAGTCCCTGGCGTCCCCCGTGCAGCTGACCAGGCGCTCAGAGCGAACAGGCCCATCAACTGCAAAATCTGCTGGCGTACACAGCCCATTTAAGAAGAGTCTGCAGCTGCTGGTTGCCGCTGCTGCAGGCTCTGTCCCACTCAGCCTCTTGGGACTAGGCAGCCTCATGTCTTTCCCCCCTCCGACCTTCTACTGTTGCAGGTTGATTAATTATTTTTCTCCCTAGTTGTACTGCATTTGTTCATATACATCCCAGGTGACTTTGCTTCCTATTTGTTCCATGTTTCTGTCCCAACTTTGATGTATGCGGTCGCAAGAAGGATGAATAAATCTTCTATCATCTACGCCATTTTTAAGTCCTTTCAGCATCATTAGTTTTGTAACTGTTTAATCTCTACAAATTGAGAGTATATGAACTTTAATGTGAAAACAGAGTGAAGACCAAACTGACTAGCTCTTTGGTTATGTGCTTTCCTCATCCTTATCCTCTTCATACACTATTACTTTATTCTTGAGTCATATATGGAGTCTTTGTTATTTGGGGATTCCTTAAGAACAGATTTTAGGTTCAAAAGCTAGTTCTGAATAAAAACAGTTGAATTTAACTTCTAGTAGCAACAACCACTGCAAATGATTTTATTAGGCTAGTCTATAATTGTATTTATCAAATATTCATGCTTGTGTATAATCTCACTTATATTCATGCAGGAAAAAAATTACTACGTATGTCCCCAGAAAGAAAAAGGTGAAGTATAACTGTGGGGTAAATATCTTTTCAAATATTCTCATACTGTGAGCCTATTATAAGTGCAAAAAGATTAAAGTTATAGTATAAAGGTATATATTTAAATGACTACAAATAATTGTTTAACTGGAGCTGCCTAGGGTACATCAGTAACCCCTAAATAATCAAAGGCTATTGCTGCAGGCAAGGTCCAAAACCACCTGCTTGTATAAAGAACTTTAGATGACAGGACTGATATTATGCATGTATATTGATACTTCTTAAACAATGACTTAAAAAAAATTAAAAGTATCCATCCAAAACTGACAGAAGGCAAACAGATTGAGAGTCGAGTTTGTAATTCTGTTACCAACTCATCCTTTGCCTTGTGTAGAAACATAATTTCTTAGGCCGTTTCCTAATTTCCTACCCTGTTTTGTTATCTAGAGGAAAAAAGAAAAGTCAGGTTACACTGGAACTTAAATAGATATCCTTTACTCACCCCATACAATCTCAAGCAAAATTATGAAATGCGATAGGTTTATTTTCTTTCCTAAGTCCACCTTAAGTCCTACCTTTGTATAAAAGGTGTACTAAACTAGTTACACTATTATTTTAGATTTTTTTGTACAACCAAAGAAAGAAATACATATTACAGCAGACTTAATAATTTGCATATATAGAGAGAGAAAGGTAGAAAACATAAATTTTGTTTCAATTATATACTTTAGTATATAGTTTAAATATATGTTATACATAATTATGTATTATATATGTAATATAATGTATTATATATTTATATACATATATAATTGAAACAAAAGTTATAAAGAGCAATTCTTACTGGTACTTTATGTAATGCACTGTGACATTTTTAATTCTATTCTGGCCTTTTTTTTTTTTTTTTATTTGTTAAAGGCCAGTCACAACCTGACTTATTAAACTGATTTCAAAACCCGCTAATGGGGTATGACTCACGAATTAAAAAGCAATAATTTCCAGTAAGAAAAAAATATTTGTCAATGTCCAAAATTTCTACTTTAGTAAATTAAATGGCAACAAGGATAAGAACCAATTGAAAGAGACCTAACAGTAAAATATAAGACAGTGAGGACACAGGAATACTAACTTGAAAGCTTTCCCTGAACTTGGGAGATTCTTCTACCAAGACAGTGTTTTCTTCTTGCAAAGCTGACAGTAAGACCACTTATCCCAGCCTCCCTTACAGTAGGTATGGCCAGGATGAAACTAATGTATGCCACTTCCAGGACTGGTTATGTCTTCTTATGCAGGGTCCCCATCCTCTAGCCTCTGACTTGATACAGATCAGCAGAGTGGTCTTTAAAGCCAGAAATTGAAAATAGCAAGCCTAGATACCATAATCACTACTCTCTGTTTTAAAAATGTGTTATTTCATCTGTTTCTTATGATTTCTGATGCATTTGGAGATTTTATATATATATAAAATTATATATATGTATATAAATTTGTGTATATATATATTGCTTTATCTTTTCTATGATTTTTCTTTGATTATTTTTCTTCCTTCCTGCCTTAAATTAATCAAATTTTCTTTATTCCCCTCTATTGATTTGGAAAATATATTTAGTATTTCTATTTTTAAATGGTTGCACTGAAAATTTAAGAAGTATAAATGACTTGAAGTCAGCCAGCATCACTACCAAGGCCCTGTCTTCTCTATGTATTTTCCTTCTTCTGGGAGTACATTATTTTAGTACTTATTTCACTGAAATTTAATACACACTGAATTGTCTTAGTTTTTGTTTGGTAAATCTTTATTTACTTTCTTCCTACATGACAGTTTTGCAGGGTAAAATTTTTCATAGTAACAGTTGTTTTTTCTATATTTTAAATATACTATTCATTTATGTTCTCGGTAATTTGAGTTCTCATAGTAATTTCTCATAGAAATTTGCATTTAAGATTATTTGCATAAGAGTATTCTTTCAAAGATAAGTCATTTTTTCTTTCTATTGGCCCTTACAATTTTTCAATGTCTTTGGTGTTTTTCAAATTTCCAATGGTACATGCAGTGGTTTTTAAATACATTGCTTTAGATATGATATGCTTCTTTATCCTGGGACTCTTGATTTCAGTAATTTGTGGAAATACTATCTCTGAGTATTGGCTCTCTCTATTTTCTGTGCTCATATTCTGGAAAGCCTATTAGACATATGTTGAAATGCATTATTCTACGCAATGTTGCTTAACCTCTGAGCTCTCTCATATTTTTCATCCTTTAATCTTTTTTTTTTTGCTATTATCTGAAAGATTTACTAATCTTTCAGCTCACTAATAGACTCTTTAGAGTAATCTAATAATCTATTTAAGCTACATATTGCATTTCTAGATTTTTTCAACTTACTAGTTCTTTGTTTATAGTGTTCTATTATTTCATTATGGTTTATATGTGTAGATTATATGTTTTTATATTTTACCATTTTAAGCACACAACTTATACTCATCTTTTATACTTTTCTAATGTTTCAAATTCTTAGTCTTGAGAAAAATTTAACTCTTGTTTAGTATGTCTGTTTACTCTTTCTACTGTAGAATATTCCCAATGTACTTGATAATTTGTGTGTGTGTGTGAGAGAGAGAGAGATCATTTGTAATAGGCTATTTGTTTTCTTTTATTTTTGCTGTTGTTTTTATCGGGCATAGGAGGTACCATTTGTTCTGATTTGGGAAAGTGTCCTCTGTAGAGACATTCATCATTTCTTTCACCAACTGTTCAGCAGCTTCACAAGTAGAAAGTAAGATTTTACATTAATGTCTCATCTTGTTTTTCAATAAGTCTTTGCATTATTTAAGTTTTAGATTCTTACACTGTATTTTTTTTTTCCTCTGTGGGAAATTTTTCTTCCAATCAGACTTCGAAATAGGAACAAGCTAATTTTCTAATCTTCAATTCACAGAGCATTTTCAAATTTGTACAAACTTTGGTTTCATTTTATAACCTTGCACTGTCACTGGGCCATATCATCTACTTCCTCAAGGGCTTCAATGGCCCAGCCTCTAGCCGTTAAAGCCAATATCTCGGTCCACTGCATACTCATCCCTAACTTTTTTGCTCAATTGTCACAGCATCAATTTGAATTCTTACTTCTCTGGCTTTGAGGGTTCCAGTTGTTATATCTTTCCCTTGATAGGTAGAAATTTCCTCTGTTCTTTTAAATTTGCAGGGAAATTAATGTTTGGGTCATATTTTTTCACAGCACTGCTATTTGTGGTTGAAAATGATTCTATATGAATTTAGGTGACCATATTGTCTTATTTTTCCTATTTATTTATTTTTTTTTAATTTTTTTATAGTAACATTGGTTAATGAAATCCAATGAGTTTCAGCTATACACTTTAACAGTAAGGCATATATATATTTACACTGTGTTCACCTCCCATAGTTGGATTTATAGCATCCATATCCCCCCTTCTCCCTCTTCTCTGGTAACCACTAGTCTATTGTCCATGTCCATGAGTCTCTGTTTGTTTGTCCTGTTCATTTGTTGCTTTTAGATTTACATCCCACAAATAAGTGATACCATGTGATTTTCAACCTTTTCTGTCTGGCTTATTTCGCTTAGTATGATTATTTCAAAGTCCATCTATGTTGTTGCAAATCGCAGTATTTTGTCTCTTCTTATGGCTGAGTAATATTCCATTGTAAATATATGCCACAGCTTTGAACTAGTGAAGAATCATAAAATGTTTAGCTAATAAATCTGGTTAGGTGAATTACATGTAATTTAGAATTTTATTCTATAAATAAATTGAGGTAGAAACAGATCTAGTACATTGAAATATTAAATTCTGAGTTAATTAATCATAAAAGAAAAAAATTGATAAATTGGACTTAAAAATTTAAACTTCTGTTTATCCAAAGATACTATAACAAAATTAAAGGCAAACCTTAAGCTGGGAGAAAATATATTTATTGCATATATCTGACAAAGAACTTGTATTCGGAATATATAAAAACCTCTTACAAAATATTAACTTTTAAAATTTATAATAAAACGGGCAAAAGATAAGAATTGATACTTCCTAAAAGATGTTAGATGGTTATTAAGCACATAAAAAGGACTCATCATTATTCCTCAGCAAAATGAAAATTAAATTCACAACTAGATATTCCTTTATATGTATTAAATAGTGAAAATTCAAAAAACTAACACCACCACCAAATATTGATGAGCAAGCTGAGCAGTCGGAACTCTCTAGAACTCCAGGTGGGAATGTAAACATTACAACCACTTTGGAAAGGTTTGGTTGTTTCTTATAAATTATTTGTATACCTACCTCATAACCCAGTAATTTTACTCTTAAGCATTTACTCAAGAGAAATGAAAACATATTCAACAAAAGATCAGTACAAGAATGTCGCAGCTTTATTTCTAATAGTAAAAAATATGTAAACAATCCCAGTGTTCACCAACAGGAGAATGGGCAAACAGATCGGGTTATAGTTATACAATGGAATACTAAGCTCATAAAAATGAGTAAACTGCTGATACAATAACATACACGATTCAAAGATATTATGTTGAATGAAAAAAAACCACAAAAGTATACATGAATCATATGAAGTTCAAAAACAGGAAAAACTATACTGATAGAAAACAGAACAGTGGTTGCCTCTGCATGTGGGATAGACTAGGGACTGGAAGAGAGCATTAGGGAACTTCCTGGAGTGATGGAAATGTTCTATTCCTTGATTGAAAATTGGGGTTATATCAGTATATACACCTGACGCATATTAAATTGTCACTTAAAATACTGTCTGTAAATTTTACCTAAAGTAAAAAAAAAAAAAAAAAATCTGTGGGTAATAAAAATTGAGAACAAATATTTAAAAAATCTTATCAACAGGATAAGCAAAAAAGTATTACTCCAAAATAGTTTTTCTGGAGTTTCACTTTGTCAGGAGGACCAGTCTGAATGCTTTCTAGAAGCTTTATCTATCTTTGAAGTTCTGGATTGTTTCTCATGCCTTCTAAAAGACAGCACAAAACTTTTTATTTTTACAGATAGTATAGAAGTAACCTAAAAGAGTTACATAACCATACAGCTATTTCACTCTTCCAAGTAAATGTCATTAAATAAAATGCTTACATTGTTAATGCTTGAGGCTTCATCTTAGTGCTAAAATCAAGACTTTTTTCATCATCAACTATAAAGATTATGAAGGTGAACTAAAAGGCAATTCTGTTGTTGATGTATAAGGCAGAACCAAACACAGCTTGTCCATCTGTAGCTCTCAAGTTTCCATACTGCCATCAGGAAGAACAGTGTGGGTTTTGTCAATAAATTCAGCACAGTTGACATGGATATTTAAGACCCACAGGGAGCAGAGACTTACAGCATGCTGCCATTTTTGCACAAAAAGTTTCTCATATTCCTATAAAGTCGATGGGAAAGTAATAGGAGTGTGCTCCCTGAGGAGCTGGTCCTTTCACACATACTGTCATAGCAGATGCAGCTGGTGTTTCAACTATTTCACCTCTAGATCCCCAGTGAGGAGTCTTAGGAAAACTTTGGGAGGTGCCGCATACGAGGGAGAGCAATGGGCAAGAAAAATGATCAAGAAAAGACAATGAGAGCAAACAAATCATAAACATAAGGAGATAAGTCATGGGCTTCAGTTAAGCCACAGATATAAAAATGTTTTCTTAAAAATTTAAAAACTGTTTCCAATGCAAGGGAAAAGCAACTATCTTGTTTTGATTTGATTTAATTTACTTTTACGGCATCTCATTATGTAAAATTAAAGGAAAATAATAGGCCATCCCTTGCTTCTCTTCTCTAATATTAGAGTTCAGCAGTCTGTGTCCATCTCTAATTCAGAAAACAGAGAAGCAAAATGAACAGAGTTGTATCCTTGCTCTATCTTTCTGGGACTAGATTACCTCTCTTCTTCATTTCTGTTATTACTTCTATTATACTTTAGTGTACGTCACCTTAAATTTTCACCTGAACTTCTGAAAGTGCCTGCTAACTTGTCTCTATGGTACTACTTCTGTGCCTTTCAAATATTCACTATCTAGTACTCAGATATCTCATTAAAACACACATAATATGGTGTGCTAGATTTCAAAACATAGACTCCAAAACTATGGGTTGAAATAATTGTGTATTCACATATTTCTGAATCTCTTATTTCAGTCCAGACCAGCACAGTAGGCCAATGTGTATGAATTAGTTTCTAAACAGAAAAACTGGATGTCCTCCCAAATTACTTGATGAGAATAAATGCTTGTTTGAACCAGCTTGTTTTGTCTATAGTCAGAAAACTCTTTCCAAAAATTCACTTGATAATATTTAAGAAATTTTTAACTTTCGGTAATATATAAACAAAAAGAGAGTAATGCCCCCACAATTCTGTCCCCGACCCCCAAAGAACCAGAAAGTAATAATGTTCAATGCTAATATAGATGCAAAGAAATGGGTTTTCATGGATTGTCAGTAGGGATGAAAATTACTAGAACTCTTTGGAAAAAAATGTATTACAATATCAAGTGTGGTAGCTAGCCACTGTCCAAGCTTTCCTAGTGACCCCTGCCGTCCCGGCTCTCTGATCACTGCACAAGAACTCAGTGACCACTCCAGGATCCAGTAACTAAAACGAACTCTTAGTTCAGTGGGGACCCAGGCCCTGATTCAGGCTCTTTTATGATACTGATGATGAAATAATTTTAGTAACAAACCAGGAACGGGACATCAGATCAAAGGAGGTTGTGTTGTCTTATTGGTCTTATTTTTAAGAAAAGATGCATGCATGGTCACAGATAGAAGGGAAGGGTTGGATAGAGATGTAAATGTTGAAATCAGGTAAAGATGAGGTAGGAGAAGATCCAGGGTGCACAGAAGTAGGCATCAGCTTTGAGTATTTAGGGAACACTTATTGATCTGGGATGGAAGAAAAGCCGGGAAAGGAAAATGGGCAATTTTGTAGATTGGTAGGTAGGAAGATGATGAATTTCCTAGCCAGGGGCATTTATCTATTTATTTATTTGTTTGTTTGTTTGCAAGTTAGGGTGGTAGTAAGTCAAGAAGCTTGAGGAAAGCAGTCAACATTTTCTATAAGTAATGCGGTCACCAGCTCTTTCCGCAGGCTTCCTACCATTTAATAGATTTGAAGCTAGGAATAAAATACTAGTATGTGTTTCATTCTCTTAATGCCAACAGCAAGAATTATTAACATTGCACCATGTTTTCTATGCCCCTACATGCATGTATACTCATAATAAGGTTTTTATTAGTGATAATAATCACAAAAATGCGATTATTCTATATGTTACTCAGAATTTACTCATTAAATTCTAATTTTTCTCACTCATTATATGTAGTAGTCTTTTCAGTAGCTGATATGTAAATATCTACTCTTTTTTTTTAGTAATTGCATAGCATTCAGTAATATGCTTTTGCCAAATTGACTGTTATTTTCTTCTCAATGAATATTTATGGATTATTTTTGCCCCTACAAACAATATGCAGTAAATAACAACAAATACATCTTTGTATATATATATTAGAATTTCTATAAGATTGCTCAGATTTTTATATTTATTTTTATATTGCTTAGATATTTGAGACCACCTGCATGTAGAATGTCTCAAAACTACTTTTGATACAATATGTCACTCTACACTGAAGCCTATACTTTAACATCTTATCTCATCACTAAACCTCTATATAAATCAACTTCTTCATTTGTCAAATGAGAATAATAGTATATGCCCTTTAGGATTATCTTAGGGTTTAAGAGTGTGTGTGTGTGCGTGTGTGTGTGTGTGTGTACATCAAACATAGTTCATAGTTCAGAGTAAGCACTCACTGATTATGTATGTAGTCCTGGTAATATAGTGACATCTCATTGCCCTTTTTACATTTTTTGATTACTGTCTGAGTTAACTTTAGCCCTTCTCTCCTCAGTCATGCCTGAGTGAAGCTAATCATTCAGTGCACCCAAGAGAAAGAAAAGAAATAAACTAAGGGAGAGATAGTGAATAAAGAATGTTAAAGCAGATGTTTAGAATCCTTTTTTTTTAATTTTTTTAATTTTTTTAAAAAAATATTCTTAATATTGGTATGCTTTATTTTTTTTTCCTGGTCTGCTGATCAGCTTCAGGTTGTTGATTTTATTTTGTGGGTTTTTTTTTTTTCAACACAGTATAGAAAACAGCCTGAAACATTGTTGCCATTTGAAAAAAATTAGCTCTCTTTTTTACCTGTATATTGCCTAATTCTCAAAACCATTATGAATTTACTTAAATTTATCCCATGATCACCCCATTAAAGTGTCAAAAATGTATTCAGTGCTGACTTAATTCCTTCAGACAATGTTTATTCATCAATAAACTTTTTGGTCTTAAAGGGTCCAGTACTCTCTACCTTTGTTTTCTCAGCCTCTTACCATTCCTGATATCACAAAGCACAAAATAGAGGTCAGCTGAATGAATATTCAAGATAGTCTTTATTTAAAACTACATATAGAGCTATGAAAAATAAATCCAACAAAATCTGCTTTTTTTAATTTGTTTTTGTAATATTTCGTGACTGAGTACTTTGAATTTTGTAGAATATTTTAATTTTTTTAATTCACATATCAAAAAACAAAATGAAATGTTGATGCACTTTATATTATCAAGTGTCTAAAATCATTTTTTAAGACAGAAGCAAAAAGTAATAAATACAATCTTCTGAGAGCATGAATGATTCCCATTCTCAGAGCTTATATAAAAAATAGATGCTAGTACTTATAATTAATTATAAAAGTATCTACCCCTCCATTTCCCTTTTGTATTTAATTTGATTTCTTATACTTAAATACATGTTATATAATTATTTCATCACTTCTCTAGATAAAAAAGAAACAAAAATATTTCAGGCTAATATCACTAATAAAATACTTCATCTTACAGATGAATCTGAGTTAATAAAGGAAAATTTTTCCAGGTATCAGCTTTCCAAAAATTAGTAAAGACTAAAAAAAAAAAAATTTTTTTTTCTAGTCTGCTGAATGTCTGGGCCTAACACATAGGTTTTCCTGCCTCAAAATAGAGTTCATTGTCACAATCCCGAAAAACAGTGTTATATCAGCTATCCCCATCTTGACTCTTTCCTGAGTCTATAATCAGATGTCAGTTAAGACCTCTGATAACATTTTGTACCTCTACTCTGTTTCTTAATTTCCTTAAATTATAATTATGAAATTACCTTGCTTTCCTCTTCCCCACCCTCCACTCATATTGTACATCACTTAAAGACAGGGATTCTTTTTATATTACCCTTTACAGGGTCTTAAATTATACCCTTAAATTAGTACATTCTCAGTAACTTTTACTGACTGAAACTTATGCAAGCTACACATTTTTTCTACTGAGCTGCAAAGCTACATATTTTTATAAATTTAGTCATGAAAATGACCTTGTGCTCAAATAAAGAGAAAATTTTTTTGTTAAACCTAGTGTCCCTGTGATAAGTTGGGAAATAATAGATAATACCAGCTACCGTCTACAATTTTTTATCCATCATGTGTGTCCCTTCTTTCAAGAGGCATCTGTATCTACCACACATCTTTGAGGTGGGATTATGTGAGACAAAAGCAAATACCTATTGTCAATACCTCAAACTCCAAACACCACCTATGGTGTTTGACTGACATGACATATACCTTTAACAAGAGCTGTCTTACAGAGACTACAGGAAAGAGACAGGCAGGCAGACTTCAGACAGTGACTTAAAGTGACTGGCATTCTTCTGACAGTTTCCTTTGACTCGAGCTCAAGTCAATTTATCTTCCTACTCCACATGGATTTCTAATTTATAAGTGACTGGCATCTTAGGAAAAGAGGAGAAAGAAAAGGAAACATTACCAGGGTTTAGGAAAGCAGAACAGTCCAGTTTAAGTGCTTCAGTTTTCTCTAGAAACAACACCTAACATCTGCACTTTTACTTTGGGTCCATATTAGAAAAGTGGAGTGTTTTTGATGCCCGTGTGAGATTGACTTCTGTTATTTTGGTTTAACATTCATTTCCCACTTTCTTTTTGTGACAACACTTTTGTTTTCCTTTGGGTAAACAACCCTCTCCCATCCCCCGACTGCCCAAACAATACACATCCTGTCTCTAGGAGTGAATACATAAACCCAATTAGTCTCTCAGTTTATTTCATTCTTCATCAGTAAGGAAGCTTTCATCTACAAGTAAGAGGTAAGCAACTAAAGGTAACGAATCATAATTAAATAATTAATTCCAAGTTATTTCAGCAGCTTCATAATTTTAAGCTGTTGGGTAGATATCCATAAGATTCTCTTAGCTTTTTCATCATAGTTACACGACTGCAACTAGAAGAAGTGGAAGAAGGGTGAATGCTAGCGTGGAATGAGAAAGACACTCTTCTCATATTCATCTCATCTTCTATCAGAGAGAAAAATCATTCGCAGAAATCCCCCCAGAGACTTCTATTTACATCTGAATAGTTACAACTGGGTCCCCCAGCTGTCCTTAGTTACAATAAGGAATAGAAAATCAAGTATCTGGCTTATTGAGTGTCTAGGGTAGGAATAAGATGAAGAAGTCAAGGGGAATAGATGTTGCTAAAAATCACTGATGGGGAACTATCCGATGGTATCTGCCAATACATTCCTTTGGCCACTGTGATTATGTCAAGGATGGGCATGTAAGCCAATCCAGGCCAATGGAGCTGATATGAGTTCTCATAAGTGATCTGTAGTTAACCAGCTTTCTGCTTTAACTAATAATGTCATGCCTCTGGTAAAATATAGTGACTGGTAACCGTACACACTAAATGTGGTCTGTCTAGTACAACAATTTTATGATCGAGTCATCGACGTTTCTTCTAAAATTTATTATAATTATAAAATACTATTAAAATATTGAATACACTAATGAAATATGAGTAAAAAGAAAGGAAGTTGTCATTTTCATGAAAAGTCGAATGCTTTGGAAAGACTAGATAAAATAAAATCCTATAGAATTAGATATGGGTGGGACATCATTAACAAATGAAGTTGGGGGGATTATAAAAATCCATGACGTTTCTGTGGTCCAGCTGCATCACCAGTTTATGCTACTTTAAATATATCTAAATTTAAATCATAAATGTTTCATTATAAAATTTATGCAACAATGAAAACACAGAGCTCTTAATCAGGAACTCAAAAAAATTCTGGATTCAGGTCCCACCTAAACCAGATATAAACAAATAAATACCCTGCATTAGTTTCTTATTGTTCATATAAGTAATTATAGGAACTGGCTTAAAGCAATACACATCTCTTCTTTCATTTTTAGAGGTCAGAAGACTAAAATCAAGGCGTATTCCTCAATTCCCAGTATTATATTTCTTTTAGAGCCTTCAAGTGAGAATCTGTTTTCTTGCCTTTTTCAGTTTCTAGAAATTATCTACATTCCTTGGCTTGTGGCCCCTTCCTCACATCATTCAAATACTTGATTTCATCATCATATTTCCTATTTCTGATTCTGATCTTCCTTCTTCCCTTTCATGAGGACCATTGTGATTACATCAGGCTCACCATAATAATTTAGGATAATCTCCCTATCTGAAGGTCCTGAACTTCATCACATTTGCAAAATCTCTTTTAATCTATAAGATAACATATTCACAGGCTCTGGATATTAAGATATGGAAATCTTTGGAAGCTATAATTTAGTCTTTTACATTTTCTTCTCTATTTAGGTCAGTTTGCATTAATTTTTTATATATTTCAGAAAAAAAATTCCTGAATAATAGAACACATAAGTTTAAATGGATAAATTAGAAGGTGTCAAGGATAAGGATTGATGAAAATGTAGTAGGGACAAGGAAATAAAAAGCAAAAGAACATATACAAAATTAATACAAAAAATACATTTAAAAATTATATGCATATAGAATAAAATATAGAAGGACAAGTTTCTGTCAATAGGATAAAATCTCTATCAGGAGTTGGAGACAATGGGTAAAAAGAGATATAAAAGGGGAGAGAAAAATTTTTACATATCATAAAGTCATAATCAAGTGCAATATTAATAAAAATGGACCCCATCAAAGTCAAACTTACTCTTTCCACACCCTAGACCAGCCTCTTTGTTCTTCTGCAAGGAGAAAAATGATTTGAGATAAGTTAAACACATTTTAAAATTAGGGAAATGTCCTTAGTTGGCAAAAAGATTCATATTAAATAATTGAAGACTACACAAGGAGGTAAGTTCCAATTGTAATTGATGGATATAAATTTAGTTTAACAATCAGTAACTATTTAGTGCCTACAATATGGAAACCACTGGAAGGAAAAATTATCTTCTACCTTCCTCCCAGGAGTTAGAGGCAATCTGAGAGATAAAACATATGTACAGAGTTTCACTCCTGGTGTCCAGAGGATGTAATGAATAAACATATGCCAGTTAAATGCAAAGATATAAAAGTTCTTTTAAATCTCCCATTTCTACTACATTAAGTGTTCAGAGATTATTTGCAGGCAAAATATGATAGGAGGAGATATCATTTCAACATAAACAATTTCATATACTAGGACTTGAGATGCACACACGATGCTAATCTTACATGTTGGCATATTAATTTTTTATACAATCTCTATCTCATATCACAGAGGAGACAGAACTCTGATGCATGCAATCACCCATCTATGTCCCTGCCATCTTGAGGAATCCTAGTTTCATCACTGGATCCTCTGCATTTAGCCAGCAGTCAAGGAAAAAAGATCATGAAGTATGATGCTAGAAGTTCTAGGGGTCTAGACTGGTCTGGCATTGGCACACATCAGTTCTTCCCATATTCCAACCACCAGAACTCAATTGCATGGCCCCACGTAGATGTCAATGGTCTAAAATCTAAGCCAGCAGTTTGCTCAGGAACGAAAGGGTCTATCTGTCATAGTTTCTATTCCCTTAACTCTCCAAACTAACCATTCAACTTAGGAGGAAAAAAATCAATTCTAGCAATTGAATTAACCCATGTCTACCTCATGGCAAAATAAAAACAGCAATCATTTTTCACAATCCTTTCCTGGTCTGGAGCGACTCCTGCTGAGTCTAGACTAACCCCACAAAGCAGCAAACCATTCTCTTCTAAGTCAGTCCTATCTATTTAATTGCTTGCAGAGCACAAATCCTTCACAAAGTGAGAAGTGTCTTCATGACAGTCAATCCCTATTCAGCCTAAAACGGAGAGATATGTTCAATTTGCTTTTCCTGACCCATCTACCTCTCATGAACCCACAAATAAAAAAAAATAAAAATTTATCTGAGAGGAAAGGAAAAATTACCTTCAAATCCTCTTCTTGATTAGGTTGCTCCACTAAAAAAATCAACAACGAAAACTAGGTTAATTTCTGTACTAACTTATGAATATATGCTACTGTCGTGCATTCATTCAATGACACCATGTCTCAAGCATTATGCTAAGCACTAGAATACAGTGGTAAACTAGACTATTGGAGACTGCTTCCATAGTCTCCAGGTTAAGATCTAGTGTGAAAGACAGTAAATTCAAAAATAATAATAAATAGATAAATAACAATTGTGACAAGTTTGACAATTTCATATGCTTGCTCTTTGACCTAAGTCATCTCACCCATTCATAACTTCTAATTAGCATGAGTAGTCAAGTTCATACCTATTTTTACCCTGTTTCTTTCCTGAATATGACATTGTCAATTTCAACTGATTGCTGAATGACTACATAGGTACATACATATTCTGTTGCTATCACAGATATCCAAAACTGATTCAATCATTTCCTCAGAATGAATTTTCTCATGCCATTTCTCTCAACTCAGTTAAATATATTAACTCCTTTCCAGGTCTATATATCTGTAAGTTTATGGCTATTGACTCTCTTTAAACTGTTCCTTGATCTAAGATTACACTGAGCAGTCATTCTCAAATGTATGCTACTCCCCATGAAGACTAAACAAGCTAAACAAAGGAATTTAATCCCAAATTTGCTCCCAATAATTAGACAATAATTTCAAAATATTTTTCTTGCTAATAAGAGGATTTGTAGTATCACCTTTACACATGGTAGACAGCAAATTAATATTAGTTTGCACATTTCTTCCATATTGGGACTATTCACTTACATCACTTTTTTCTTTCTGAGGAATTGTTTAACACACACACACACACACACACACACACACACACACACCCCATTTTAGTCAATATTTATTATCATCTTCTGTTCAGGCATTATATGTGAGAATTCTGACCTTTCATCTTAACATTGAAGAACTGAAAAGTACGAATAAATGAAAGTCAAATCAAGTGGTTAGTTAGTACATGTTTTTTAATCCATTTTATTATTGCTTTCTTAAAGTTGTCAATGTACAACCTTAAACTTAGCAGGCATAGTAGTTATCAGGCAAAGGAGTTGGCATATCTTCCATTCTTGTTCAGATGCTGGTTTGCAATAATTTTCTGAAATCCACAGGGGATGTTTTGGATAGAAGCTGTGAGACAGCTAATCAGAAAAAGATATTCTAATGTTTAGTTATATTACAGTGTAGCAAAGGCTCCTAGGGGATATGGAAGAAGCCCCATTGGATGATTCATTTTAACAGGGTTGAATAAAACAGAGAAAAACAACTATCTGAGGAAATCTCACACTGATAATTCTTGAAATGAGCTCGAACATGTGTTTTCTAATTTCTGTGATGCTTTTTTATCTTTTTAATTTATTCTTGTTTTACTTTCTTTTCTTTTTACCCTCTTTAGTTTTATATTCCATATCCATCAGCATCTAAGATTTATTTCATTTTTGCTATAGGCACTGAAATATTGACAAAGGGAACAGAGACATTTGGAAAACACAAATTTTAAAAAAATTTTAAGTTAAATTTCTTAATTCTTCCTATTTGCTTTCTAGGTGTAAATAGATGATACGGATATATTAGGCATTGTTTTAGAACATTGTAAACCAGAACATTACCATAACAACCTCAGCCACTGATAACCACCATGAGAAATGAATTCCCAATGGGTATGGAGTCCTTGGCATTTTACACAGAATTTTTCAAACCATAAATGCACTCATTATTTATTATAATCATGAAATTAAGTAGTGCTGTTAAGTCATCCTTCAACTTGTCAAAATTTGAATGACAAACTTCAACTTAAAGAGATTAAAAGACTTGTTCAAGGTCATGTTAACAGGTAAGTGGCAGGCTTCTGATCCTGAGTTATACATTTTCCAGAATCAGCCTAATAATTAAAAATAAGACTAAAAACATTTATATTTAAACTGTTTATAAGTTTATATTTTGACTAAGTTTAAGTCTACATTTAGACCAAATATTTTAAAATATGGGACTTATGAAATGATTTAACTAAACATTCTCTTGTTGTCAAGGTAAACTTAAAATCTAGAGCCTGTGGGTTTAGGTGCTCAAGTCCTATCCTGATAGCTCTTATCTGAACCATTGTGATCACGTTAACGAATAATCCTTTCAGAGACAGTGATCTAAACCAGTCTCATCTTGTCAGTTACTCTAGTCCAATATTTGCTTTGGGGCTTCCTCTGAAGAAAAAAATATATATGTACTTCAAGAGGGAGGCATAAAAAAGGAAAATATTAAAAAAAGGATAAACATGTGAGAGAAGATAAATATTCTACATATAAGTTAAGAATCATGGTATCAATCAATCAAGCAATCTCTATAAATCAGTAGTTCTCAAGTAGGGGTCCATTTTGTCACCCACAGGACATTTGGCAATATCTGGAGATATTTTTGGTTGTCACAACTGGGGTGTTACTTGCTACGAGTGGGTAGGGGCTATTAAATAGCTCACAGTACACAGGACAGCTTCCACAATGAAGAATTATTTGGCCCAAATTGTCTATAGTGAAATCCTGCTATAAATAATGCAAACAATTTAATTTTCATGCATTTAATGACCTTATAAAAGTAATTTTACAATTCAATTGTTTGAAGTTTTTGATTAAAAATATTTTTCTAAGAAATTACCAAATATTACATGGCCATCATAAAAAAACTGGAAAAGAAAAAGGAGCATAAAGAAAAAAAAAAATAGAGTCATTTTAAATCTCTCAATCCAGTGATAAATACTATTAACTTTCCAGGGTCTTTTCTTATAGATTCTCTCTTACACGAATGTTCACATAAATACTGACATTCTAGGGACAAAATTACAATTATATTATACTTTCCAGTAATTTACCAATATATTGTGATTAACCTACCTATGTCAGTAAATCAAGTATTCAATTTATGGATGTAACAAAGTATATCAACCAGTCTCTTTTTATCAAATATTTAGATTAACCTCATTTTTTTCTTGCTATTATAAACTATATTGTTATGAATATTCTTATGCATAAATCTTGGTAAAATGTCTGATTATGTTTAGCATATCATAGAAACAATATTTGTGGGTCAAGGGATATATGCAATTTTATTTGATATATTTTGCTAAATTTAACAATATAAAAAATTACACTAATTAACTAACTCATAATTAGTTTCTGTTGTAAACACTTTTAATGGCATGTTGAAATCATTCCTTCAATTTCTGTGACAAAAAGAAAAAGAAAAGATCTCATGATGGTTATATGTATATATGGATGAATGGTCTGAGTATATAATCTTTAGCAAGAGCATAATCCTCAGTTTGTGGAGCTAAATAAGAGGTTGTTAAATCACTCTAATCCCCAATTTATGTTATTTCAAGTCAATAAAGTAAAAAGAGCTGACTTAAACATACATGTGCATTTAGGTACTTTTGTAAAAAGAGAGACATGATCGAGATCAGCATTTAGGAGAAGCAGAACCCATAGCTAAAACTAAATAGAAAGAATGTAATCCCCTCAACAACCCCCACCAAAAAAAATTACTGGGAACGGCGCTGATTTTCCTATTGTTTGTAGAATAGGGTTATGAGACGTTTTTTATAAAATGGAAGTATGTCCCTGTTATGCTGGAAGGTTTAGGGACACCCAGACCCCTGGCATTTGGGTTACACATAAAAAATGTTTAAGGAGAGAAAAAAAATTCAAGGAAAATGTCAAGGCTTGCGCATTATTTTTTGTTTTCCAAAGCCAGAGGGAAAATGCCACTGTGGCAGCAAGAGAAAATATTTTACTGTTTTTTTCCCCCATTTGATGCCTTTTTGTTGAATATTAGAAATATATTTATGAAGTACAATTTAATACATTTGCTAAAAATTAACATGGAGATGAATTTTCTACTAATTAACCTACTCTCAAGAAAAGGCAGTAGGAAAATGCTTGTTAATGTTTAAGCTATAAGACACACTAAAATGCAGGCAATATTTCACTGTGACACCCAGGAGACCCATGCGTGACACAATATAGAGTCTATGTGTATCTCACTCTCCACAGGAACTAATTTTGAAGCACCAGAATGCTGTGAATTGGCTGTAAAACAATGTTGAAGAAACTCAACATAGAACAGAAGGCACACTTTCCTTAGGAAGAATGCTGATAAAATTTTAATGAACTAACACGTTGTCATGGGGATTTGTTGCTATTCATTAATTCATTGTGCTGTTCCTCTATAGTTTTGCTGAAGTTGAGTGACAAATTGTCAAGTAGCAGTTCTGGTAGTTTACACTGCCTCATTGATACCCTAAATTTAGGGGGTAAATTCTTTTAGAGACTTACCCCATCACATGCAGGGTAACATATTTTTCAGCAGCATGTATGCTCAATTGTATTTCAAATGAAATTTCATCTCTAGGGTAGGCCTTTGACTCTGCAAAACACTGGAAATAATCGCAAAATGATTGACAGCGCTAGTCACAGATGGGGACTATCATAGGAGCCAGAGCTGGGAAGGCCCTACCATACAAAATAGTCAACTGGCCACTTATGAGTTAGGGGTAAAATTCTCAGTACAAAAGAATAATTCAATAATAAAATCGTAGTGTACCAGAGATTGGAGGGACCTCAGAATCAGTCTAACTGGTTCTTTATGCAAATGAGAAAAGTGAGGAGGCGCAGAGAGATTTTAAAAATTATATAGGATATGAGTGGCAGAACAAGGATTAGATACTATATATTTTTGACTTACCTTAATTTTCTTATTATAGCCTTCCTGAGTTTTTTCTCTTGTTCACTTTCAATAGTTTTCATGTTTTCCCCCTTAAAATTAGCCCTAATGGCAAAATAATGGGAAACATTATCCCTGGGGTGTAGGAACATAGCCAGAAGAGGCCTATCATCAGTTCTCATATTGTTCTCAAATGAATACAAATGTTACACTATAAAGATTCATGTTTGTATTAATAGAATTTTCCAACTCTTTGAATAAATTGATGCTCTACAAATATTTAGAAAACTTGTCCAATACTTTATATTCCTCCTTGCTGCACACCCAGTCTATGATAATCAGGTGAGCATCATCGATAAAAAGCAGTCAGAGAACAGATTCTGATGAGAGGAATGTGTCCTTATCACGGTCATTATTAGAGTATTGATGAGACTTGATTCCTGCTTCTGTGCCTTGGTGGAGGCCAGCTAAAAGGGGAAGCGCAGACCATTCCGTGGTGATAGAGGCGTTGAGAAGAAGCCAGAAGTGAAAAGAACCCACAACCTGGCTGCATATATTCATGTCATATTTGTAGAGACACCTAAAGATTAGGGATGGAGAGGTTTTTGTTTTAGTTTTAGTTTCAGTTTTTTTTATCCTATTCTCCTCCCACCTGTGAATTGTTTGAGAATATTAGTTTTATATAAATTTGTCGACTTCCTACTTCTATAGAACACTGAGGAGATTCAAATTCATAATATGCAAATATACTAAATGCCTAAAGCAAAAGGCTACAGAAGAAAATTTTTAAAAATTTAAAAAATCACTATTAAACCTCGATAGCTTTTTTTTTTTTAATTTTAAATCCTGGCTACTCAGTGTAGCCATTGAACCATCAGCATCACTTGGGATCTGCTAGAAATACAGAATCTCAGGGCCCACCCCAGACTTACCAAATCAGAATTTGCCTTTTAATAAGATCCCCAGATGATTCATATGCACATTAAAGTTTGAGAAGCTCTGGGCTACATCAAATAATACCAAGGTAGCATCTTTACATGTAGAGCTAATAACACACATAACACATAACCCAAACAGTGACACTTACTGGCATCTTACTGCTCTGTTGTTCCCAGCAGGCAAGAATAATTACTACTATATTGCATTGTACTTTTTAAAAATGTTTCTACTGCTACCTCTAAAAGTTTGTTTAACCAAGTGTTATATACATAATGAAAATATTTGCTATTCCTGATTTCTTCACAAGAAATTCAATACTTGTAAAATACTAGTACACTTATATTTGCTAATGGCTATATTCAAGTAATAGCAGCTAACATTCACTGGGGGCTCTTTATGTAAATGTAAATGAGCCCGTTATCCAATTTAATCTTCTCCACAACCTAAATATATGGCCAATGATATCATCTTCATTTTATAGGAGAAATTAAAGCACAGAGGTTAAATAACTGGAGAACACAGCATGAAGTAAAAGTGGGTCTAAACCCATGAGAGTGGAATCTGCCATCCACCATACTAGTTTTTGATTAAGCCACTAGAACTGGAAAATAATGCTTAGATCAAAACAAGTATTTTTTAACCCCAAAGTTAGTCTTTAGCCATGACATGTTTCTATTTTTTAGAAAACCTAATGACTAATAATTATGTGTCCACAACACCTGTAATGGCCTTAAAAAAGAGAGTAATTAGCACTATATTAAGGAGTTAAGGAAATCTCTAATGCTAATCATTAACTTTAAATAAGAATTGAAGTCCCCCCAGATGACAAAAATTATTGATACCTTTTACTTAGTAATTTTACCTGAAACAAACTCATCCTAAGAAAAGTCAGAAATCCATCTGAAATAAATCAGAAGTATTATTTCTCACACAGTCATTTATATCTTTTCAAATTTAACCTGCAAGAAATCCAACCTTAATGAATTATGTGAATTATGGTATATTCATACATTAAAATATTATGGTGTCATAAAAATTATTTGCAAAGAATGTGCTATGACCTGGGAACATGTTCATTAAGTGAAAAAAGTTGTGTATAAAACACTATATATCTCTACAAAATATGATATATTTTTTCTGATACATATATTCTAAAAGTAACTATCCATAAGTGTTTGTGTTATGTTTATATTTTTGTTTTTTCTTTATATTTGGGAGTATTGTCCAAAATAAATAGGCATTATTTTATAAACGACTTCATAATTTTTCTAATTAGGAAAAGTATGTTCTTCATTCACTAAGTCTCATGAGCCTTAGTGAGTTTGGCTATTTGTTGGAATTTCACAAAATGCATTTAAATTTCAAACTTTTTGCACTTTACAAAGCAGGAACTTTGACTCATTCAACATTTTCCTAAGTAAACAAATGCAAGTAAAAAGTTTCATTGGTATATAGCCATCAAGTGCTTATTTGAAGATCTCAAGCCAGTATTTAATTATGGGCTGCCATTTAGTTTATGTATGTAGCAGATATTTGAATTGATACACACATAAAACACAGACTATGAACTAAAGCAAAATAAAAGCCTCAGTAGATTTTAGCGGATGTCACTCAGAGTTCCGCTGGGCCCTATTTAAGAGCAATTAGAGATTTACTACCTCATTATCATTTACCTCATTTTAAAACAGATACCGTTGTCACCACCTGAAAGTTTCCTTTATTTCTTCCATTGAACTGTTAACAATCATGAATGGTTCAAAACAAACTTCTTTTTGAAATTCCTGGTTTTGAACACCCTTTTTTCATAGGCAAGGCACAATTTTACCCTCTCGTATTTATGTACATTTTCCTATCGATGGGGCTCCTAGTAACTTCCAAAATTATTTCCATGAGTATATGCATAATCCCAAGGTGAATTTTTTCCCTTAAATATATTACAGTAAACATGAGGAAAGTGAAAAATATCACTAATGATCAAATTAAATTCAGGTGTTCTAGCTATTTTCGGCATAGAGTTACGTTTCAGAACTCTATGTTAGTGAAACTTACGCAAGCAGTCAAATGCTGGCTTTTTAAATTTAGACACAAAAGAATGTCCAAAGCAATGGATGATATGCCATCATGTGCTTTCCAGTAATTAATTTGTTACGAGCCCCCACAAATAAAATAAATGCTGAATAATACAATGACTTCTGTTGTCAAAAGCATCCTCCCTCTCACTTCTGCCTTTCTGGCTCCTGACATTATTTCTTGGTTATTGGTTGACAGTTCAGTGCCGTGAGTGTTGCTCTTGCTGTAGGGTTAGCAGAATAATTGACAAACCACAGGGATCGGATCTCTGGATTAGGATGGCCAGACTGTCAAAACAACCATGACATACTCTCACATCAGCTTCACCTGCAAGTCAAGGCTGTGAGAAAAACATTCACCTTGGCAGGGCCATATGGAAAGTATTTAGTTTAAAATATTTCCCACTGTAAAGTACACTTCAGCAAAGAACAGAAACAACATAACATCATTTTAAAATATAATTCATGAAAAAATATAATTCATTGAAAAAATAATTTATAGAAAAAAATTCACCATGGTCATAATTAATTCAAGCATTTATTATAAACATCCCAAAGTCTTATTTCTTTTACCTAAAATTTCTTTTAAATTTCATGAAATATCCTTAACTTTTATTAAATGAATGGCATATATTTGGGAGAACTCTATCTGTATTGATAGATGTGTTTATAAAATATTATGTATGTATGTATTATGTATGCACACAATCAAAGAGGAGTGTGTTAACAACCTAGTTTTATGCTGTATGTATAATTTTGTTAAAAAAAATTTGTAAACTTTAAATCAAATTGATGCCTGTATGCAATTCATATTAATAAGCACCATGACACAAGTTGTGATTATCAATTAGAGGGCTATATACATTTCCATCTTAAGAAACACAGTTTAAGAATGTTTCAAAAACTCTAAAATTGCCACTTTAAACATTGTCTCTAGACTTTCAGATTCCTATCATAGATCTTTGAAATGACAGCTCAAGTGACATCTATTTATAATGCAGGCGTATTCTCTGTATGAAAACATAGATTGCAAAACCGTTAAAGGGAAATTAAAATGCAAATACAAAAAAGGGTTATTTACTTAGTTCTGTGCCAGCTAACACATGGGATATGGACACCTAGGATTAGAAAGATCCAATTATTTTTAAAATATAAAACTTAAAGAACTTACTCATGCACCACTTGGGTCTTGGAATGTGATCAAAATAGTTTTGGAATAGTTAATCAGTATTTTTCCATCAGAGTCAAATTGTTCAAAACATTAAAAAGAAAAAGCAAGAAGCATGAGTGAATATTATTTACTGACAGACACTTTACTTTAACAAATACTAAAATGTTCAAAAACAAGGATTGGAATAAAATGACTTTAAACTATTCATTTTTATCTTGGAAAACTGACTTTTTTTTTTTTTTTTAATTTCATTAACGTTTGTGAATAAAGAAAAAAAAAAACACACAAAAATTTATTGTCCCAAACAAACCAGTCTTATTTTTCTACTATTGTGCATCAAAATATCACTCTGGAACAAACTGTAAATATCCTCTCATTTTAATGCCTATTTTGCTTACTTAAAAAGAACTTGGGTCTAGAGTTGGAAATAATAAGGCTAGTAGTATGCTCTGAAAGATAGAGTGAATTTTCAGAAACTTATAACTGATAAATGCCAACCTTAAAAAAAAAAAAAAAAACCTACAAGCCATCAGAAGCAGTTTTCTGTGGTAGAGCAACCCATAGACTTTTATACCTCAAAGTGATCTTATCCAGTGTTAGTTAAAAGAAAAATTACTAAATGTAAATTAATTTAATCTTAATCATGTCACCATGAATTAGGCAGGTACTACTCAGGCAAAAAAAAAAAAAAAATGAGAGGTTAAATAACATTTATAGGTTGCAGAGTCAGGACTTGGACCAACTGAGTAACATACTTAGCTCCACTACCTCGAATATAATTGAGGTGTGCTCTCCCACGTATGAAAGCAGAAGTAAAGTTCTTCCATATTGCCATTTTTCTTTACGTAATCATGGCTTCTGTTCCATATGTAAACTGTTAGGTAGCTAGTCAGACATGAACAGGAGGAACAAATGAATAGGGGCTCAGCCCAGAGACTGCCCAAAGAACACCCTATTGGTAGTTAGAGTCCCTCCTGCATCCCCAGAGACAAAGAACAGGAGGGTCATAGTCTTCGCTGGCCTAATCCAGCTACAGATGCCTGTACAGCAGGTACTCCTCTAATTTACCTACAATTTAAGCTTCATTATAATACTGTGTTTATACCTGGTAGTTCATGAATCTAATTATAACAGACTGTATTCTGGGTAAACACATGCACACTAGGCAAAGAGTTATGAAGCAGCCAGGTGTCAGTTAAAATGACCTCACTTGCCAATCACCTAGGAATGCCTTTGGAACCACCCATCATGGCCCAGATATATTGCAGACCATTCCACTTCTGGACCCTTTTTTTGCCCACTGGGCTCTTTCTTTTTTGTGGCCATTTTGTATTGGTTACAGCGCTGGGACCATGTGCCTCCTTGGGGCATTCTTTGTCTTTCTAAAATATGCTTTTTTAAATTTTTTATTTTATTATTAGTTTTGAGTATACAGTACATTGGTTAGACACTTATATAGCTTATAAAACAATCCCCCTAATTGCTCTTTCTCTCTTCTGGCTCTCCACCTAGCCATTATGTGAATGCTAACTGCATTCCCTATGCTGTGCTCCCTATCCCCATGACCATCTATCAACTACTATAAAATATACTTTTAATAAATCTTTTCTAAATCTCAATGATCTATGATTCTTCACCGTGTGCCTTGAAGAAGAACCAAGGGAAAATGCTAACTACACTTCTGCGTGTCATTATCCCTCTCCCTCCCCACTGCCTTTGGGGCAACATCGAACACTGATGGGCTTCAATGGTGACAGACCATATCAGGACATTTTCAGTAAATTATAAGAGAGTCAACAAAAACAGACTTAGAAACAGAAATCAAAAGGATCATTGCCAGAGTGGAAGAGGATGAGGGGGGATGGGGAAAAAAGATGAAAGGGAATATGGTCAACAATATTGTGATAAATTTACACGGCAAAATATGATTACTAGATTACTTTGGGGTAATAACACATTGTAAGGTATAAAAATATTGAATCACTATATTGGACTCCTGAAACTAATATAACTAATATATTATATATCAACTTTACTTAAATTTTAATTATCGTTTATAGCTTCAAATTTGTTCAAAATGATCTTGAGTTCCATAATTATAATGGAAAAAAGCCAGGAGGAAACTTCTTTTTATTAAATTAGCCTGTTTGTCCATAAAGTTCACAACATTATCAATTACCCCACATTACTGTTATCATATTATTACCTATAATGGAGCTCTAAATGCTAAGGTGTTGGACCAATAGAAATCCTAAAACTTGATTAAGGCATTTTTACCCACAGGCTGGACTATATTTGAACTATTTAAGAACATTTAAGCAGTTACTCAGCTTTTCACATTTTTCAGTACCAACCTATACTTAGAGTTCACCTTTGTGTTACTCCTAGTAAGTGTCTGACACACAGTAGGTGTTCAACAAGGTTACTTTCTAGCCTTTTCTTTTCTCGAGAGCATAGCTGAAATTTGTTATCACACTATGAAATTTCTTTTTAATTAGTAGGATTTTCCAAATTAAAAAATCAGTGGTCACCAAAAAATATATGAAATTGAAGTCAAGACATAACAGGTATAAAATTTATGATCGCAGCTGTTTTTTTCTCTAGTTGGCAAATGTTGATTCTGCTAGAGGTAGAGGTTTTGGTATTTGTGGATGTAGTTAGTGCAATTATTGTCTACTCCAATTTAATTGCCTTTCCAATGAAGACAACTAAAAAGAAAATATACAAAACTAATAATTCATATCAACACATCATGAATGTGACACTAATAAAGAAAACAAAGTAAGAATTCTGAATAGGTTAGACAAGAGAAGGAAATTTTTTTCTTTTGCTGCTGAAAAAACCTTTTTCAGCTACTGATGTTTGTCCCTGATCTTTATCTCTACCACAATACTTCCAGAAGGAATCATGAATGGGGAAAAGAAAAAACTTAATGAAGGAAATGATAGAGCAGTTAAGGTACAAAGAGGTCGATAAAAAATAAACAAAGAGAAAATAAAAATAAATTACAGATTGAAATCTAGAAAATGATCCTAAAGAGTCAGATCAATCTCTTTTTTAAATCCCTTAACAAAAATTTCAAAGAGATTGAATGATTTCTATAGAACCAAAACTTGTAATAATTTCAAGCTGGCAGAAACCAGGTGTAAGAATTTACTTCTCAATGCCTCACAGAGAAGAGTGGAAAGCATCAGTGAAGGAATATAACTCCAGCATGGCGGAAAACACAGGCCCTCAAGAAAGGGTTGTGAAAATAGCCCACATCTCTCTAGTTCTTTCTTCTTATTTCCATTCCTTGTAGTTCTTTCAGTGAAGTGCTGCAGAAGGGGAAGAGGAATGAGAGAAAGGGTTGGGGTGAGGGGTTAAGGATGAAGTTTGAACAACACAGAGACCCATTAGCTTCATGTAGTCCTAGCCCACTATATACACTGTAAATTTATAAACTGTATATACATAAACATATATGTATATATACATATGTGTGCATGTGTGTGTGTGTGTGTGTGTGTATGCATATACACACATATTCTTCTTAGGGATATGTACACTCACACAAACACAAGCACATATATGTATGTACACACATATCTCTTTTAGACAAAATAATTACTCAAAGATTACTATTATCATTATTCCTTGGGTATAAATCAAATGTTATGTTACCAAAGCAGATATACATACGAAATATTTAGAATTTCTCAAGCTGATTTTTTGTATGTATTTTTAAAAGAGTCATAGGCAAAAAATCACATAAGCTTTAACTTTTACAGTCTAGAAAACAATATAGTCAGAAAGTTAGCTCTAAAATGCCTCAGGAGGCAAACAGTTGTTTAATGAGTACAAATGGAATAAAATTAAAATGCAGCCTAATAAAATAACTTCTAAATATAAGTTAGCTCAGTCATGGGGCTCAAATAATATTTTTGCTCAAAGGTACATAGTTGTAATCTGAGAAAAATATGAATGTAAATGAAAAAGAAGAAGAATAGGAGGAAATTTTAGCCATGATATTATAGAAATACGGAAGAGGTAAAAAAATAGAAATAAAATTATAACAATAAGATTTTTATTATGCTATCTCTCCACCTCCCAATAAAAGTTTATTATGCGAAATAATGATGCTTAAGATCTCAAAGAGATCTGGGTATAAGCCTCAGACAGAAAAAATTCAACTCTCATTTGTGAAGAGAATTTTAACACAGAATTTTTACAAATGATTCATGAGCTTCAAGACTGGTTAGAATTCTATAAACCAAAGCTCTAGGATCGTTTGATTTTAATTAGTTGAGATATGCACGAGCCAGGTCCCATCAGTCTTTAAATGTCACCGAGTTTCTCAGAAGGCCAGGGATATCTCAGTATCTTACAGTTCAGTCCAAATTGGCCTCCAGGAAACCATGAAAAAGCCTAGGAAAAAAATCAAAGAATTCAAGAGACATTGATCATTCACATTAATTGGCACTTAGGCTGGTTAAGTATCTTTTTAATTCATATTATCTAACTGCTCTTAAAGAAACACATGACAATAGTTTCATAAAGGAGCCATTGCAATGTGGGACATTTGGTCTGGGGGCTAAATTCTGCCTCTCCACCATAGTGAATTGATGAGGCCACCTAGGGAGGAAATCCTGTGCCTTCCTCTAACACTCAGCACTGACATTTGAAAAGTCTTTCAATCCACATGTAGAAGACTTCATGAGACCATGAAAATGTGCCGATTGTCCTACACACCCATGCCATAACCCAGTTGCGATGTCACTATAGGCCTGCTTGACAACGCTGTCCTAGGGGATCATCTAGGCCTCTTTCCTAGATCTTCCAGGAAAAGCTTCTTCTCTCAGTGATTCTTGCTCATTCATGTCAAAACTACTTCCTGACCACAAAAGATGGCACATACATAACCCACTTTGCTGATATGCATGTGTCAACCCAGCATTGAACAGTTTCTTATTCTGTCACCCAAAACCCCAAGTAGCAGTCTACCCTAAGTAGCTACCCCAAGTAGTAGCTAGACTTTGTCTTAGCATGAATGGATTTCAAACAATATTCTTGAGCAAATAAAAAAATTGGTTTACAAAAATCACCATGGTCTAATTACATGTACAAAAACTTAAAAATTTAAAACCAGAGAAAGAGAGGAGGGTGAGACCAGGAAATCTTCACAGAAAGATTCCAAATTGCTATTTTTTTTAAATCAAATTTCTCCTTCAGAGAAGATGAAATAGATATACTCTTCCCCATACCTCCTACCAAAAATCCTGAGCATTACTTTTAAAACAAACAAAAGAAGATTCTGAAAAGTGAGAAGAAAAAGAGAAGACAGACCTCAGTACTCCACTCCACAAAAAAAAAAAAAAAAAAAGACTTGATGGAGAGATTGCTGTGTTTTCTTTTTACCAAACTTGCAGCTGAAGATGCTGGTAATTGAGAAAAGCCAAAGTATATAGACCAAAAATTTCCAACAAAAACCTGTTCTCTCTAGCTAAAGAACCAGGAAAAGACAGCCCAGCAAAACAGAAAACTTTTAGACATTAACTACTTTACTGCATCCAAACACTATGGAAAAAACTTCTGCCCATGCCAGCAAGTAGAGAAGACTTTTAGAGGAGTGAAAATATTCTGTATGATACCATAATGATGGATGCATGTCATTATACATTTGTCCAAACCCATTACACAGCTGTCCAAACGAAGAGTGAACCATAATGTAAACTATGAACTTTCGGTGATTATGATGTGTCAATCTAGGTTCATCAACTGTAACGAATGTACCACGCTGGTGTGGGATGTTAATAATGGGGGAGGCTATTCATGTGTGGGGTTAAAAGGTCATATGAGAAATATCTGTACCTTTCTCTCAATTTTGCTGTGAGCATTAAACTGTTTTAAATAAAATAAAGTCTTTAAACAAATTGTATGGAAAGGCAAAGGAAGCTTAACAGTAAAAAGAATTTTGAAAAAGAATAAAGTGGGAGGAATCAAACTACCTGACTTCAAGATTTATTATTTAGCTACTGTAATCAAGATTGTGTGGTATTTAAGAAATAAATACCTATTAACATTATTTCATTATTATGTTCAATAACAATGCTAATAGTAACAACAATACTAATACTACTAGTAATAAAAGAAGACTATTGTATTGGTAGAGGAACTGACACATAGAAATGGAACAGAATAGAGAGTGCAGAAATAGAGTCACACAAATGTACCCAACTAAAGTTCAATAAAGGTTCCAAAGCAATTCCATAGGAGAATAGCTTTTTCAACAAATGGTGCTGGAGTAGTTGTACATTCATAAGCAAAAAAAAGAAAAAAGAAAAGTAAAAAGAAAAAGAAAAAGATCGAAAAAAAGAAAGAAAATATCTACCTAAACCTCACACCTTATATCAAAATTTGCTCAAATGGATCAGACTTAAAGGGAAACATAAAACATTTAACTTCTAGGGGAAAAAAAAAATAGAAGAAACTTGTTGGCATCTAGGGATAGGTAAAAGCATGATTCGTGAAAGAAAAACATTGATAAATTGGATTTCATCAAAACTTGATATTTTACTCTGTGAAAGACCATCCTAAGAGGATAAAAGACAAACTAAGACTGACAGAAAAGCTTTACTAGTCAGTCACATACCTAACAAAAGACTTAATCTGTCTAAAATAAAAATACAGTTAGAAAATTTCACCTAAAAGATATACAGATATTAATTTTTATTAGCCATCAGGAAAAGGCCAAGTTAAAACATAATGGAATATTACTACATACCTATCAGAGTGGTTAAAATAAAAAATAGTGACAACATCAAATGCCAGTGAAGATACAAATAAACTAGATCAATTATAAATTGCTGGTGGAAATTAAAATGATACAGATATTCTGGAAAACTTTTTGGCAGTTTCTTTAAAAAAACCTAAACATGCAAGTATCATACAACCTAGGAATTGCACTCCTCTGCATTTACTCTGAAGACATGAAAACAAGTTCACACCAAAACTGTACAGAAATGTCATACTAGGTTTTTCCCTAATAGTCAAAAATCTGGAATCAACTCAAGTATTTTTCAATGGGTAAATGGTTTATTAACAAACTGTGGTATATCCATACCATGGAGAATTATTCTGCAATAAAGAACAAATTATTAAAACATGCAATAACTTGGATGAATGTCTAGAGAATTATGCTGAGTGAAAAAAAGCCAGTCCTAAAGGGTTATATATTGTATGATTCCATTTGTACAATGTGAAATTACAAAATTATAGACAAGTTGACAGATTAGTGGTTGCCAGAGGTTAAGGATGAGGAGGGGGTTGGTGGGGTGGAAGGAGTAGGTATAACCATAAAAGGACAATAGGAGGGATCCTTGTGGAACATATCCTTTATGTGTTCCATATAAAGACTGTATCAATGTCAATATACTATTCGTGATATTGTGCTACAGTTTTGCAAGATGTTACCATAGGGGTTAACTGGGCAAAGGGCATATGAGATGTATCTGTGTTATTTTTTACAAGTGCATATGAATCTATGATTATCTCAATATTAAAAGTTATTAAAATATAGGAAGGAAATTATATGAGATAATTTTACATAATTTTATTTTGCATGTTAGATTTCAGCCATTTCCCACTGATTTTCATGCTATGGAACTCATAAAAATAAAAATACATAAACACTTTTTAACTGTGGATTATTCTACTTTAATTGAAATAATAAACTCTTAAAACCTTTTTAAACCATAAAATCCCCTTTAAACATGAAAGTCTTTTCCAAGTGGTTTATATTTTAGATGTACCACTTCATTGTTCACAAAACTCAAATGACTAGTTCTCTACACATCCATTAGATAAATGAGGAAAACTAAAGTTGGAAAAATTAAAACCATTGAAGAAATATTTTATAACTAGTTAATGAGCAAACTTGGAGCAGAACTCCATTTTTATAGACTTTCTACCCAGAGTTGCCACCATCAGAGTAGGATAAGACTAGAGCACTTTGCTGGTGGGAATGTAAATGGTACAGCCCTCTGGAAACCAGTTTGGTAGTTTGTTAAAAAGATAAACATGGAACTATCGTAGAACTGGAAGGGTAGATGTTACAGAGTAGATACAGTAGCTGATAAGAATCATTCTGGTTCCAGTATAGATATGGAAAGGGAAAAGAAGAAAGTTAAGAGATCAATTATGAGTTCCTGCAAGGGGAGTGGATATTAGGGACATGAAAACATCCAAGAAGATCTGAGGAAAATCTGAGACTATGAGTGACAGTGCCCTGCATCCTTGAACATGGCATAGGAAAGACAGCAAACGTCTTTGAGAAGGCGGGCACTGAGCACATGATGCTATATTCAATGTGGCAGCAGGTGGTAAATTACAAAGAAACGAGGTAGTTGCTTAGGTGGGTGAGCCTTGTAGAATCTTGTAACTCCATAATGATACAGAGGTAATAATCTTGAGAGTAGCAGGGAATCTCTAAGACAGAGTCCTGAAACAAGTCAAAGAAGACAGGAAAGAAAGTTTCCCTTAGAAAGAAACAACCCTCGATATGTGTGAACTTTGAATTGACTGAGAAGTTACCGAAGTGAAACTAAATATTTACTTGGAAAACACTGTTTTAAGTTAAAAAAAAAGTCAAGTTATTTTTATTTATAGAAGTATCTCTTCATCCTCCATAAGATACATGGAACTCCAGAGCAAAATGATGAATCAAATTTTAAAAATCAACATTTTTTTTCCAAAAAATTTTGTGAGATACTTTGCTCAGCCAAGGATCAGCTACAAATACCATGTGATACATGGTTTCTTCCCTAAAGGCACTGGTAATATATTTTAAGTGACAACACCTGTATTTTATTAACGATTTTGGAGAAGAATCAAAAAAGCCAAAGCTTTGTTTGACCCTCGAAAGATGGCAAGTGTTAAATGTTAGTGCTAAATGTTAGCACCATGCTACATGTGAGAAGGAAGGTTTAAAGTTCAATCTCTTTTTCATATTTGTCAGAATAAGCCATCTTGGATCTCTGAAAAATAAAAAGGAAAACATAACCTAATAAACTAATCTCTCCTATCACCTAGGTTATAGATAACCACTCTCGAAAGAAATCACTTTCTGGTCCCTAGGAAGTTTCTCCATCTATGTGTTTATATTTTGGATACACGTGGAAGCTTCGGGGGGATTATAGGGAAACCAGTAAGAGTGATCCATCTTCTCTGACTGATATACTCCCAGGTGCACACCTTGGTTGTGTTCAGACAAATGATTTAACAGCAATCACTATTGCAGTCATTTTCCCCTTAAGTATCACAGGTTAGGAACCTTTTGACATGAACATTTTGATGCAGATATACAGATAAAAGCAATCTAAAGATATAAATACAACTTTTAAACTGTCAATACTGTGTCCAACAGATAATTCTGACCCGTTCCTCATCTGTATGTACTCCTTCATCCACCAATAACTCCAAAATAAATATGCGCTTCTCAAAACTTCATTCTGAGATCTGTACTGATCTCCTTATTTGATATCTGCACTCAAGCGTCTCTCAAGCATTCCGAATTTAATGTGTTCAGAATTGAATTCTTCTCTTTTCCCACAAAATGTCCTTCTCCAGTGTTCTCTGTCGCTGACCACTAACCACCCAGGTCATCACACCAGTAATCAAGGAATCATACCTGACACCTTCTTCTCCTTCACACACTCAAACCCATTATCAAGTTACATCAGTTTCATTCTACTTCCACTGCCACCATCCTGGTCTAATTCACCATCAATCTAGATTTATACTAGCCTCATAACAGGTCTCCCTAATACTATTCTTCTTACCCATCTCCAATTTATTCTCCATAACTACCAAAGCAACCTTTAAATACACTATCGCCCTCCTACTCAAACTCCTAAATGAATTCTCACTGATCTTGGATGGAATCTAAGCTCCTTGTTATTGTTTTTGAGAGTTTTCATGATCAGGCCCTATTTACCTCTTTACCTTATCTTGTTCCCCTTACCCTCACCTACTTAGTTCAGCCATGCTGGCCTTCTTTTGGTCCTCTAGTGGTCCAAGTGCTATCTCTTTTAGAGCTTCTGTGTGGAGCCTGCCTAACTCTTCGTTTTCCATGTTGCAGACTTAACTCCTCTATAAAAAGGATCTTCTCTGAACCTCATTCTAAATTAAATTGCCCATTATATTCTCCTAACACTCTAATATATTTACTTTTATAGCAAGCCTTCCTTGATGTGTTATTATTTACTTATGTGTTTCCTTATTATTAAAGTCTATCTCACTAGCTGTAAGTTCCATAAAAGAAGGGACACTCTTTTGTACACTACTGCAGTTCAGAATATGGCACAGAGAAGTTTCTCAATAAATGTCTAATGAATAAACGAATTAATGTATTATTTGTCACCTACGAGATGGATAGCAGCATTAGCTTAAAAGACTAAATCACACAAATAAACAGACAATAAAAGCTTCCTACCTTTTGAAGGAGGTCATCAAGAGAATGTGAGCGTCAATTGACCTGAGAGCTGGACCTTTATAATCTGAGGCTCCCCGTCACCTTCCCCGTCTTGAAATGTAAGTTCCATTTGCCTTCCCTAAGCTAAAAGGTACACCAAGGACACAGCCTTAAGATAGAAATGTATTGCAGAGACCATCTGGACAGTATACCTGACTGTATAAACTTTTAAGATTATGATGGGTAGGTACGAGATATACTTGTCTTCCAGCCATCCAAGATAAGCCTCCTTTGTAAATTCCCTTGCTTATTAAACCTATCACCTACCATTCCAGAGTGGTCTGCCTCTTTCTTTGGTCTCTCCTTGTGCTCTGTGTATAAGCACCAGTTTTTGAACTGATACTACTCTGAAATTAGAAACACCAATACATATATCCAGTTCCTATAAAACTTAAATGAAACCCAATCATTGAACATTTGATGAATGAATAAATTATTAGTGACACATTTACAAAATGTCTAAACGTATGCATATACTCAGAGGCTGTAATTTCCACAATCAACACAAAATTAGTTAACCTGAAAATGCATTAATATATTGGTAGTAAAATATGTCATATGACAATGTTGAGTATACATACTGCTTTTGTTACAGTTTGTTAAGTATATGTAAAAAACAAATTTTAAATCAACATTTTGTGGAGTCCCTTGCAGGGGCCCCAAGAATAAAAGGCAAAATCCTTTGTTCAGATACCAAGATATTTCTCTAGAGAAAAAAAAAATAGTTGATAAAAACTTCTTCACATAAATGACAAGCAGTACTCTATAGGAGAAAAGGGTTGAAACATTGGTCAATATAATAAAATCTCAAATTAGCATTTATATTTCACAATTGTAGATACTAATATTAAAGCTGTGATAAGAGGATAAAATAACTTTTAAAAATTGAACCAATTAGAAAGCAATGAATCACTTAATTAAAAAAGAAAACTGAGTTCTTATTCAGAGAATTATTTCCATTAGTAGAAAAACAATTAACATTTTAGTGCACAAAATGATGATAATTTTGCCTTAATCCCACTATTTAGCCCATTTAAATCTCCTCTGATTAAAGATAATTCCAGCATTTTAAAGATCAAAGCTTCTCTGCTAGTTGATTAGTTTCTAGGTCCTAATTTTACACTCTTAGTCAAACCATAGAGTCTTAAAGAAAAAAAAAATCTAAATTAAAAAAAAAAAAGGGTATATTACCTCTCCCAACAAAGAGAAAATAACAATTGTTCTTATATATGATCACTTTTTCAGTAAGTAATAAATGTTGGTTGTATTACATATTAATTATCCCATTCCATGCCCTGAGGCTGGAACTCCCTGCTTTTCTTAAATTGCCAGGAACCTTTACAATGGACACTAAATTATAAATGTGCCACTATTTCCATAAAAGACTCTCCAAACCCCAGAAAATATAATAAATATCTCTCCTATCACCCCACCTTTCGATTGCATAATCACAGTTGAGAAGAGATTATTTCAAAATAGTCCTTCAAAATCCTTAATTCTACAAATGAGAAATCAGATTTTTTCCTTTAAATCACAGTTATTTTTTCTTATTCTTGACTAACAAATACAGAAACTGAGGCTCCATAAAATCAACAAACTTCACAGGACCACACCAGCCAGGGCTCTATTTGGCTCCAAAATACATGCTTTGTTTTATTAAATTACTAGATGCCTCCTAAAATGTTACCTTGTCTTTCTTTTCTCATGTCCAAGAACTCAGCCTCTTCTAATTTTCTACGTGGAGTCCACATACCTTTTTTTTAACTGATTCAACTTCTTTGCTAGAGTCTCTACAACTCTTTTATAGAATTAGTAAAGTATTTAGCTAACACTTAGATACACATAGTGTACTAAGATCAGTGACATCTGTTCATGAAGGGCAAAATCCACATTACTAACCTTACATAGCATTCGAGACAGAGTTTGGCACTTATTAAACACTTTTTAAATGTGATTGACAATTCTAAGACCTCCTGGAAGATTTAAGAAGGACAGCATTTGTGGCTTCCACAAATTCTGACATGCGAGGGGATGGATTCCCAGGCTCCAAACAAATTCTGAAACTCCATGATACCTATTCAATTTCTTACAATGTGAATATTCTCGTTTCCTTCTTTTCTCTTTACAGTGAAAGTTTTAGGAAGTTTATATGAATTAATAAAAATCCTGGGCTCTATGAAGCCAATCTAGCTTTGAACATGCTTTTATTGATCTTGCAGGTAAATCTACTGTGAATGTTATGAGCCAAGCCCAGATCACCAACTTCAAACAGAATTGGAGGTACCTGTAGAGAGTTATGCTGGCAGACAGGCTTTTACTAAAGCCAGCAGAGCAGAGGTGAGGATTTAAAAAAAAAAAAAAAAAAGTTGCTTAATTAACATTTTAGCTGTGTTGTAGGTTGAGTGATTTAAGGCAGCTTATTAAATTCTCCCTGTTGCATCCTGGAGGATATCATTTTCCTTTCTTTTCTATTTTACAAATGTAATCAATTTGTTTCTAATATCTGAACATATTAGCATAGAGAAGATTTTTACTATGCCGGGGTTCTTTTTATGTTCATTCTTAGGAATCAGTTATCTTGCTTGAAGATATCAAATAATTTTACTATGGCCAATGCAGTAGAAAAATATTTTCTCAGTTCTGACTTCTTAGAAACAGAGAGCATTTCTCAACTACTAAACCATATTTCGTTTATGGGTGAAAAGTACAATAACATGATTACCCATTCCTACCATCTCCAAAATGCATAATCTTATATCCATTTGGAAGAGCTGTGACCATTCCTACCTGTTTCCATGTACAAAACCAGCTCAGCTCATACTTAGTGGGAATCTAGAGCCTCTAATCATTGGCATTACTGTCCTGTGAACAATTTTCTTGGCCTCGATCTAATTTTGAACCTGTACCTATCGAATAAGCCATGAAGTTACTTGTAAGTTCCAAATGAATAAAACTTTGTTAATCATGCTAGGTCACAAGACCCCAGTGAAAATCTCAGCCCAGGGATGAATATCATAGTGGTTAAGTGCGAGAACCTTGAATTAGAGTGCCTAGATATGGAAACTATATTGACCTCAAACCTTGGGCAATTCACTTTATTTCCCTCCATCTGAGTTTCCTCAACTGCACAATGCAGATAATGATAGTATCAACTTCTTCTTCATTTTTTTTTTTCTTAAAGAATTGCTGCAGCATGTCCTTGGGAGGAAAATTGCTCCTCATTAACTTTGCAGCTAGTATTATCTGTGCCTGTTATCTCAGCCAAGTGAATAACTGGGGAGATTTTTACTTTCTCATTCCAAGCTAAATCTTAATGGCTCAATATAAAAATAAACAGACTATCAATAAAATTTACATTTTTAAAAAGATAAGTTTCACATTACCTGAATTCAAATATTATCAATTTATAGCAAGTCTTGTTTCCTCTACTTCTACTCTGTCTCCCTATCATTATGGAACATATTCCAGACATTGTATCACTTCCTCTGTAGTTATTTTAATATGTCTCTCTAAAAGATAAAAACTCATCTCAAAAATAAAAACCACAAAAGCATTATAATACTTAAACATAATAATGCTTTAATACATTCAAATGTCCAGTTAATGCTCGATGTCTCATTATGTTATATTTATTTGTTTGAATCGGGATCCAAATGAGGCCCACATAGTGCAAATTAAGTAATATGTCTCTTAAATCTGCTTTAATTCGTAGCTTTCTTTCTCCATCTCATTTATGTTTCTTTTGCTGCTGAAATTAGGTACTTGTTCTATAAACTTTTTAACAGTCTGGATTTTTCTGATTGTATTCCGCAAAACTTTTTTTTTAATGCGTCCCAATGATTTCTACATTTCTTATAAATTTGTAGTTAAACCTAAAGTTTTGATGAGATTTAAGAATAATGTCTTTGGCAAGGATATTTTCTAGTAGATGGTGCATTCCTCCAAAAGGGAGCTCATAATATCTAGTTGTCTCTCTTTTTATGTTAGCAACTGCTAATGTGCAATGTCTAGATCCACTAATTAATTAGGAGTTAAAAAATGTTAATATTTTAATTTTATTATTTATTCTTCATTTATTAAAGAGAAATGTCCTTTCATCTACCATATACTTGTCCAGTAGTTCAGTTATATAGAAAAGGCAAAACAAATGCTCAGTTCTCGCCTTTGTTTATCAGCTTTCAAAATAGTCCATCCTCTAATGATGACCGATTATTTTTTTAATGTATACTAAGAACTGATGGATTTAAACATATTTTATATGTTCCTATCTATTGAAGTTATTATCCTTATTGATGCTCAAATTGCCCCATATTTGGCCAGAGAAAGCCTTTCAAGATATCTCCTGAGTGTTTTTAGAAAACCTAGTAGTCTTTGATAGTTTTCCTTGATACCTTCCACAATTAAATATTGAGGATTATCTTATACATTTCTGCCCCAGATCTAGAATCAGCCATATTTCCAATGAATTCTTGTTCTTTTCAGTAAGAAACATTATAGTTGCCAGTATACTCTATCATATTTTCTCTCCCTCTCCCTATATGTACCTGTGTGTGTTCCATACACTTATAAATATGTATATAACATGTATATGTGTATATATGTAAATATATATGAGCATATTGCAGTTATATATACATGTAACTGTACCATTTGAAAGTTGCAGCATCATGGCACTTTATCGTTAAATATTTTAGCACACATCTTCTAAAAACAAACTAAAGCATAATACCAGTATGACCTCAGAAAATTAATAATTGCTATAATATTTACTAGTTAGTCCATATTTCCAGTTCTCCACATTTTATTTTCTATAGTTGTTTTTGTTGTTGGTGGTGTTGTTTTGTTTTGTTTTGTTTTTTGTTTTGTTTTACGAGAATCAAGATTCAATCTATGTTTATGCACTGCATTCGGTTATATCTGGTTAGCCTCTTATAATCTGCAATAGTCTTGATCTTTTTTGTTTGTTTGTTTTCATGTTATTAACTCTCTTAAGAGCGCAAGATAGTTGTCCTGTTGAATCTTCCATCTTTTGGATTTTTGGATTGCTTACTAATAGCATTCCGTTTCAAATATTGACTCTGCAAAACAATTGCCACATTAAACTATTGAGGTTAGCCATATATAAAAAATCTTTTCTGAAGCAATATTGATTTTTTTTTTCTGTGTAGAAAATACATCTGAATTTCAGGAATATTGTAGCTCACCAACATGGTATTATTTGCTTTTTTATTAGGTGCCGAGTACTCTAAAATTTGTAGTCCCTAATGTATATAAAATGACTTATCTTAAGGAATATTATGGAAAGAATAATATTCTACTTGAGTATTTAGACAAGACTTTAAATTTTTAAATGTCCACCTATAAAATACTCCTTACCTGACCATGATTGGTGCCAAAGCTCTTGGTAGATATTACATAGAAAGGGGTGCAGGAGAAGTTACAATGCTAACAACCAGGCTCCCCTCTATTATCAAGCTATCTCAAATATTTTAGTTATGTAATGATTACTTTTAGCCAAATATGCCTTTCTTTCCTCCACAATCTCAGGAAGCTCTTCCTAATGGGTCTCCTGAGCATCCTTCCTTCCTTATATTAAGAAAAAAGAGGAAGAACATGATTTTAGTTTATTCTAAGCTACATAGTAAGACCACATATTTACTTTTTCCCCCAAAATCTCTTAAAGCATTTTTTTTCTCAACTATTCCTGGTAAGAATTATCCAAAACGCCTCTGAAACATAAAGATTACTGGCATCTACCGCCTCTCCAGGCCAGGACCTGGAAAGGGGTATTTTGAATAAGTTTCCCAGGTGATGGTTAGAGGCAAGTCTGGGAAATATTGCCCCAATGACAGTGTAGCTCCTAAGGACAAAAAAACTCTCTAGTATAACTCAGGGGCTCCAATCCAACATTCTGAAATCACATTGTTTGGGTTCAGACTTCATCCATACTCCTTTAGAGCAGAGAGACAATGCATGAGTTAGTGTCTGGGCCTCTGCCTCTTACTTTGTATAATGATGGAAAGAAAAGATTCTCACAGGTGAGAATCAAGCAGGATTCCCATATTAAGTGCTTAGTGCCACCCCAATAAGTGTTAGTCAATTTTATTTGTAATATTGCATTGTAGATCTATGGGGTCGTAAAGTTAAAAATCTTAATGCATGGACATTTCATATGTTTTAATATTATATGTCTTAAGAAAACAACTTGTAAAAAATGCCACTTGTATTTAAAGAAATACTTTTTCTATTTAAGATTTTAAAACATTTAGCCTCTTTTTTCTTTCTTAAAAGAAAACATTAGAAAAACCACTCTAGACTCAGTCACCAAGTTTCCTTCCTGTGAGAAGACTCAACTATTTTTTTGTCTTGTTTTGGCATTTGTAACATTAGTTATAATTTGCCTCAAGAGCTGCATCCCTTCCTAAAATGTCGTACTGTTTGCCCAGGTGACTGGTCACATACTGATGGTATTTAACCCTTTAAAAAAATATATCCCATTTAGAAATAATCATCTCTAAAGATATGAAGATTAAGAATAAGACATGAAGCCACTGAGAGAAAAAGAGTTTGTTCCCATGGGCCACTCTGGAGGTAGGGAAACTTCAAAGACAGCATAAAAGTACATGGCGAATAGAGTATTATTAAATAGAACATGGCAATACTAAAAGGTGATTTTAGTCTTGAAGTCAGAACTATGTTAGAGTTCATCCATCCCATCTTAATTTGTGTATTGTAGATCAAGAAGAAAGGGTAATGTTATCTCCTGCCTTAATCATGACAGGACTGTTTGGAGAGTCTGTTTTTACTTATAATTGGATGAATAGAGCAAGAAATTAAAAATTTTTTTTCATGGATCTCTTGGAACTTAGCCTCAGAGGCTTCAAAGTACATAGGAAATACCAGGGGATCTTGTTAAAATGAAGATTCTTATCCAGTTGGCTTTGAGTGGGGCCTTCCTATGCTGCTTCAAGAACAGCACTTTGAAAACTAAGACCTTAAAGCAGTGATTTTCTTTCCAGTATGGGCAGACTGTGGGTAAACAAAACTGAGTCTGATCCTTGCCAATTGCTTCATTTCTATCATGAATATTAGCCCCTTTGAGGGGACTCAGAATGTAGTCTGTTTTGTTTTGCTTTGGTTTTTTTAGGAGTAATCTTCTACTAAGAAAGCACAATCTAAAAGCATGCACCAGGAAATCTTCACTCCCTGGCATAGTACTGGAACATCTTATTACTTATCCCAAATCATGAGTAAAGACATAAGAGATAAAAATACAGAGTTTGCCCACAAATGGATGTGGACTCCATAAGTGACCTTATACAGCATAGAACTTGAAATCTTCAGCTAAGACGCGGACAGTAAAACCATTTCAGAACTGAGTAATGCAACAGGGCTTGGGCAGTGGGAAGAAGTTGAATAACCACCTAAATAATCCTGCATAACCACAACAATTCAAAAGGAGCTTTAAAATAAATGCCTTTAAACTATTCAAAGAGCTAAAGAAAGGAATATAATCCAGGAGGAAAGGGGGTGCTTAAATAAAGAGAAAAGACTGATATTTTAAAAAAATACAATCTCAAGAGTTGAAAAAATGCACCAGAAATGAAAGAGATAGCATTTTTGTTTTTGTAAAATGAAAGTTACTAGAGTAGCCTTATAGGCTGATAGGAATGATCTGAGTGGAAGATACTAATTATGCAGGAAAGAGAAAAGCTGAGCATTCAGAGTTCTTGAGTAGATAAAAGCAGGTGGACTGCAGAACACTACAAGAGATGGCTATCTTTGAAAGAAAGAGGAGAAATTTCTTAATATATCAGAAGAGAAGAATGAGGAAATGGATGTGGAAGCAGCGAGGTTGGTCGATTTCATGGTAGAAAATAAAGGGGTTTCCATCTAATGGCTTCTTTTTGTTCCAGGATGTATGGCATGTAGTCTCCAATAACAATGAGCAGCAAGGTTGTGTGTAATAACCAAGGAGACAAGAGAAGGGATGAAATAGTATGTTCAAAAAGTGAGAAACACAGCATTCTAGGTAAACAGCAGGAAATTGTTGAATGCTCGTGTGAGATTTTTGAAAACAAATTGATTTCATAGTTGCATTATATTTATTATATAAAATAAACCATAATTTAAAAGCTTCTCTATTGTCAAACATTTAGTATATTTCTAATTTTTTGTTGTTATACCTAAAGCTATAACAAATATATTCACATAAAAATAAATCTTTGTCCTTGTCTCAGGTCATTTTCTTAGGTATTTATCTAAAAGATGAATTACTGGGTTAAAAGTATTGACATTGAAGGCCTTTGATATTGCCAAAAAGTTTTCTAGGAAAGGGATTAGCATTTCCGCTTTTACGAGAAATTCTAACAATGTGTGGCTGACTCTATGTTGCTTCACTGACACCAACATCAAGCACTGTGATTTCAAGAAGAATCTGTCAACTTGACATACAATAGATCGTTTCTTTGGTTATCAATTGAGCTTGGATTTTTTTACATATATTTACTAATTGATTTATTTTTATCTGTGAGTTGTTACTTTATTTTTTATGTACTTATTCAGCGAGGGTGGTTTATAAGTACTCTTCACACATTTAGGAAATCGCTACTTACTGATATTTGTAATGAGCAGTTTTATGGAATGTCATTTGCCTTTCATTTGTTTATAGTGTGTTTTGACAGGTAGAATTTTCAAAACTTTAAGTAATTACATCCCATGATCTTTCCCATTGTGGTTTCTTCCATTGTTTTTTTATTCCCTGGTCTTTATCCCTGTAATCAAGACTACTGGACTGTAGAAAATGTAAATAAGGCATACGAAATAAGGCGCTTTTAGTGTACCGGGTGCATTCTTGATTTTGCAGGTAGAGGGATCCTTAAAATGTAATAGCAAGCGTGTTACTGCCTTACTTACAGCCCTTGAATGTTTTCCCATTGCTGTAAATTTAAGTTATAAAATCATTCCCCTCATTCCCTACAGTCCCACGATAACAGATTCCAATTTCACCATGGATGACAAATGATCCGTTAGAGTCTACTTAGTATTGCAGTAATGATGTGCAGAATGTCCATTCCAAGAACAGAGGAGGGAATGATCAGCCTCAGACTGCTCTGGTTCAGCTTGCAGGCCATTCATGGTCACATCTTCTCAGTGACCTCCTCCAACAGGATCCCCAGGGCTTCTTGAATGCACATATGGGCTTCATCAACTCCGAGCTAGAAAGAGTAGCTTGTCTGTATTTCTCCCACTGCTCCCTTAACTGTTGCATATTCCACTTAGGAAGAAAAGCCCAAAAGATGTCCTGACCACTGAACACTATTCTTTCATAAAAGTCCACTTTACTCACATTGGTGAACAGTGTGTAGTAAAAAGACAGCAGAAGCTCTGACTAAGAGTTGACATAATAGGCCACCTCCCATCCTTTTAGCATCTGATTAAGTATATGGACTCACTTTTGTCTTTGTGTTACAGAAAATTCTGAAGAGTATTACTACTTATTGATGTAGAAGGAGAGACATTCTTTTGCATGAAAGACTTTAATGCTTCTATAGATTTTTCTGAAATATTTAGAAATGCTAAATTCTGGCCAACCCCAACTGGAATCACATAGTAAAAAATTAGGAGACAGTGTCTTCTTAACCTCTCCCTATGTGGCTTTAAGGATACATGTTTCTTTAAGTTCTGTAAGTAACACAGCTTCAAGTGAAAGTGAGTCTTCCTTGTCATAACTTTAGATTTCATTTCTCAGCTACTTCTAATTATAGACATTTTGTTAAAATAGATTTGGGTTTAAATAATTCAGTATTCTAAGTACACTGTAAGAACAAGATTTACCTGTGTGTGTTGCGTATCCTTATATGTTTTATAAGGATACTTAACCAGCAGACACTTACCCTGGCAGAGTAGTGAAATTTTTTAAACATGTTTAATTTCTGAATAAATTGAACTAAATCCAAACTATTTACAGAATTTCCTAAAATCACAGGACATTAAGAACTAATAGCAACTGTGCCAGAGATTTATTGTTATTAGCTGGAAAGACCAATCCTAACAGTAAGTAACAGCGGAACTCTTCATACCTCCATGTTTAGAAGCATGTTCCTCCTGAGCTAAAGTGGAGGAGAGAGGTTCATTGTATAGTCCAAGTTACTATACTGAACGTACATTGATTCCTTTTATGATGTCTGCTTCACTTCTTATGGGTCATCTCAGAGAGGCTTTCTCATGTAGGTCAGCTATTCTTATATTTTACAGATGGGAAAGTTCCAAAAGTTTTAAGACTAAATAATGAAAGATCTATGAACAAATGAAGACGAATACTTTTTTTAAGTCACAGTTTCATTGTCTTAGTCAAACAGGATTATTTTAAATTCATTTTTTATTAGCAACTTTAAGTATAATACCTATAAAGTTAAAATAAGTATTTTTTTATTAATAAAAGTAAATTTTAACAAAAGAAAAAAGTAAACATACCATATATTAAGTATATTGCTAAGTGATATATTGTTTTTTTCCTCTTCATATCATTTTGTATTCTCAAATTTTTTGCAATACACATGAATTACCATAGAATTAGGGGAAATACATTATTAAAAGAAAGATAAGATGATTCTCATTGTGACTCTCTGCAGGTTTACTTCTGCCTTTAAGCCCACATACAGGAATTAACTCTAACTCTGCATTCTCTTTGATGCCTAGTACATCTTGGACCCTAATTAAATTTTACCTCATTTAAAAAATAAAAACAAAAATTGCTCTTTCATGACCTCTTCTCTAAGTACCAAGTAAGTAGTCTTCTACAGCCATGTATATACATACGAGAGGTAAACACAAATATCCCTTCAAATGTTCTATGACATGAAATCATCACAACAGGAATCTGAATTAAATATAATTTTAAAGCTCACTATCATATTCCAAAGATGTAAAATGCAGATCTTTCCTTTTTCTGTAGTGTTCAGTAAAATCCTGTCAAAACCTCTCACTTATTTTATTACATTAAACCATGATCCTTGTTGTCGTTGGTGTGTGTGTGTGTGTGTATTTTGATCACATATTTCATCCTCATAAATTCACCAGTGGCTTACAATTTTAAAAATTTTTTCAGTAGATAGAGGGCATGATTACTGTTTTATGACATGAGAGTAAAGTCCTTAGAGGACTATGTTCTTAAGATAATACTTTTTGAAAATATTAACACAGGACACTTCATTTTACACCAACTTGTATTATAGACAATTCTTAAAGTAATATTTTAAACAAAATAAAGCTATTTTTACCTTTAGCAGGTTATTTAGTACCTTTGTACTTCAGTTTCTTCAGCAATAAAATGGGAATAACAAAAAAGGCCCTATCTTCTATTCTGATATCTGTGAAGGTTAATTAGGACAATAAAAAAATAGATACAACTACAGCTTTTTGAAAAAACAGTATTTATTATTATCATTATTTATAAAGCTAGAAGGAAATTAAAAGATTTTTCCAGTCCCCAATTTTAGAAGAGAAAACTGAGCTACTAAGAGGTGAGGTGACTTATTTAACTTCAGATGACTTCCAGGCAAATCTAGGCCAGCTTCTGAAAGAGCTAATGGAAATCGTTTTCTGTTCGTTCGTTTATTCTTTAATAAAATCATTTGTGAGATGTACTAAGGGGACATATTACATACCTTCTGCAAAGCAAAACAGACATTGGCCTCAAACTTGTTGATATCAAATTTAAAAATGTACGATAATGCCTTATAATTCTTTTAAAAAGTTATTTTAACTAAAATTCTATAACAGCCGATTGACCAATCAAGTGTGAGAAATCAGTATAAATACTTTTAGATATGTAAAGACATAGAAAATGTACTTTCCATTCAACATTTCTTAAGAGGTGTACATCAGAGAAATGAGGGTACGATAAAGTATACTGATATTTTGAAATATATTATTATTATTATATTCAAATGAAAAAGTGGGCAGATAGAAACTATAAGGGAAAAGAGGCTTGATGAAAAAGAAAATATGTTCACAGCACACTTTTTATTTTTGTAGTGATCAAAAAGAAATAGATGAGAATAAACATTGTTAGATTGTCAAATCAGATGCTCAAGGGACAGAAATCTTACCTAGTATTGAACTTTAGTATTAATTCAAAGAATATCAATAACTGCGAGACACAGAAGTACATTCCCAGTTCCTTTCCTACAACATTAGGACATACTCTGGCCCAGATTTAACATACGAGGTCTCAAGGTAATGAATCACTTACTCGAAGGGAGCCCTTTCAGTCATGAAACATCTCCTTTTATTATTCTGGGCATGACTTTTTCCAAATGGGTTACTTCTTCCTTCCTCCCCTGCCTTCTCTTTCACCACAGTATCCCCCGAATAAAAAGGATAGCATACAAAGAGCTGCTAACCTATTTCCTCTGTACTAGACATAATAATGTAAACATTTGTTGATCTTCTGACTTTTAGAAACAACCTATAACAAATTATAAGGTACTTAATTATAATAAATACAATGTAATGTTATCAGTCTTGACATATAAGACTAAAAAGGACAAAAGTATGGGTTAGAATGGAAGAAAGCTGAAAAAAAAATTGTTAGATGTGCTTCACCTTCAAAGTAGAGAATCATGGAAAACTGTCTATAATTAACTATATTAGAAATGAATATGTAAGCATCTTAAAATTATAGAAACAATGAGCAAAAGAACTAAAATTTTAATATAATTATGTTGAGTAAGAAGTATGTCATTATTGGTAAGTGAGCTAAAACTAAACAGATGATGTCTAAAATTAATATAGTAAAGCACATAGACGTAATTGTGCTTTGGGGTATGGATATTGATATCAGAAGACATAGTTAAAGAAATGTAAAAGGTGTCTCCTTTTTCAAATGCCATTGTGGAGCAAGAGACTTCTACTTTTTCTTATAATCCATCTGTACTTTATAATTTTTTTTAACCATGTCTAGGAATTACTTTTGTACTACTTTGATAATTTTTAATTACTAAAATAAACACAAAAATGTTCCATTCTGGCAACATCCAGGTTCACACTGGTGCCAGACCATTGAAAAGGAAGCATAATTGATTAAGACCAATTCCAAAACCACAGATGCAATCAGGAAGATTTCCTCCAAAGAAATGAACATCTGGGTTAAAAGCTAGGGCTCTACAGTCTCCACTATTTCTTCCAACACTGTGACTCCTCCTGGATCAGAGATGACTATTGGCTCCCAAGACTCAATCTCCATTCCTTTCAGAAGAGTGCTAATTGAGTTTTATAAAGCCTCATGCCACTCAGCTACAGAGCACATTTCCCAGCACCCTTTGAACTAGGTGTGGCTGCTGGGGAGATGGGAACAGAACTGTTGGATCACTTCCAGGCTGTGCCCTTAAAAGGAATGGACTTTTGTGGTCTTATCTTCCATTTTCAGGAATTGGATCCAGAGATGGAAGCCATATATTGAGGATGACAAAGATTCTACTGGGCTTAGACTACCTAACTCTATTCTGTTATGTGAGAGAGAAATACACTTCTAAGTTGTTTAAGTCACTGTATATTTGTATCTCCCTTACAGCAGCTTAGACTACATTCTAACTAATACCTCTTGCCTTCCCTACCAGCCTTATATTTCATTCCGTTTGTGTAGGTTTTTCTTTCCTAGATTAACTGAATTAATTACTCTGTCTAGTGTCAAGTTCTGCTTGTCTAGTAACAGAGCCACAAATAATTCTATTAGAATCCAGATATTTACTTGTAGTTTTAAAAACATGTATTGTTATATAGGTTTCCAGTTCAATTTTGGTCAAGTGCTTTCCCTGATTTCTTTACTCATGTTAAAATTATCATGCCTTTGCAACATCTTTCGTGAATGCAGATGCAAAAATACTAAATAAAATACTAGCAAATCAAATACAACAACACAGTAAAAAGATTATACACCATGATCAAGTAGGTTTTATCCCTGGGGTACAGGGAAGGTTTAACATACACAAATCAATTAATGTGGTACACCACATAAACAAAATAAAGAATAAAAATCATATGATCATATCGATAGATGTAGAAAAAGTATTTGACAAATTACAACACTCATTTATGATCAAAACACTTAATAAAATGGGTATAGAAGGAAAGTATCTCAACATAATAAAGGCCATATACAACAAACTCTCAGCTAACATTATACTTAATGATGAAAATCTAAAAACCTTCCCTCTAAGGAACAAGACAAGGCCATCTGCTATCACCACTATTATTCAATATAATATTGGATGTTCTAGTTAGAGCAATCAGGCAAGAGAAAGTAATAAAAGGCATCCAAATAGGAAATGAACAAGTCAAATTGTCACTATTTGCAAATTACATGATTCTCTATATAGAAAACCCTAAAGACTCCACTAAAAACTATTAGAAATAATAAACAAATACAATTTAATTTCAGGATACAAAATCAATGTTCAAAAATCCATAGCATTTCTATATTCCAACAATGAATTTTCAGAAAAAGAAATGAAAAAGAATTCCTTTTGCAATTACAACAAAAAGAATAAAATACCTGGGAATAAACCTAACAAAGCATGTGAAGGACCTATACACTAAAAACTATAAGACATTATTAAAAGAAATAGAATACACAAAGAAATGGAAAGATATTCCATGTTCTTGGATTGGAAGAATCAAAATAAATAAAATTACCTAATTATCTAAAGCAATATACAGATTTAATGCAATTTCCATTAAAATCTCAATGGCATTTTTAAAAGAAATAGAACAAAAATTCATCCAATGTCTATGGAAGCACAAAAGACCCCGAATAGCCAAAACAATCCTGAGAAAAAAGAACAAGGCCAGAGTTAACACGCTGACTGACTTCAAATTATACTACAAAGCAACAATAACCAAACTAGCATGGCATTGGCAGAAAACAGATACACAGACCAATGGAACAGAATTGAGAGTCCAGAAGTAAACCTCTGTATATATACATGGGCAAATAATTTTAGACAAAGGAGCCAAAAACATACAATGGAGAAAGCAAATCCTCTTCAATAAATGGTGCTCAGAAAACTGGAAAGCCATATGCAAAAGAATGAAACTAGACTACTGTATCACCATACATCAAAATTAACTCAAAATGGATTAAGGACCTGAAAGTAAGACTTGAAATAATAGATTGCATAGAAGAAAACACCTTGGATTTAGAGAGGATGTTATGAATTTGACCTCAAAGGCAATGGAAGTAAAAGCAAAAATAAAAGAACGAAACTGTACTCTCTAAAAAGCTTCTGCCAGAAAAGACACCATCAACAAAACAAAGAGGCGACCATCTGAATTGGAGAATATATTTGCAAACAACACCTCTGATAAGGGGCTAATATCCAAAATATACAAACAACTCAACAATTAAAAAAAACAATCCAATTTAAAAATGGGCAAAGGACTTGAACAGACACTTCTCCCAAGAAGACATATGAATGGCCAGCAGACAAGAAAAGATGATCAGCATCACTAGCTATAAGAGAAATGCCAATCAAAACCACAGTGAGATACCATCTCAAACCTGTTAGAATGGCTATCATTAAGAAGACAAGTAAGAATAAGTTTTGGATAAGTTTTGGGGAAAAGGGACCCCTCATACACTGCTGGTAGAAATATAAATTGATACAACTACTATGGAAAACAATATAGAGTTTCCTCAAAAAACTAAGAATTGAATTACCATATGACCCAGCAATCCCTCTTCTAGATATTTACTCAAAAAACCTGAAAACATTTGTCCGCAAAGGTATATGCATCGGGATCATGCCAGCAGGTAGCCAGAACATGGAAACAAGCAAAGTATCCTATGATAGATGATTGGATAAAAAAGATATGGTATATCTATACAATGGATATGACTCAGCCATTAAAAAATAATAATAAAAAAAGATAAAATATTGCCATTTATGACAACATGGATAGATCTTGAGATTATCATGCTAAGAGAAATCAGTTGGAAGGAAAAAGTTGAAAATCATATGATTTCATTCATATGTAGAATATAAAACTGAAAGCAACTAAAAGCATGGGAAACAGAGACTCATGGACACTGACAGTAGATTAGTGGTTACCAGAGAGAAGAGGGATGGGAGTGGTAGTATAGGTAAAAGGGGTCAAATATTTAGTGATGGAAGGAAATCTAACTTTGGGTGGTGAATACATAATACAAAATATATATGACATACTATTGAATCGTACACTTGAAACTTATTTGACTTTATTAATTAATGCTACCCCAATCATTTATAATCAAAAAAGTTAAAAATTAAAAATTAAAATAAATCATCATGTATTCAATAAAATACATTTTTATTGGAAATTTAATGTACTTTAAGCTTGTTCTGATTAAGAAAAAGCTTCAAATTTAAAAAATTTTTCAAACCGAATTGTATTGCCTACCTATCTAATGTATGTAGTGTCCTTTGTCTTTACCTAGTTTTCTTTCTTTTTCCATTTGAATAATGTAGAAAATTATTGGAGGCTGAATTACTTTCCTGGTAGGGTAGGTAGGCCTCAAGTCAAATATTTTCTTTAGTGTCTAACTTGCCACTTCCCCTTGATCTTTAATAATATGAGAATCTGGCTTTTCTGATTCCAAGTATTTATACCAGTATTAAACTATCACGCAATGTAGTATTTATTCTTATTTAAATTTGATTGATATAGGTTTCTACCTTATTTTGCAATTGTCACCATTAGTTACAGACTTGCCACCTATCAACTAAGTTTTCCTTCTTAGTTCATCTAGTTTTATTACTAATAGATTAAATAAAACTAGATTTCCAACTCTTGTGTCTTCTCTTAATATACAGATCTAACTTTCTTTGTTAGTCTTGTAGCATTTGCCAAGTTGATTGTAAGGCATGGAATACCTAACTGAAAATGACTCAGGCGTTAAGTACTTATAACCACCTCATATCACAAAAATATTGAGATAGACATTCCCAGGGTTGATTTTGTGGACCCATGATATCATCAAATATCTGGGATCTTTCTATCCTTCTGCTCTGCCTTCCTCAAGAAGGTGATGATATCTCCTCATAGTGACAGAACAAATGCAGCAATTCCAAGTATTACGCCTTCATACCAAGTATGTGAAAAATCAAGAAAGGAAGGCACGGGACTTTCATTCATATACCTTACCTTTCTCCTTTATCAAGGAGAAATATTTTTCCAGAAGCCTCCAGCATAATTCCCTTTATATGTCATTGATCAGCACTAGTTCACATCGTCTCTTTAGTTTGAAGGAAATTAGGAAAAGTACATATTTGTATTTTCAGCCTCTCTCCTAGAAAACAGAGAATGGCTTTTGGGTATGGAACCATCAGTGCCATGTTATAATAAAGGAATAAATCTTGCAAGAAGAAAAATCAAGAGGGTGACAAAGAACAGGTGCTTTTTTACGAGCCTCTTTCCAACTTCTCTCAGGACCTTAGCTAAATGAATTGAAGAAATGTTTTTTTCCTCACTAATAAAATTACAAAGGAGCACATATACTTTCATTGTACTATTTTATGTAACTAGTTAGAGAAAATTCCTAAAGCAACCTGAATGCATGATTTCAATTTCTGATAATACTTTATTTTATTTAATTTTCATATGGGTCAAGAAAATGATTATTTGGGGGATATTAAAAATAGGACTATATTATTTTTCATTTTTTCTATGTGCCATAACTCCTCTGATACTTGAAATCCTATTAAATTACAATTTGCTGTACATAGTTTTTCGAATCTCACAAGTGCTTGCTAAAGAATGTAATCTATATATCACCAATTCCATTCAAATTTGAAAGAAATTAATCACAATGTTACAAAAGCATAGCCTTTCTTCTTCCCTCCTATCACATTCTAATTTGGAGCAAATAGCATATAGCTTTTTCAGCCATTAGTATACTGAATCCAAGAAGAAAACAGCTAGTTAACTGAGGAAACATATTAGTCAATCGTGAAAATGCCAACCTAAGACGGTGCTTATTTACAAATGTTCTGTTACCTTTACTTACAATAGTACTTAGTTTGTAGTAGAAAGGGATATAAAATAAAAAGGAAAGTGACACATTAAAAAGAATTATAAAAAGAAGCTCTAGCTTATAAAGTGTTATGTCCATCATCTGGAACTTAATGCTCCATAGTAAAGCTGTTGTCAGACTCAGGTATTACCAGGTTACAGGATGAGGGTACAGTTAAAGGATAGAGACTGAAAGGAACGCAACCTTTTCCCTAATTGCAGTCACAGGAGCTGGAATGGCTGTTCTTGAGAATAACATGTCCATGAGAAAACAGCCTTTGCAAACCTTCATCCCAACAGCAGCTGGTAGGCAGCAGGGCTTTATTCCTGGTAGACCACAAAAAGCTACTGATCCTTGTGGAAAATGCTGCAAAGCATTCTAATTCAATATATCGAGCTTAAATTTTAAGCATTTTTTTCTCTGAGCAGGAGGAACAGATGAACTCTCAAAAAATAAAGATCTCATTTTCATGGAAATCATCTCCCAAGAACAAGAGAGAGAAAAATAAAGAAAATGTATGAGGTAGACTTGGGATTGCTGTAAAAGACAACAGGTGTCAGGGTTTTTTCCATGAGTATTCCTCGAGGTATATTTTAATGACTTTCTAACAATTGACACAGTTTATCTTCCCTTTGGAGTAAATGGAAATCAAGTAACCAAGTGCAATATAACCAGCTCAGAAAAACAAAGTTTAGCTGTAAAACTACCGTAAACACTGGACTACTCCGTATCAGAGGTTAACACATTATGACATGCAGGACACTGAGTAAGGACAAAGGTATGTAATTCCCAGTAACTGGGTTGACTTTCTTTGTAAGTACTGATATGACAGACTGATATTTCTGATCAAATAATAAACACTTAATAAACTTCAGAGGCTGTCAATCAGAAGCACTGTGGAGCTCTTTAAAATGTACACACCAGGACCCCATTCCCAGGAATACTGATGCATTAGGTCTAAGTGCAGCCCCCAGGCACCTGTGTACTGAAAATGCTGCAGGGTGATCTGGTGGGTACCAAAGTTTGCAAATGACTGAAACACCCACTGGTTTAACACAGAGTTGCCAGAAAGTCTACATTCCAAACTCAAACATGGGATTGATATGAAAATTTCATATCGAACAGTAGACTCTCATAAACTTTTAATTTATCTATTTATTTCTCTTTCTTTTCCAACCCTCAGCCTCATTAATCTATGGGCTCCACAAAGTCAAAGATTATGTTGTGCTCATCTTTCAACAACAAACTCAGTTGCTAGAACATGCTAAGCATTCTGCTGATGCTTGTCAAACGAAGAATGAATCCTGAACATATTATATTTCCATATATTCTTTATAGTATTTTCAAGGAAATGATTGAGATGTAAATTTGAGATACCAAATACTCCATCTCTAGTTTTATTGACAACAAAGATAGAAACCTTAACACTAAAATAACATTTTAACCTTTTATGGTTACAGATTTTGAAGCAGCTTTAAGGCAGTGTTCCTATAAAGGATGTTCCCAAACCAGGAAGCCCTCGATGGAACTGTCCACAGGTAATGTTAAATATATCTAATGTTACTGTGGAGCTTTTGTAACTTAGAAACGTGAATAGATTCACCTGTGCCTTATTATAGTAATGAGCATCACCTTTGCTTCAGATAATCCAGAAGTGATATAAGCACAACTTTGGAGGCTTCCCAAAGTCTTCTGGGACTCTTTCTTCTCATACCTCTGGTAACTATGCATTATACAGAGTTTGCCAGGATATATAGTAACTTAAATATTTGTGTGAAGGCCAACAAAATAGAATTATATACATCTGTTACATTTATCTCCTTGAGAATCTAGTGAAGACTATGGGCTCCGTGATGGGGGCAAAATAAACTTACAAGCAAAACCTGCCTGCCTTTCAATTCCAGAAGGTTCACAGACATCCTGAAATCCATTCAGAGATCTTCTAAGGATCCTTGAAACCTAGGTTGAAAAACCATGACGATGAGTAGTCGAATAAAATCTAGTAGCCTATCTATGCCAAAGACTACACTAAACACAGACAGATATTTTAAATACAGATACACAAATCACTGCCACCATTATTTCTAAATCATCTCTCTCCACTCACCCATCACATACTGCTTGATTAATTTCCATGGTTGAAATTTCAGGCTCTCTTTTCATGCATTCCTTGTAATTTCCTTCCTTCCCACATGATCTAAAACAAGAAGCTTATGCCAAAGACTACACTAAACACAGACAGATATTTTAAATACAGATACACAAATCACTGCCACCATTATTTCTAAATCATCTCTCTCCACTCACCCATCACATACTGCTTGATTAATTTCCATGGTTGAAATTTCAGGCTCTCTTTTCATGCATTCCTTGTAATTTCCTTCCTTCCCACATGATCTAAAACAAGAAGAAGCTTGACATCTCATTCGCCATGTTGCCAATCCATATGCATTAATATTAATGTATCCAACATAACTGCTGGAAGACTCAGTCATACAGTGTTAATTAATCACATCAACCATTCTTAGAGCTGAATTACAGCCAGTAACATGCACATTTTCCCAACATTTGTACATGGCTCTAGATTACTCGTTGCACAGAAAAACCGAGGGAAAAAAAGGCTTCAGGACTAAATTTTCTTCCTTCTGCAAACCATTTTCAATATTTCTGTTTACATAATTGAAACTATTTTACCCTTTTAACATTAGCAACACAATCATTGAGGTATTCAGTGGTATCTCAGTTTTTCCACATATCCTCTTCTCTTTCAGCCAGTAATGCAGCTGCCAAGCAATTCGTGGAGCCAAATATTGTGGATGGTCAAGTGAGAGCTGCACCTCCAGTGTGGCAGATATCAAGCACTGAAAAAGCAGATACCACCATTTAATCTCAGTGTGAGACCATTAAACTCATCAAGTTTATGAGGTTCATTCCCGCAGTGACTAAAAATTGAAATATTCATTTTTTTTAGGAGGATAATAACATTTTCAAGTTCCCAGGGCAACATTTATTGCACAGGAACAGTCATTTTACAAAACAATACTTTAATGGTCCCAAAGTTCCATGCTTGGGAAAAACTTTTACACATTTTCTCCTTATGGTCTGAAAATAAAACACCATATCAGTGAAAACCTCTAGATAAGTCCCAATGTCTACAACTGTGACTAAAAGTTAGGGCTATATTACAGATTGCTTTATGAGACAGTTAAATGAAGTTTAATTAGCCATCACTAACTTCACCATGATATACATTAGCATCGTATAAACACACACGCACACACACACAGATTCTCAAATATCTACCTATACTATACCTAAAGGTATATTTTTAAATATGCAGTGCTAATAAAAATTGAAACTAGTACTTTAAATATTATTTATTCATTCATTGATTATTAAATTAAACTAGTTCATTATATTACATATGGAGCAACTTTATGTTTTAATGGCTTTATAGCATCCCATAATATAGGTGAATCATAATATATTTAACTAGTCTTCTCCAATTAACGAACCATTAGATTAGTTTTAGTATTTGGCTACTACGACCAATGTTACATGAAATTTTCTTGATTATCCTTGAACATATATTTTTATAGGCATATGTAGCCATATTCATTAGATAAACTAGATATGGAATTGTTAAGTCAAAAGGCAAGTGATTTTAATTTTGATTTTAAGAGCTATTCCAAAATTGTCCCTGAGATGGAATACAGCAGTTTATACTCCCAGCAATAATGCGTAGGGGTGTTTATTTCTTTACTCTTCATACCCAGAGTATTCTCAAACTTATTTTGGTGTCAATATGTCAGGTGAAAAAATGAAATTTCAGTAGAGCTTTAATTAAGCTTCCTCTCATTAAATATGAGCCAGAACATCTGTAACTTTATAATACATATTTTTTATTGATTTGCGGAGCTTTTATATTAAAGAAACTGGCCCTTAGTTTTCAAATATGTTGTAATTTTTTCTACTTTGTAATTTGTATTTTGCCTTGGTTTATTTTGTTGTTGTTGTTGTTGTTGTTGTTGTTGTTGTTGTTGTTTTAAACCAGGAAGAAGTTATTGTTTTATATTTAAATTTAAATTCTTTTCTTATATGGCCTCCGGATTTTTGGTTTTGCTTAAAAAAGTATTTTTATTTGGATATTAAAACCAAAGCCAAAAGTAAAAATTCTCTCCTGTATATTCTTCTGAAAGGTGAAGATGTCTTTATATCTAGTTAAAGAGTGTCTTTATATCTAGTTAAGGAGTGTTTTTATAGCAAAATGTATAATTTACTTTAATCATTAGTATTTAATGAGTTCCTTATGATGAGGTAGTGGAGCTCGATTAAAAAAAGGTGATATCTCCTTAATATATTTCTTCATAAAACTAAGTTCAAATTAAAGTTTTACAATAGAATAATAGATTCACTGTCCCAGGCCCCATTGATAAATGTCATATTTATTTCTCATACTGATGGAAAGTCTTCAGAGATGTTTTTATCAAGAGCTATAGGTAAGAGTTCAAGTTTTACAACTAAATCCATGGAAATGAATATTCTTTCTGGATTTTTAATAACAAACTCTTTCTCTAATCATCAACTAAATGATAAAAGTACATTCAAGTATAGGAATTAACTCAGCCAACAAAGTTTTATTGAGTAGCTACTATGTACTAGTCTTCTTTCTAGGCACTTGAAATACAAAAATTAATTAAAAAAAAAATAAGAGTCCTATCCTCATAGAATCAAGAATCAGGGTACCAATAAAATTTTCTATTAACCTAGACTACGAAGATCTATGAAGAAAAATGAAGATAAGACAACTGTATTTTCAAGAAATTAAAAAAGAACTTCCCTTCTCGAACAGGACTTTTTTATACTCCCCAAATTTTAATTGCTCCATAGATTTCCCTAGAGGTCTATCTGTGATGAAACTTAGAGTGTGCCCATAGATTTTAAAGTATATAATAGATGTTGAAAAGGACGAGTCTTTTTAGATCCTTCCTAAGTCAAGATTTTGAGAACTGTTCAATTCAGAACAATTGAAATTCGGTAATCAGCATTTCACTCCTGTTTTAAAAATATTAAAGCACCTTGCATGTAAAATAGCAATAAGAAATATATCTGTGGTACTGCACTCAACACAGTGCTAGACTCACAGAACTACTCTATATAGAGAGATCACACATTCGAGCACAGGAGATAAAGCTATATTTCCCATTCAATCTCAAGACAGAATTCTTTGATCAAGTGACCCACGTCTCTAGAGAACAGCTTCTTACTGCCCTATTTAGGCTCTGGTGTGAATTTGCAAATTAACCGAAAAGACCATTAGAAAACATTTCTGTTTCAAGTGCTAAATGGGCTGCAACTTTCAAAACTAACAGGCCTGCCAAATTGTGATTTAAAGTGAAATTGGCATGAGCAGACATTTCCACATCAGCCTGTAGCACATCTGGTCCAGACCAAATAAACAGAAGATTTATTCTGTCAGGGAGATCATTTAGCATTCCTTTTCATGCTTCAGAAGGAGCCTGTACCTGTCACTCACCAAAGCGCTCGGCTTTTGGTGGCTAGGCTCTGTTGCTCTCCCTGACTAGCCTTGATCTAACACTTCTAAGGAGGCTCATGTGCACCGCTCCACCTGGGAGCCCAGTACCCATGCCAAGTTCATTTCCATAGTCTTATAGAAACCTCCTGGAGGATTTCAAACATCTGCTCATAAGTAAAGAAACATTGTCTTGAGCTCTAACAATAATATAAAGGGCAACTGAACCTTCTTTTACAAATAAAGCAGAGCCGATAAATGATCTTATTTCACAGAACTGGGGGCGAGTATTTTGTGTCTTTCTGAATTCAAACCCTTAAAATGAATATCGTCAATCATTGGAAAAGTTAAATGTATCCAGAGTTTTACCATTAACTTAAGTGGTAGGTAGTCAGGGCTATGTCATTTTTCTGAAATTAAATGAACATATTTACAAAACACTCTCGTGCGCGTTCTCTCTCTGTCTCTCTCTCTCTCTCTCTCTCTCTCTCTCTCTCTCTCTCTCTCGATCTCTCTTTCTCTCTCTTTCTCCCTCTCATTCTCCGTCTCTCCCCCTCACCCCCATCTCTCTCTCTCTCTCTCTCTCTCTCTCTCGTTCTCCCTCTCTCCCCCTCACCCCCCACAAGCCAAGTATAACACCGTTACTGCATAACACCATTACAGCAAAATTACATAGCCACTTTCTTCTCCGGAATGTTAATCTGCTCTTGGTGTCAGCAATCCAGGGAGCATTACTACCTGGCTTGTCTAATCAGAAATACTATTTTTTCCCCCCATCTCTGGAGTACTGTGAATACTCAGAAGGGATAGCTGTACCACAATTGAGAGTCTTACATTTCCTTATGACATTATACTATATGAATATGAAAGATTCGGTTTCAGTCTAAACAAAAACTGAAAAGGGAATAGGCAGATATTTTTGTTTGTTGATGTTCATTTTTTTCTAATTTCTAGCTAAAATTTACCTCTGCTTCTTCTTTTAAGAAGTAAATGGATTAGTAAAATGTCCCCTAATGTCCTAGTTTTAACATAATTATAAATTCCTTGTGGTTCTTTTGTCCTTGAAGAACTCACTTAATTCATAAAAACAATTACTTTGCTTTTCTACTAACATGTAAATCTGGATCTAGGCAAACATTGGAAAAGTTTATTACATAAACATAGAAAAGGTTTGTCTTACTTAAAATATAACGAAAACATTTTTTTTTAATCTAGAGGCTTCTGAGGCAGTTTTAAAAAAACACATCAGAGTAGGTACATCCTTTGTGCAAATGTTTTCATCCTATTAGTTTGTTATAGTACCAAGATAGTAAGAACTGTGAATTACGTCTACACTTGTTTCACATATACTGTCTCTCCTGTTGAGTCATTAATAATTACACCATGAGTAATGCATTGTTAATACTCAGCTTGTCCATGAAACACAGAAAATACTTTTCTCAAATTTACACAGAATGATCTTAAACACATTACATTCTAGAGTCTGAATTTTTCAATAATAAATGTATTTCTATATCATAATCCAGCTTCTTCTGAAGAAAACAACAAAATCAGTTTTCCATAACATAAGTAGTTTTAACCAATCTTGAAATATATCCTGATATTAAATAAATCCTGATATGAATTTATACATGACATAAAAATTCTTACTATATCTGAACATTTTATCTGCTTGGAAAATTTCAAGTGGGGAAAAGAAGGTATATAATGAATATAATGATATTAAATACCTAAATAATTTACTTAGTTATATTTATTTGTATTCTTATTTCTTGAAATCTTATTTACAGATATGAAATTAACATGAAAAATAACATGTTTGTATACTTTTACCATAATAAATTAGAGTAATATATAGAGAACAAAGGTTTTATCTTCCATAGCAAATCTTGAGAACTTTGAAATAAACGATAACATTTTTGATTAAGAAGAGCTATTATCATAAGTAATCAATATCCAAAGAGATCCTGTTTATGAATAAAAGGAATTCAAAGTTACTTTATTTTTTCAATTTTTATTCTTCTAAAGGCTGCATTTAGGGTCAAAGAAGGGAAGCTCAAAGGAGACAAGATATGATTTTGTTTTAATAGGACATTGCATTGGTTAATGGGTTGAAGAAAAAAGAAAGTAAATCTACTTAAAAAATATAGAAATTCAACTCATGTAAAAATCGTGGGCAACTCATAAACTGTATCTCATTGAGATTATTTAATGTCATTTAGATGTTGGGATTATCTAATCAGGTATAACTAATTTTATCACATCAATATTTAAGAAATAATGAACCAAAGAAAAGTAACCAGTATTAATAATCAAAATAATAGCTGATGCATATAGAAGAAAAAATAAGAACAAAATATGGTTAGAATGTATGAGATGAAGCTATACTTAAAGATAAATTCAATTTCATTGAAAAAGAATTATCAGAATAAAGTATTTCTAAAACTTTAAGAACATATGTGTAGATTTATCATGTTATTTTAGATTGTTTTCCAAATATTTAGCATATTTTGTATGCATCTAATTACCTATAAAGCTACTATTTTTTATCAAAGTAATTCGCTCCATGGCAATGTAAATTATTTTATCACAATTTTTAAATGTTTGATGCACTGCAACTCGACCATTGATTTATGATATTCTTGGTTTTCTAATAAAATCTACTCTTACAAGTTGAAATCATACTTTTTCAAAATGATTAAAAACTTGTTTAGGATAAGGTTTAAAAAGTAACAAGGAGTTCAATTGTGTAACAACACCACACCAGAGTTTTTTCAATGAGTGGGAGTCTAAGACTATAGAGAGCTACTTTGGATTGAGAAAGAAAACATTCCATCAATAACTCTGCACACAGCTTTTTCTGAGAATGTTCTACTTATAGAGTCTAGATGCTTTGTCATATCCCAAAGTCTAGAGAAAGTATGGATTAACAATGCAATTATGCGTGCCTAACCAAATACTACATATGCCACATAACAGATACTAAAAGATGAAAACAAGTTAAAATTCAATAAAATATATTATTACATTGTTCTATAAAATGTAATAGTATTTGTTTATTAAGACCTAAATATATGAGAAAATGAATACCTGAAGATAAACTTCATTGAGTTTGACTTCTCAGAATGAGGTGCTTTGAAATTTTAAGTGCATTCTTGTAGATTTATTGCATCATTTTGGCTTATGGTTCTAAATTTTTAACACATTACATTTGCATCTAATTATCACACAGTTAACCATTATTATTTGCAGGTCACGTATTTATGAATTTGCCTACTTGTTAAAATTTATTTGTAACCCCCAAATCAGTCAATACATGCAGCCACTTTCATGGTTATTTGTGAACATGTACACAGTGACAAAAATTTTGAATCTTTCGACTCATACATTCTCAGTGTACCTTCTTATTTAAGCTCTCATAGAGTAAACAAGTGTCCTGTTCATAGTATATTTATTGCCATGTTTATTGCAATTTTGTGCTTTTTGTTAGGGATTTCACTGTTTAAAATGACCCTCAACCATTGTATTGAATAGCTGTCTTGTGTTCCTAAGCACAAGAAGACTGTGACATAGTGCCTTATGAAGAAAATATGTATATTGGATGAGCTTCATTCAGACCTGAGTGCTGTTGGTCATATTCAATGGTAATAAATAAACAATATAAACTAAATAAATGGTCTTTTAATAGAAACACACATAAAACAAGATTACATATTGATCAAATAACAAAAATATGACCAGAGGCTCACAGGAACCTAACCCTGTATTTCCCCTAGGAGCAATGGTTCAGTATTTGCTAATTCAGTGTTTGTAGTTACTTCATAGAACACAACTACTGCCAATAATAAGAACTGATTTTGTACATACATATGTATGTATCTGTGTATATAGATTCTTCTTTTAAAATAAAACAAAATCCAGAATATCAAAAT
>NW_006494614.1:35254104-35280672 GCF_000325575.1 Pteropus alecto | reverse complement strand
CATTGGGTTTTGTTTGTGCATACTATTTTTAGCCATTGAAATTTCCATAAGGAGTTTTAGCACATGCAGTTAATTTGCATGAGAGGCAGCTGGAGCATATTGGCTCTTTCAAAGCCATTATGATTTATCAGCTCAATAATGCATGAGCTTAGACAAAGTTATACAACTGTCTGTATTTTTAACAAGGTGATGGAGTAAAAAATTTGCTAAAGCAGCCATTCCAGACCCAGGTGACTAAAGAAGGTTAGATTATTTACACAAACTGGAACATGATTCTACAGTCCTGTTTTGTTTTTGGTCTCAGATTTTTTCCTGAAAATAATATTTTGTTTAAATAAAGTGCCAGTCTGACAAACTGACAGTTTGAAACAATGAAGATACCTATTTCTATATGTTATTAGTACAATATGGAGCGAGTCAATTAAAATATTCATGAGACCTCTGAAATTAGATTCATCTTGTATAAACAGTGTCTGAGGAAGAATAAACTATTTTTGTTTCTTTAATAAAATCTAATGACATTTATTTATTAAGCCCTAAATTTCACTTGGCAAAAAATGGCTTATAGGAAATGTCTCTTTTTTTGGAGTCAAGTTTATGTCTATTGTTGAGATTCGAGGAGCATGTAGCCAGAAACCATTAAGAAGCAATTATTATAGTAGTGGTATAGGTTACAAAACTCATACATGGACTCTGAGGTCAGTGCAGTACTATGGAAAACGAAGATGAAATAATGAATTTAAAATATTGTAAACAAAAAATTAATTGATAGCACAATATATAATTACTAATGAGTTAAAAAAAGAGAGATAAATTACTTGTAGATTCTAAGTTTTTATAGTTAGGTGACTAGAAGCATAACTGCATTCATTTTAGAGCTGATAGAAAAGTTCGAATCTTGCCATTAGAACTTATTTTAGGCATTCGCATGTACAGACTATAAACTTTAATATCTAATATTCTAACTATACAAGATACCAAATGCCTATTTAACTCTATATACTTTCACCCTATTTTCTTTGATAAAATATAGGAAAAGAAGAAATAAGAGATGAATCTCAAGAAACATTTGTAACTGGTCATACTATCTGCCAGAATGCCTTGGATTGGCAGGTTGCAGCCCGCCATTGGTTCCACAGCCTCGAACTATCTTGGCTGATCTGGAGCCAAGAACTACAGTAAGCGTCCCACTCTAAAAGGCCACTGATGTATAAGGATAAGTCAAGCATCAAGCTACTTTGTTTCATTTAGGTTGATAAACTTTGGATACCAAGTCAGGTGACTGGCAGGTAAACCAGGAGTTATCACTACACAGCAGCCACAAGGCTAACTTGAGAAAATCTCCTCAAGAGTTGGATTTGGATAGTCAATATACTGTCAAAGTTGAGAGTTAGTAGAGTATATTAATTATAACCTGTACAAACTCCTCATTTTATAGATAGGAAAGGTGAGGCTCTAAGTTTTACATTTAAACAGTACAGGGATGAAATATGAATCAAGTCCTCTAAGTCATACGAAGTCGGATGATCTCTTTAAGAGATCAAACACTCTCTAGACCAACTGTTCTCAAACTTTTCTGTGCATCAGAATCACCTGGAGGGCTTACTAAAACACAGACCACTGGCTCCACCCCAGACTTTCTCATTTCATACATCTAGAATGGGACCAGAGGAATTATATTTTGACAAGTTCTCTGGTGATGCTGATGCTGCTGGTCTGGAGAGCACACTCTGAGAACCACTACTCTAGACGTTCTCATCTCATATTCATCCCACTCCAACAAATTTTCTCTCAGAAAAAAACAGACCCTGAAATGCCCAGTCAACACTCCCCAAAAAAATGTGATCCGAGATATTGTGATAGTATGGGCCTACGATAACATCGCTAGAGCAATTTTATCTACTCAGAAACCAAAGTGTACTTCACAAGACATATATAATATGGTTGTTCTGAAATGATTGTTAAGAGTTGTAGGTCATCTGTTTCCCATCCCATAGTGAAAACTTCTTGGACTTTAAGCAAACTATATTATTAGGATTTGTCTGGATGCAAATAAAGGTGACATCATTTAGCTGCCTTTTTTTCCCAAATATCGAAATAATATTATAGCAATTACATAGTGGTAATATTTATTATCCAAAGTCTAAGAATGGAATTTTGAAAACAGACATATATACACAGAAAATGTCATCAAGAGATAATAGAGGTGAGGAAGTAAACAGGGGCAACTGAGCTCCACTGAAATAGAACACCTCAATACAAAAAGCAATTATTGTATAACTACTATGTGCAAAGCATTGCACATGGTGCAGAGGGAGATGCTGAGAGAGACCCAGCTCTACCTTCAAGAAGCTTGCCATAACTGGAATTTTAAGGATGTTAAATTGATGCTGAATGTAATATTATGTATATTATATGAATGTATATGTGTGTAGGGTGTGTATGTATATGCACATACACATTGCATTGGGCAAATTTTAACAAGTTTCTCAGAATGAACATTTAAAGGCTCTAACAGATACATCATTTCCAGAAAGAAACAACAGTGGCAGATCGGGCATTCTGTAGAGTAATCATGATGAATTTTAACTGAAGATTCATATAGTATCAAAGGGGAATCAATGTTTCTGGGTAAAAAGCAACAAAAATAGATGAGAAATTATTGCAGACTTTATATATTGTTTCAAACATTCTAGAAGTCTTTATCTACATAATCAGAAACTTGATATTTGGTCATTAATACTTCAAACTATACAATTATCTGTTTATACATCTCAAATTTCACAGATTCAAATCCAATCATCAATTGTTTTTCTTTAAAAACACATATATTAAATAAACAAATAAAATGTATCTATGGAATCATATTAAAAGCATAGAGTAATAATTTTAAATTGACTCTTTAACAATTAATTTGAAATACAATTATCCAATAGAGTAAAATGACATCAAAGAGTATCACATCATATGTCCTTCATTTAATGAAAATACACTATAAATGCAAAGGTGTCTCCTGACATACATACATGAATCTCTTGATAGTACTATAGAAACAGACATAATTTCTTCCTGAGGTTGGAATCTGCCAGGGCCTTCTCTGTCTGTCATGTGGAAGAACTGTGATGTTGAATATATTTGCACGAGCAAGAAAGCAATTCAGCATATACAGAAAAAAATTGCAAGCCAACTGTCAAAAGAAAAAATGTGCCTTATCCACCAGTCACAAAAGGACTCATCAGTGTAACAAAACAGTATCATCTATGAATGACAACAGTTTTAAATGTAAGATAAAATGGAACTTTGTACAACTGTTCTGCAAGGAATCCTCTGAGTGGGAAAAGAGATAGAGAGAGAAAAAGCAGATTGCAAGGAAGGACTATCTTGAGAATAGTTGCTTGTCCCAACAAAGGTCATGATGAAAACTTCAACATTTACTTCTCCAGAAATAAATCTCTAATCTGCATATCTGTGCTGTCCTCTCCCCAGGGTTAGTCCTGAATCTTTAAAAACCCTTCTGGGTTTCCACCGGAATTTCTAGCCAGCCTCAAACTCAAAACAAAGTTTTGAGTTTAACTGCCCATGACTTTGATTGTTACTGACACCACAAGTATAGGTAAGCCCAAGTCAACTAGTTTGAAACACAGTGGCAGATCAGATACATGATACCTAACATCTCTTACCATGTGTTGTTTTCTTTCCAAATAGTATCAGTAAGCCCTGATCCCTGTGGAATACAATCTGAATTCCTTAACATGGCATTCAGGGACTCTTCCAACAGTCTAATGCCAACATAGTTTGGGGAATTTTTTCCTCTCTATATCATTCTATAGAAAGCTTGTACCCTAGACAAAAAAAAAACTTTTCATTTTTCTCCTTAAACTCCACAACATCCTCCATTACTTATAGCATAATTCCTTGCTTAGAATGTTTATCTTCACTCTTCTCTGAGGCTTTCCCTGTTCAATAACATAAAATACTGCAGATAAGATGATGTCTGAAAAATGTCATGAAAAACTCATTGTTACCCTTTGCCAGACCTAGTTCAGTAGTATTTCAGAGGGAAGAGCTGGATGGCAGGGTTGAGGAGTCTGTGGACGTCTGGACACTAAAGCCAGTATGCACAGTCAAGAACATTGTCACAAACAGAAGGGAGGAAAAGTGGGTGGAAGCTAGAGCAGAGCGTAGTTTAAGAAAATATTTTTTCTTTTTTTTTAATAAAAAATAACTGATCATATTTAAAAACAGATTCAAAAGAGCCAATAGGGAAGAAATTAGAGGTATAAAAATGAGATTATAAATGGACAAATGCCTAAAAAGGTGGGAATGGATTGGAGCTAGAAAATTAGTGAGGGTCAGTCTCGGAATAATGCACTTTTCCCACTATTTCAGAAGATAAGGAAAAGATAGATGCAGATAAATATAAATTACCAGGGACTGGGGGAAGAGGGGATGGGAAAGATGTCATATAAGGGTACATACCTGCAACTAGTAGATAAGTCCTGGAGACTTAATATACAGTACAGAGATTATAGACACAAAATTGTGTTATATACATCAAACTTGCTAAGAAACTAGGTCTTTATTGCTCCTAACAGTAGAAGAAATGATAATTATGTGATGTAATAGAGGTGTTAGCTAATGCTACAATGGCAAATATATTGCAGTATAAATGTATTGAGCAAGTTATATACCTTAAACTTACACAATAGGTTTCGAATTTAGTTATGGGGAATTAATGAGGCAGTGCTTACAAGAACCTATAGAAAACTTCTCAGGTAGTGTCAAGGGTCCAAATGGTGTTGGAGACCAGTACTTCAGATGCAGAAGCTGGAGAGGCAGTCAATAGGATCCATCTAGAATTTAATTTTTAGAATAATAAAAGAGAAAAGAAGTTGAGAAATATGATGACAGGGTTAGAAGCAATGGATCCCAGGCCAAAAATTATAATAATAAATATGACTGCAGAGAACTGATCAAACAAACAAAAAAGTTGAGATATCAGCCACATAAAATACCACGTATGATAAAACTAAAGAATTAAGATAGTTGGAAAAATATGGCATGTAATCAGAGAACTGGAAGTTTACATTACATTTGCAAAAATGAAAGAGTTCCAAGTCCTGAAAAGGTCCAGTCACAAGGATTCAATATTTGATTGTTTTTCTCTCTCTGAAACTTTTCTCCTATACATGGATCTCTCATAGAATAAAATAAATATTTATCATATTGTGTCCACTCTTGGATCTTAACAAAAATGTGAATGCCTCCTTAGAACTCTGAAGGGGAACATGATTCTCCCACAAACTATGGGCCTCGAAGTCAAGAGGAGAGACTGGTTATTGATTTTTAGTCCTGCACTCAGACCATTATTTTTCCTCTAATGTCTCAAAATCTACCCTCCTGAGGCTTCTGTTATTCCACTACTGTAAGTCCTCATGTAATGTCATTGATAGGTTCTTGGAAACTGTGACTTTAAGTGAAATAATATATTACAAAAATCAATTTTACCCTGGGTTAATTGATAAAAAACAAAAATTAGTTTCCTATGGCATATTTCTGGTCTTAAAAATATCATCAAACTTCTAAATTAAGACACCAAAACATTTCTAATCTTAAACATTGAAATAAATGTGAGCTACACATACATTTAAGAAAGATGAATAAAAACAAGATCATTTTTTTCCAACCCACTTATTCCAGTTCAGAGGCACTGGTGGCTGGAGCCTGTCCCAGATGCTCAGGGCATCTGGCTGGAGCCACCCTCAACAGGACTCCTTTCCATCACAGGGCCCCTCACACATACCCACACTCACCCAGACTGGGACCATTTAGACACACCAATTTACCTTATGTTCACGTCTTTGGGATGTGGGAGGCAACTAGAATCCCCAGAGAAAACCCACACAGACATGGAGAGAAAATGCAAACTCCACACAGACAGTGGCCTCAGCTGGAAATTGATTTCTTTTTTTCCTCATCAAAATTACAACACAATGATGTTGAATGAAACAATGTTATTCGAGGACCTGCTGTATAGCACCTCTTTTGTCCCCTCACTCTAGTCCCCCCAGGCCCCAATAACATTGACAACTCTGATGTCTAATTTCCTCTACATTAAATTCCAAAATCTGGATAACAGCCTGACAGTGCTCTGAATCCATGTAGTTGCTTTTGCCTACTTATTAGACCCTCACTTCAGCCTTCTATTCTCCCCATAAAAGACAACCAAATGTTGTTGGTCAAAGAAGCTGAGTTCATTAAATTTACTATATGGTGGGAAAACACAACCTTAGTCGAGTCCTAATAGCATCCCAAAAGAGGAAAGAAATTGAAGGATTTTTGTAAGATTTGGGGTTTTGTGCTCAAATGGTTTAAGTGGGCTTGCAAGCGGTCTTTCAAGAGGCCACTAGTTAAGACTGGGAAAAGTTTGTGACATAGTAGTTTTGTATCAGTGGACACGACAGGGCAAGGGTCTTGAGGCAAGTCTTGATTAGCTGATTTTTATCCTGATAAATAGTTCTTAGTCCAGTTGAGAAAACTATTGTCTTATTTCTCGGATAGTTATTTTCCCAGATGAGCACAATGTTTGCCTAGATAAATTGGGTTACAAGAATATCCTGAAGCAAAGAGTGAAGTTAAACATTGTTTTGCAGTCTGATCTTCCTGGGTAAGAATTCTTAAGAGCAAACAGTTAAGATATGTTTACACAATTGGTCTCAGTTTTCACAGAGTTTACCAAAAGGAGAAAAGATTCTGCTTAAATAATTTTCCCAGGACAAAATCACCCCTTGTGAGGAATAAAAGTTATAGCATCAAATTTAATCTATTATTTTGTTCTTGACCATAAGGCAAGTGGTTTCCGTTACTTTGTAATTTGATCTAACAACCCAAGTCAGTTCTCTAGAAATAAAAAGACTTGATATAATTCTTCTCTATGGCTCAAGAATCAGCTTTTAGTTATTTTGCAGACAAACCTCTTCCCTGTGGACCAAAACCTTTCCAAGGTGTAGTTCTCAGGAGAGTTCTTTCTGTCCCTCACATCTCCCTGGTTACTTGAACTCTACAGCTTTAATTCAAGAAGACTCCTCAACAAACCTGCCTTTCCTCCTTTCTTCTTTTGATTCAATTTCTTTGAAAGCTGGTGTGAATCAATTCTCTAACCATACCCTTCCCTGGAGCCATTTCTCTTAGTCTTTCTCTTTTCTTTCCTCAGTAGGTGGAGATATTTGCTGCTGCTTCCGCCCCCAAACTCAACAGCCTCATTTCCAAAAGTATTTCATCCTTTTGGCTTTCATAATGGAAATGTTAAATTTTCCACAGAGGATGTGCCCTGGAGGGGAGTTTTGCCCACACCCTAGAATGGATGTCAGTTAATATTTAGACACAATTAATTAACCGTAAACCCTAAGGCAAATTTTGCTGTTAGGAAAATCAGACCATATCCTCGATTAAATGAAGGGCTGCTTCCCTGACCAAGTCAGCAGATGTTCAATTATCAGCAAAGACTGACATCACATGTTCGGTGGATGGGGACATAGATTAATTAAGAATATTTAAAATGAATGGCCAAAACAGAATTAGACTTTCTTAAGCTAAGTTGCCAGTGTTCTCTTTTCTCCTGAATTTTTCTTCATATAGTGTCTTCTTTCTACCATATCCCAGATTTTAGTTCATGATACTATAAAAAGTTTCAAGATTTCTAAAAAGCAATTTGAGTCACAGTGAGGTCTTCTCAGACCTTCCCTACATAATTTAACCTACAGTGATTTGCAGTTTTTAATCCCATCCGATTCACTGAGAATTTGCCAATGATAGTCACATTCATGTTTTTACTTCGCTAAACATAGGAGACTGGATATGGTTGAAACCAGGGCTTAAAGGTTTTATCTTGACATCATAAATATCACAAAAATATGCACGAGATAAAACACACTTTTTTACGAGGTAGTAAATACTGGAATTTATTCAATACAAAAATATTTGTTTGTTTGTTACTTTTTTGTTTTGGAATAAATCCCTGCAATGAGCTTATTTCCTAATAAATTTATTTAATAAATACTTAGCAAATGCCTATTGTGTTCTAGCTCCTCTGCAGGATCAAAAAAATAAATTCAAAAGGAACCCAGTGGTAAAGAAATAAACAGAATATGTTGGGAAGGGAACACTTGTTCCCCCTGCAGATGTGAAGGGAGCTCACATCTGGCCTCTTATTTTACTCATGTCCCGCTTAAAAGGATAAACTGGGTATGCATAGCCACGTACTTTGTTGTTCCTATATTTTGAGACCCAGCTTCTGTCTCTTGTAAGTTTTAGGGCTTGCTCAAAGTTCATGTTCCACATCTGGCAGGGTTGGCCTATGGTGCTGTTTGCCTTTTCCAGGGTGCCTTTTACTGTTTAAGTAAATTACTATGTAAGAACTCCAGAATACAGGATTTCAGCCTTGGGAACCCCAGTGGGTCTACTGCCCATTTTGAGCTTTATCAAGATAAATATGACATCTCATATCCCATTCTCCTTATTGTTTTTTCTCAATTGGTTCATAACTCAGGTGAGAAGAAGGGTACTATCTAATCGAGCAACATTCCAACTTCAACAAAGTAGAGAAATAACTATGAGAAAAGTTTAGGATTCAAAGCATTTCGAAAATATATAGAAAGGAAAACAAGTATTTCTAATAGGGGCACAAGTAGTTGCAGCAAGAGCAAAATAAGAAAGATATTTTTAGATTGTAAACTCGAAGAAGACAAGTGTCTTGTTTGTTTGGGCAACTTCTTTTCCCAAGGATATAGCTATAGAGTTTGAACTAAAGGAAAGGTAGACATTTCAATGAGCAGGATTAAGAACGGAGGATAGAGAGGAAGAGAGAAGTGAGAATCTTTAAGCAGGGTAGGAAAGACTTTTAAGTGTGCTAGGATAAGAAATATATATTTCTCCTAAGAACTAAACAGAGCAAAAATGTTCACTTAATCAAAATTTGCTATCTAAAATAGCAAATTGCCTGTTATACTATTTGTTTGTTTGTTTGTTTTCATCAAAGTAACCTGGAATATCTCTATTATTTACATATTTAAGTGAAACGATTGCTATCAAGGAAAAGCCTATATATGTGTTATAGAATAAGAAGCAAGTCAGGAATTCATTTTTTTATAGTTTATGATACATTCTGAATGTAGTAGAAATCCCTAAACAGCATTTCTGACACTCAATCCATTGTTTTAGTAAACTGTAAACTTCCGGTCTATAGTATTTATACTTATATAACCCTTAAGAGGTACCAGATTGATGCCAAACTTGGTAATGGGATTTATTAAAGAAGATACTAGAAAACAGTAAATTAACATTTTCTACAGGTGCATTTTTTTATCTGTCTTTATTTCAAAATGAGGTGGCCACCTCTCCTACCCCAATTTTACCTAATTTTACAGTCAGCAAACTACTTGGCCAAGCAACTTCTGCCTGCTGAGAGTCCAAACGAGTTAGGGTACAGTGTGACAGTCCGTGAAATAACAAGCCCTGTTTTGTTCTGCAGCGTTATAAGCAGCAAGTCTCTGAAACTATGATCGACAAAACTTTATTTGTTTGTTGCCCTTTAAAAAAAAAGTTTTTTGGTTTTTGTGTTTTTTTTTAAAGAATAAGAAATGAACTCTCTGAAGAACAAAGGAACCAGAGGTTCCAGATATATTTTAAGCCTAAGGAAAGTTAGAAGCTAGAAGAAAATATGAGTGGCAGGACACATACGGTCGACCTTTAAAGGTTTGATTTCTGTTTTAAGTTCTGCAAACGCCCCTGGCTTTCCCCTACATAAAATAAAAAAGCCTGACTTATGTTCAAATGTGGCCTTCGCCCTTCACCCTAACACCAAACACCATAAGAAAAAAAATTAGCGGTGGGAAGGCGACATGTCTATAAAGATATGAATATCTATTCTACTGTACCAGCTGAATCAAAGACGAAGCTCTGAGAGTTGAGTTTGGTTGAAAATCATGATGTAGTGGGATGATTCTTAAGCATGGGGGTCAGACTCAGACAACACTTTTCTGCAGAACTGATGAAGAAGCGGCCACCCTACCTCCTCTTTGTGCCATCCTTCATGAAGTGCCTACAAAGACTTTACATTTGACCCTGGATGTGAGTCCCCATAAGGCAATATTACTTTGTTCTGTGATATTTGTTTCATCTGAAGTTGGGGTCCTCAGATCAGCAATATTCTGGCTATGTCTACCCTAGAGTTACTAAGTAATGAAGAATGGAAGACATCATCAGGCAAATTAGAAGGAAAAAAAAGTTCATGAGCAAAATCTACATTAATCTAAAATATTTAGATAATAAAGAAAAAAATGACCTTATTAGTAGCAGAAAAGTATCATAATTGATTCAATATTCTATTTCACTTTGGGATGGGCTAAGTTTTATACTCTGCTCAAGTACAGTTTAGTTCATCGCCACTAAAGGAAGACCATTAGGAGGGTAGTTGAGATCAATTTCTGCCATTTTCAATATTATATTCTTGCTAGTGGTCATTGCAGTAAGAACAATTTAAGAAAGCAGCAATTAGTGTGGATTCTCATTTTCCTTTCAAGATCTATATAGATGATTTTGAAATCTATTAAAATGGTAAAACTCATACAGTCCCATGAGTTTATATATTTAATAAATACAGTTAATTTTAAATTGGTGAGAAATAGACAATACCAATAGAAAAATGGTAAAAGTCTAAAAAGCAATGTGCAGTCAAGTAATACAAATGGCAGATAAGCAGCACATTTATCAAACTGGCAATGATGAAAAATAAAGGACAAAGAAGGAAAAAAAATAATACCAAGGCTTCTTGGACTTCCACACACAGCCATTAGAGTGAAAACGTGACCTTTCTAGAAGGCAATTCAGTAAGCAATTCTGAAGTTTTTTGTCCTTGCAATAGCACTTCCGAGGTTTATTCCAAATAGAATATTAAGAATGGATGCAAAAATATAGCTTCATGGGTATTTTCTCATTCCTTTACATTATTGCAAGATTTGGAAACAAATATTATACATAAAAATAAGAATTGGTTGTTAACTTGTGTTAAAACCATGCAAAAGGATACTATGCAACAATGAAAAATGATATACCTATGTTTTATGTAAAAAAAATGTATTTCTATAGAAAGAAAATATGTATCACACAACATATTGGGGAGAAAAACAAAGTCATTTTACAAAAGAGTGTTTAAAAATAATCTTCATTTTTAAAAGAGTATATATTACTAAAATGTTAACACAGCCTACTTTGAGTTGTAAAGTTTTCATTTTTAGTTTCTGACAAGTAAAATACATGTAATATAATTTTTTTTAAATTTACATTGCACAGTTCAAAAGGAATTGATGATATGCAGCCCCTCATCATGAAGTACACCAAGATATTTGGCTAAAATTATGTGGATTTAACCACAAATAACTTTTCAAAAATACAGAAAGAAGGCATTCTCTTTTGGTTGCATATTTTGTTCTTTAACATACAATATGGGAAAATTTGCACTTTTTGTTGGCATGCTTTAGTCAAAATATGACTGCTATGGAGTTTAGCCCAATCACTTAGGAACAAGAGCTCAAGCCTCCTAACATGTGTATTGGATTTTAATGCTAGCCTACATTCTATAGTACTTTCAGTAATACTTTATAAACATTAATGGAATGTCATTTACTTTCCTAAGTAAAACATGTCATATAAATTCATCGAGATGATAATGGCATACTGTTATAAAAGAAAAACACATTGTTATTTATAATTCTCTTTCCCAATGGCATTTTCTGTATGCTAAACAGAAGTGGAGGTTTTGCCTGAATTATCAGGATATTGCCGCACTTCCTATCTTTACTTTTCTAAGAAATATCTGACATATGGGGCTTGCCCAAAGTTGTTTAAAAATGAAGGAAATGCCATGAGGGGAATACAGACATTCTGACTAATTCAAATGTACTTCTCATATTTATGTATTCATTTATCCATCCATGCCAACCTAGTTGTGTTTATAAGATCCATCTCTCCCCTACCAAGACCTCCTTCTTCCTCTGCATTTCACAGGTACATGTCCCCAACTCTCTTCCTACCTCAGAGTTGACATGTCTTTAATTTCATAATATTTTTAGTCCTATAATAGATTTCAAATCATGCTAACTCCATGTTGTTGGCAATGGCCCCATGGAATGATTTGTTAAGAAGGATTCTAAGAAAAGAAAAACAAAGATTCTGATTCTGTATCTCAATTCATTTGGGAAAACGTCTATGATTGATTAGTAATGTCTGCCATTCATAAAACTGAGGGAAGAAATGGAAATAGCTTCAGTAAATTTTCATTTTCAGGGTAGCCATTTCTAGTTTGATTCTTCACTCTCCTCTGTCCATTCCCCACTTGTGTAGGAGCAACTACGTGATTTGCTGCTTGAAATTAGCTGATCAGTACCCTGAGCCTGGAACACTTTCCTATGTGGAAGCTAGATGCGAACTATAGTTTAGCCTCAGATTCTTCTTCCTCATTAGAAGAAATCATTTCCCTATTCTGGGTACTCAGTGAACGTCTTCATGTTGCCAAAGTCTGTGCATAATATGGCACCTGGCCAGCCCCACCAGTACATTGCTCCCAGTGAGAAGGGAACTGGGTCTTCTTCTGCAATATCAGAAAATTGCCTGCAGTCCACCACCCTCAGGTGGCTATCAGGAGGGACTCTCTGGCCATAGTACAGTCATATATACTATAAATCACACATATAATGATCATGCTGCATCTTTTCTTTCTGTGAGTAACGTGTTATTATTCTGACTAGTGTCTTAAATGTTGAGTCCCTTGGAGATTCTGAATCTGTAGAAGATGCAGTGAGCAGAGGTCTGTGGGCACCTACCTCTGGGGATTGGCAGTGTTCTGATCTGTGCCATCCTCCACACAGTTGGAGTCCTCACTTGAGGTGAGTAGTTGGCTCTTCCTGCTCAACTTCTCCCATAAATAATTATCAATCTTTTTTAAAAAAAAATCTATAACATCTCTCAACATGAAACACATCTTCACTGTCAACACAATTGCTAGGATTCCAAAAAAAAAAATCATTTGGACCCGATCTAAACAGCAAGAAGCTATAGGCAAATATGCTCAACGTCCAGCACTCACAGAGAGTCTGCATGTTGGATTACACAGGAAAGCAATGCCTTTCAGGCTAATTGTATATCTAGTCCATATTTAGGAAAAAAAGACTTCCTGAACATTTCGTGGGTAATGAATTACAATGTATCCCCTATGATTTCTCTTTTCCTTTTTCTTTCTTTTCTTCATTTTTTCCCTGTATTTAAAATATAGCTTAAACAATGATATTAATCAGAAAGACACTCCAGAAAGCTAGCTAAACTCCTATCTTAAAGTACTTGAATACAAATGCACACAAAGCAGGAGTTAAATGCCACTGAAGACTGTTAACCATCTGAACTGAGTAAGATTTTATCAATTGCATAATATTGCCTTCAGCAACAAACCTTACCTAATCATATGAATCCATATCACTTCAATGCAAATATAAACAGTGCAAGAAAAAGCCACACTCAGCCTTGAACCAAAAGCAGCAAGACGCATGCTGAAAATCACTCTTCTAATGTACAATGAGGGAGCTAAAAGCACTAAGTTACATGAGAAAACTACCTACCCAGAGCTTTCTAGGCAACTAAAACAAAACAGGGCTATTGTGCTGCAAACAATTGTTTTTACAATTGTTTGTAAAAACAAACAATTGTCCTGTAAAAGAAAGAAAATCTAAATTTTGCAGTTACCCTTAGGGAAAATTTTTAAATGTTGGTTCAGTTTTAAATATTGATGAAAACATTAGAGATGTTAATACATCTTAGGCACTTAAAACAATACCTTGTACATGGTAAGTACTATATGATTTAGCTACTATTATTACATTCCTATTATTAACTCAGGAGTGCCTGTGACTACTTCATGCCCTGGACACATATTTATCTAGATAAGAAAAGCTGTACAGGGGAAAGTGCACCAGACTCGAGAACCCCAAATTCTAGCCTAAGTATATACATCAGTTTTTGCTCTGACACAGCATCTCACTTTGCTTCTTCAGATCTAACTTGTACCCATCTTTAAAATGAGAAGCCTGTGCTACATGGCTGAACCACCCTCTATAAACTACCTGCTCCTTCTGTGGGGAGAGAAAATGCTGACTTACCTTGAAAGATTGTAAATACCATGCCTCAAAGGAAAAAAAACACAAAACAAAACATTTTGAAGCAGAGGGGAGGAAGTCTTCTACTTACATGGTAAAAACAAACAAAACCTCCCTAAAACAAAAATAGCCACTCTCCAAACATCTTTGCTCCAAATTTCCCACATTGCTCATGACCATGAATTCTTTTGTCCAAGAAGAAGGCCATACTAAGATCACCAGAAACAGGTATCTTATCATAAAAGAGTTTGTAAGAGGAATCTTTAATTCTCTGATTCAGATCATGAGAACAGAGGCACCGGCTACACACATTCCTATGGAAAAGCCAATTAATGTCTGATGAGATACCACAGTGACTTAAACAGCCTGGAGAAGTTGGCCACCGAAAGAAGATAGTGGTAGCAAAAAGAGGAATTACTGCCCCATGACAGTTTTATCTGCTTAACCATTCAACTCAAGTTTACCCTTCACAGTAATTTTAATTCCTGACACAAGTCCTCAAGGAGAGCATGATCTTATGCCCTTGTTTGCCTGGATCGGTCTCAGTTTAATTCTATTTTCTCAGTATGATTACTAATAGCACCCTCTTTCTCTCTCAAAAGTACCCTGGTTTGAATAACAAATCATATGATCATCCTTTTTGTAAGCAGAGTAAAAAAAAATAAAAATTAGATGAGGCTATAGTTCTCTTTTCTCAACAAAACAGTACAGAATAATCCAATCTATAACTTACCTCCTCCCCACCCCCATTTCTGATGACTTATTTCTTTACAAATATAGGGACAAAAATAACAGAAATATCTGTACACATAAGGTAACTTTCTTATAGAGGTTAGAAAATAGAAATTCAAGTTTGTTTCATCTTTACCTGGACTATGATATCATACGTCTGTGAAAACCTAAAGTGAACAAAGTGGATGTGTATGCCACTGAACTTGGATTCAGGGCTTACATGCACACTGTCACTCCACCAGGGAGTCAGAACCCTCAGAGTAACAATTTCCTTTACACAGGACCATGTTCCTTCAGTCCCTGATATCCTCCTTTCAACGCATGAACAATTGTCACCTACTTTCTCACAGTAATTCTTGAATTCCAATTGTAATGAACTGTTTAAATTACCAAGAGTGAATTTCTACACAAAACCAAGATCCAGAGGCTTCTCATTTGTGACTTCCAAATTAATTCTGCAAATATTTTGGCTTAATGACTTCTATTCATGTAAAAACTTCCCAATCATTGATATTTGCTTTCACAATTTAGGACTGTAAGGACATAGGGTGCTTACATTCAACATATCAGATTGTTAAAATTAAATTTCCTGTGCCTCTTTTTTCCAAATCTTTTTCAGTATTACTAGATATTGAAAGTCCTATAAACCATTTAGAAGTAGGACACTGATTCTTCAACTTCCTCTCAAATGTTCAGGAATAACACACATACATGTACACGTACACACACACACATACACGTGTACATAGATAGAAAAAAAGAAACAAAAAAAGAAAGACAGAAAAAGAACAAGACAAAGAGAACAAGAAAACAAATATGGTAAAATATTCATCCTATTTGGAGAATCTAGGTGAATGGTATCTGATATATCTTTGTACTACTTTTATAATTTTTCTGTAAATCCAAAATTGTTTCAAAATAAAAAGTTAAAGAAAAAAAAGTGAAAAAGTCTTCTTGATTGAGAATCCTATCTCCTGAACAAGGTTAAAAATTTTTCTCTCTCCCTACAGTAAGTACCACGCCATCTTTTAGGCAAATGCAAAACTCTTAATAACCTACAGGCTGGCTCAGAGATATAACTTAATCTAAAATTGAAAACAATGAAGCAGATTCAACTGCTAAACATGTTTTATTTGTCCCTTTCCATGTCTTGACATCTGAGATTTTCAGCTGATATTAAAAATCTAGAGATTACACTTTTTAAAAAAATCCAGATTAGGGGCTCCTCTTTAAAGATCAGAAAATCGAACAAAAATGGGCTCACATGGCAGGAATTCACCACAGCTGAGTACCAGCAACCCGCCTGAGATCATATGGATGCCAGTTTTTCACAGGCCCCAAATTAAGATCAGGTGTGAATGGCTGTTAATCACTGCACTTGCATAGTTATGTGCCTATAAGTAGAACAGTATATGTCTACAGTCACATCTTTATCTAATGTGAGGAATAAAAGAGAGGCTGATAGCATGTTTCACTCATTCAGATTACCTGTATTGTCCCCATGGTCATTTGAGTTTGAGACTCCCGACTTAGCCCATTGTGAGGGTCTGGACTTAGTTTTAAGGCAGCAAGATACTTTGGCTCTAACTAAGCCCTCTCTCATCACTGGGAATTAAAGTTAATTCCCTGTTTGAACAAGCTTGAGGGAACCTTCAATACATCAATATTCACCAGTGATGGAATAGATGCTAACAAGGAAGACACTACAGGAAAGAATCATTAGATGGATTTCTTTTTTTCTTATTTTCTCTGACAGAAGTTAAGACTCAAATAACAAGGTACTGAGAGAAAGGTTCTGACTGGAAGTGGAAAGATGGAAGAGGTTTATCACCTTCCTAGAATTCATGCAGAATACTAATCATAACAGTTTCTTTAATTAGCTTCTATTTTCTGTGAGTAAAAAAAGAAGAAAAAATGTTTAAGAATAATCTTACTTCAATAATATTAGCAAACCCTTGTGTAGTAATTAACGATATGCTAGACTTTTTTATGTAGTCTTTACAGCAACCCTATGTTAACCTAAAAAGACCAAAGTGAGAGGCAACAAGCATTTATTTGAGATTAAAAAAAAAAAAAAAATAGCTACTTGGAAGCACTGATTCAGGCAGAAACCCAAATAGTGTTTTGATTAGGAGGTGAAGGCAAGGGATATTTAAGAGAAAGGGAAGGGGAACAACTACATCAATAGAAGGAAGGAATTTCTATAGGTGCATATAAACAAACATAGTGATACTAATTCTAAAGGATGTTTTCAATTTTCAGTGTAATAGCCATCAGTCCAGTAGTCACAGTGTATGATTTCCTGTTATCTTTGCAAACAGCTGTTTGGAATACAACGCTATTTTAGGTCCAGTCCAAAGATTACTTTGCCCAGTTCTAACATTCCAAAAGTTTGTGGCATGTGACATGCAAAGAAGTTCCTCTGGGATGGCAATACCAACTGCATTTTAAAGTGGCTCTATTTACATTATTTTTTTATACCTATGAGGCAGGTTACTATTATTATCCCATTTTCTAGATAAAGAAATTGAGGCAGAAAAAAAACATTAATTCTCCCCTAGTTACACAAGTAAGTTATGAAGTCAGGATTCTATCCCAGAGCTATTGTCATCATCACGTCATACTTCTTCCATGCAAATGGCTCTAATTAACTATTTACAATAATTTCTGAAATGATTCTATTAAGGTTCAAAGACTAAAATATTATCATGTCCACTACTACTAGTGCTCTTCATGAACTTGCATATTACCAGCTGAAGTGAAAGAGAACATAGTTGCTTTCTGCTAGGAATTGAAACCATGACCTGAACATGTGACAATTGGTTTTAAGTAACTCTGGGATGAGGAGGAGACGTTTGACCATTGAAGCTCCTTGGAGAGTATCTAGGATTATATGTTCTAACTTTGGCCTGGGGCCCTTCATGTCATTCTCTGAGGCCCAGTCTTCCAAAGAGTAACCCTCTGGCCATATTTCTTCAGGTTATACTTAGGTCTTTCAGTCTGAATCTGCTTTTCATAAACAGTTGACTACAGATGCTGTGCAGAATTAGAAGCAAGAACCTTGCTAGCAACTTGGACACATGGGTGCCCTTTCAGGAATTTTAATGATCTTCACTCCAACAGATACCTAGGTCAAGCTTACCATACACCATTTGCTTTGAGGAAGCAGCTGTTCAGCAGAAAATGATGTATGTACCCTTGCTTCCTCAGGAATCTCTCTCCCTTTACATGGCATTGCTCACAGAGCAAAATGTCAGGAAATTAGGAGACTGTCCAGGTCCTCAGAAGCTTGACCTGCTTCACTCGTCCCTCCTTCCTCTGAAACTCAACCCTCAGGATTCCCAAGGTCTGTTTTATTTTATGTCTTTTTACCATTTTGCTATTTCTTTCAGTGTATTGGGCCGACTTCATGGTCACCAGGTGTTCTCCGTCCTCCCATCAACTGACACTTAATGAGCAGATGGTGCAAATGGCCTGGCAGTAATGTGATGCCTGAGCAAGTGGGCTGAGAAAGGGGAAAGGAAGCAGCTTCAAGAAAAAGGACAGATTGGTTTGGTGTTTGTACCACTTAGAGTCAGTAAATGCAGCGAGAGGTCAAGAACAACTATTATTTTTTAATGTGAAAATGATAGTTTTGTTGAAAAGGAAAATAATGGATTTGAGAATACAAGGATCTCATGCTGCTATGTGAGGGAAACAACCCGAATGACTCACAAAAGGAGTTTTCTGAAATTTCAAGGTCCTGTTGGTCAAGATTACTTGGCTTCGAAGTTTCGGTGAGAATAGCTTTCTCTTGTCTGTTTACTCATTCCTAAAGCACTCTGTGTTAAGTACTCTAATAGGGCTTATAGGAGCCATCACCACCATCCCTATGCTAAAAGTGATAGAATGTTTCCACTGAAAAGAAGTCTTAAAATCTTCAAATCCAGAGCTTCTTGAACCGCAACATCCATAGGAGTCACCCAGGATCTCTTTCAAATGCACATTCTGATTCCATAAGTCTGGGGTGAGGCTTGAGAGTCTAGAATTCTAACGAGCTTCCAGGTGATTTCTATGGCCCACATTTTAAATAGGGAGGGACTAATCTACTCAGTTCTAATACGGCTGAGTAAGTGAAGCTCCAAATATTCAGAGGTGTGTCCAGCATCACAAAGCCAGTTAGTGACAAAAACCAGGCTTGCAACCTGGGCTGGAACTCATTCTATAATGATACATCGCTTGAGCAGTGAGGAGGAAGTCAATGTTTTGGTTCTTTAGCCTCCTTCCTATCATAAAAAATGAGTTGATAATAACTATACTAACCACCATCTGTCATCGGGGTTAGTGAGGTAAAATCATTTAGGCTATTCAAACAAAAGATTATCTTTACCAATTATCTTTTGTAGTCTGAATCCAAACCACAGAACTCATGACAATCTTCCTATTGCCAGATGCTCATCTAGCTGCAAATTTTCATTGAAGCACAACTTGTTTGCAAAATGTAAAATTAGAAGTGACAGACAAATCTATTTTTTTAAGTTTTAGCCTGTCTATTTTGAGTCTCTGGGTTTTAAAAGAAGAATCAAGGGCAGCTGTTGAACTTGACTGAAATATCTAATGATGCTCTATTTACTTCTAATTTATGAGATACAGCCATTTTCCCTTGGTATTAATAATATGCGATGTGATACAGGGCATCTATAGAACCATTTTGGTCTTAAAGGGGACATGTTTTAACTTGGTGTTTGTTGGATCTAAGACTGAGAAGAAAGTGGTTGTAGTAATGTAATTTATGATTTTCTAGAAACAAGAGTCCCAGCTTAAATTTATTTACCATGTGACCTAAAATAAAACACTATACAGGTATGCTTTGTTTTATTGCCCTTGGCTTCATTGTGCTTTAAAGACATTGTGTTTTTTATGAACTGAAGGTAAGACCAACAAAAAGATTACAGTTGACTTTATTACAATATCTATTTTATTATGTTGGATAATGAACTGAACCCATAATATCTCTGAGGTATGCCTGTACTATCTAGAATTGACCTTTTCCATCTGTTAAATAGAGATAAAACATATTATTTCCTTGCTCATCCAACCATTAAATTTTAATACCTTGTAATTAAAAATAATGCTTTGTATTTAAACAAAAATAAGCATCACAACAGAAAATTTAGACTTAAAGAGCAGTCTTAGCCATATATAGAACTTTACTTCAAGTTTTGTAGCATTAATCTCTCAATCAACCAGTATTTATTAAGATGTTCTTACATGCAATGTAATCAAATACGGCACTGATGTCCCATAGGCATTGGTCTCCTACTAAAACAAGTTAAGTTCCAGAGCATTTCTATTTAAAACATAATTAGTATCACAAGCAAATGAGAATAAAACTAGGTAAGAGATCCAAGCCCTATCAAGTCATTTATAATATCAATAGACATAAAATTTCCAACAGAATTCAACAAGAAAAAGAAGGTATACAATGAGAGTGAAAGTTCTACTATTCACCATACGAAGCCTATGAACAGAATTGGAGGATACTCAAGCAGAAATTTTCCTCGTCTCCCTGTCTTTTTGTCACAACCAGTAATCTAACATTCCTTCCCTAAAGCTAAATGGCTCTAATTATGAATAATGGCTTTTCTTTTGTTTATTTATTTAAACACAGCTAATTGGTTGTTTCAAAATATCTCTCCTCTACCAATCATTCATTCCATCCTTTAACTAGTGTAAGCCTCTCTAATAGGAATCCGCCTCATCTCCTCCTCACCTATCCCAAAGCTCCCTGACCTGATCTCCAAACAGGTATGTAAAACTTAGGTAAATTGCAACTTTTGAGTCAAAAACTCTAGTTTCCCTCCATGTTAATAACACGTAGCAGAATTAGAAGGAGACTAACAAAAAGCACATTAATGTATGTGCTGATTTAAAACTGCTAAAATGTGTCTTAGAAAACATGGCATATGATTTAATTCTTATGGTAATCCATCTTGGAGGCAATAATTCTTCCACCCATTCTAGAGATGAAGTAACATCTGCTGCACAATTGGCTTGAGGTCTCATGATTTGAACTTCATCTTTGTCCAAATGTGCTAACCTTCCTGCTGTATCACACTGTGGCTCCAAGATCTTCTTTTTCCTCTTCTTCCAACATTCTTCCTTGTTCTGCTTCTCTTCCTTTTTCTCTTCTTTATAATCTTCCTAAGAGTAAAAAGAGAGTTTTCAATTCACTTTACTACCTTTCCTGACAGATCTTAGCCCCAAGATTTAGACGAGGCTAAGGTTCTTTCTACATGTAGTGTCTTCAATTCTTGAATCCATGAGACAAGGGGGTTTATTTAAAGACATTTTAGGCTCTGAGATGTCTCTGAATAAAGGCAGTCAGGGTTGATCCTGGGGAGAGAAAAGGGTAAATAGTTAATTGCTTTATTTTATTTTCAGTGTCAAATCCTGCTCAAAATTCTTTAATGTATTTGACATATTTAAAAATCCTCAGTCTTTTCTTGTCCACATAAAGAACTTCAACTTTTCTCTATTTTTCTTAGCTCCTTTGTGGATGTGGAATTACAAGCCACATCATCCAGTGAAGAACTGACTAATCCTACTTGTTTTCATACTACTGATCCCCTATCCAAGCTAGCAAAGTGCCCAGCATATAATAGGGGACCGATTAATCTTGGTTAAATAATGAATGGTTATCATACAAGAGGATTAAATTAGAGTTTATATATACGGTAATATTATTTTTAATTCTGTACCAATTTTATCATTTGGATGTAAAGCAGTAGTCTTAACTGGGGGTGTTTTTGTACACCCACACAAACTGAGAGAGACAGAGACAGAGACAGAGAGAGACCGAGAGAGACCAAGGACATTTGGCAATTGTTTGTCTAGAGAGATCTTTGTTTTTCATAATTGGGGGAAAGTTGCTACTGGCATCTAATGAGTAGAGGCCAGAGATGCTTCTAAACATTTTAATAACATACTGCCCCCCTCCTAACCTTACACCAACACAACACACAACAAAGAATTATTCAGTGCAAAAAATCAAGAGTGACAATATTGAGGAATACTAATATAAAGATATTGAAGTAAAAGGACCCTAGGAAGACTTTAATCATCTGGACTTCAGTCCTGAAAGGGTATGTCCTGCTCTGTACTCAAGCTTACTGCATTGAGCATAGAGTCACTGACTGATCCTCTCCAGGTGGCACAGGCATCCTCTTCCCCCTAATCTTCTCAGAATCAGAATGTGACAGATGCAACAGATTGTGTTAGGAACCCAGGGGATAAGGTGCCTGCCAGACCTGCCACATCCTCTGAGGCAGTGTAGTGTATTCAGAGGAGTGTGCTGTAAAACAGAGTTGGGTTAAAACCCCAGTGCTACCACTTTTTAGCTAAGCAGACGTGAGCAAATCACTAAAAGTTTCTAAGCCACAGTTTTAATAAAATGGAGATGATAATCCCAAAGCTTCAAGGTTGCAATGAGGGTGAAAAAAATTATAAAGTACTGGTACATAGTGCATATCTGAAAACAAAAATAAAGTAGCTAGAACTATTTCATTTGACTCTGATTTTAAAATATTCACATTCATTTTGAAAAATTGGTACTCATAGTAACACCATAGTAAGAATTGGCTCTCTAAAAATGCATATAGATTTACCCAGGTCTGTAGTTGATTGTATTATTATTCAAAGTACCCACTGCCCATCCTCAAAGGAGGATCATAAATCCCACCATACTCATGTCATAGGATATCAAGTGGTGTGGAATTGAAGGTATAAAGACCACTCCCAAGGTTCTACCATGCTGTATTCTCTTTGTCACAGGAAGACAGGCAATGTCCCAGAGAGAGAGTTCTCTCAACTTAAGATTTGTAATTAAGTCAATATGAAGTCTTAGTCAATCCATAAGACACACACTGTGAGTGAGAAATAAACCACCATAAGCACCTGATGTTACTATTTCTTCTATATATTCTCTTAACCAAAGTCCACAACATGATGAGAAAAATGTAAGTTTTGTAGATGCCCTTTTTCCTTACTCTATTCCAAAAAAGAAAATCATTTTTCTCTCTGCCAACTGATTATGCAGCAACGTTGTTTGAAAGCTTGCATAATTTACATTAGCATGCTTAAGATCTCAGGTGACTATGCCTTTGAGGCCAGCATGCTAACCCCAGTGGGCCGATTTGATATTCTTCCCAATATCTGACCCTTTTTTCCTTGTTAATTACAGGCAGACTTCCCTGGTCTGGCCCTGGATCTGCACCTGTTTCCCATCTTTGAGCAGCTGCTAATTAGGTTGAAAATGGTGGGGCTGGGCAGTGCAGGCCACACATGCCTCATCGGGCTATTGATCAGGCTGGCATACCACACGTGCAGCAATGGCGTCTGCACAACCCAATTCCAAAATAAAAGCCATTCCTGGAGTTGCATGTTTGAGTCCAAGCGTGCTCTAGGCTCTACGTCAAATATTAAAATGTGAAGAGACGCTATTAATTTTAACAAAAATTTTTCTTTGAAATGCCAAGTACGAACGTAAGTACTATTTACTTCTCATTTGTTTTTTTGCGGGGGGAGTAGGAAAAAAACTTTTAAAAAAAACAGATATGTATATTTAAATGGAAACAATTTAAAAGGTAAGTTGTGTTGATATAAATTATATATGTGTAAACTATCCAAGCAAAGTCCTCACTCTGTATTCTCATTTGGCCTTGTGGATAAGTTACATAGATATAACACTTCGTAGTGATTCATGATTTGGGTAACTATGAACATCTAGAGCATCAATTATCAGTCTATGGGTAGTTTTGATATGAGTAGGGGTTAGGGCATTGTCACAATGATTAAGGGGTGCTGAATATGAAAGGAGAATTATTAGAGAAGCCAGTACAGGGTACACTTAGCTAGTGGATACAATGTGTTCACATAATGATAATTTGTCCAACACCTGTTACAAATCACAAATAATAGACCAGTTTAAAAAATATTTTTAAGTGTCTGTATCCAAACTATAATTCAGTTTCACATACAAATATAAAATATTTTTGCAACTTTAATGTATTGAAATTTAATATCCTAAAATTTCCAAAAATGCAAATCCAGGGAAGGTTAGATTTTGTTTAGTTTGAATTTTTTTGAATTATTACAGTTAGATGATTATATTTATATTTTTAATTACATGTATAGTTAAGGGATATTATCTATAGTTTTCATTCAAGGATAGTAAAGAGATTACAAAACATTTATTATGAAATGGAGAAGTTGGGTTTGACAGAGTCAGAGTCACTATTCTTGGGTGATATGCCTGAGTTTTCATTTGTACATGCTTTGGGCATTGACTTTGTACATTTGAGGCCTGGAATATGATAGTCAATGATTTGTTTCTTAAAATTCTATTTCGTGCTTCCCCTACTGACATTTTCACGCATTCTATTGTTGTGTATGACCCAAGCACATTGCCTAGTACAGCTGACCCAACATTGCCACCCAATAATCTAAATGCTGAGCAGCTTCTGATATCCCGGGAACGAATCACAGTACCCTTTTAACTTTGGATTAACCTCATGCTCACTTTATGTAAACATTGCAGAGGCCAAAGAGATGGGATATTCATCTAAAGTGCTATAAAGATCTATTACTCTTGACCCTCCCTGAGTTTTCCAGTTATAAGACTATACGATTTGTCACTTTTTTCTTTTAAGCAAAAAAGAGACTTTACAGGAAGTCATGACACTTATCCTTTCTTGATCTATTTCCGTGTCTTAAAAGTTGAGAAAATTGTAGAATTAATCACAAGAAATTTTTAAAGCAAGTACATCAGCTTTCAAGTTTCCTGGGCTTTGTTTGTACATCCAAAGACATACATTGGCTCTCTCCTGCTTATAAACTGAAATTTGATTAAATTTCCCATCAAAGCACTTTCATGACTTACCTCGATTATAATTATAATTATGATGGCTTCTCTAATAATTCTCTTTTCATATTCAGAATCATAAATGATCTGATAATTATGAACACATGTTTAAATTAGTAGATAAACTGTTCAGAGTTATTAAAGATGAAAATGTCTTATTGACCCATGACACACACTTATGAAGTACCAAAAGAAAATTAGTTCTCAGCTAAATTAGCTAACATATTTAGAAGTACAAGGAAAATGCAACTCAAACACTATACAAAGATTGAGCTTCTTCTCTTAGCCTCCTGAAGTGTGAGCCCCTCGTTGGTTCTACGTGGTGATTTCCCCAAAGACCTTCAGGCTCTCCCTCTTGTAAAAGCACAATGGATGCACCAATTCCAGTCTTCCTGTCTTCCTACTATACCATCCAGAGGAAGACTTAGAGTCACCTCGCTTAGGACCCTTAGGAGGGAGAGGAGGCCTTTGTTTCCAGGAAACCTCATCTAACATTTCTTTGCAGTTTGGATTACGTGCCTAGATTAGAACTGATCATTGTATTCAGGAAGTTGATCTCTGTCGATGGCCTTATTCCAAACGGCACATCCCTAGAACAAGACGTGGCTCGTTTCCATCTAATCTTACTGTTGAGTGTAGGAGGCAGGGTGGTTTCCCAAAGGAAATTTTTATCAGCGAAGGTTGTATAGATGCTGACTGGCAAAACCAACAGATAGTCATTACAACGACTTTCCCCTAATTGAACCGATGGTCGTTACTGTTTCCTGTTTTAATAAAACCTTGAAAACAATAATTTTTTAAAAAGTATATAATTCACTCTCCAAAAACAAAACAAAAAAACACATTTCTACGTTTCAAATAAAAACAAGCTCCAATTCTTTTTTTCAATTTAAATGCAAAAATTCAAATGCAATTTAAAGACAAAAAATTCAAATGCAAATGGAAAAATATTAAATGCAAATTCAAAGCAATACTCAATTTTTTTTTACTTTTTATTAGTAGAAGATAAATAATGGTGACTCATGGGATAATTTTTCTTCAAATACACTGGAATGAATTATTTTTGTGTACCATAGCTCATATTTTTTGCCTATTTTTGAAATTTTCCTATGAAAACAAATCATATTGAATATTTCAGAGTCTCTCTTATTTAGAATTTGGATGAAAATTTTTGTTACAAAGCCATGTTTGAGAAAAGATAGTTGTTCCTTATAAAATGGGATAATTAAAAATTTGTGTAGTCTAAATATGCACTCTAAATATCAACAAAGACTTTGAAAAATTCATGCTTACAAAATTCATAAAGACCTATGGCTTATATTTTTCTATAGAGGAGAGTGGGCTTTCAAAATCTGTAATTGAATCTCTTCTCACTATTGCTCTTCTAGTTCACCTTGAATTTATAATAGATGCAGAAAATATACTCATAAATACTTACCATCTCTTCCACTGTTCTTAGCTTCATGCCATCTCTTCCACTGTCCTTAGCTTCCTACTTTCTTTGGAAAACACTGCTCCAGATCCTGTCTTTCCATCCAGGGATATTGCCCTATGCCTATCAACTCACACCAAAAATTTTATTGGGAAAAGGTATCCTGTAACTGCATTGCTTTGAAGTTCCTGATGCACCGCAGCTAAATCATCTGTTAGATTCACTACTTAATGGTCTACCCAGTCACCTATGACAGAAACTATGTGATTTTCTTGTATGCCCTCCATTTCCTCATTTTATAT
>NW_006494614.1:35237403-35254077 GCF_000325575.1 Pteropus alecto | reverse complement strand
ATTATTATATATTAATATATACAAAATTTTAGTGTTTGAGTCTTGTTAGTTGCTTTACATCTCTTACATTTCTAATTCTACTAGCCCACCTCAGCACAATTACATTCTAAGTAGTTTCCTCTCAGTCAGGCATCATCTCTATCTAGCATTAGCACTTCAAGACACTTTTCACATTTTGACTAATGTTAAATCTGTAAAATACAAATTTAAATATAATAATTCACCATATTAAATCCTTGCAGAGCATGACAAAGCTGGAGGATAAAGCTCAAAAGCTCCTGTCCATTTTCATCTCCCACCATTACTACTCCCCGTCCCCTTCCAAAGGAAAAAAAAAATTAATTTTAAAACTTTAAAACTTTAAAGTTAATTTTAAAAATTTAAAACTACACAGTTTCTTTCATAAACTCATTATCTGTTATGCTTTTTTGTCTTTGCTGTTGCAGTGTCTTCAATCTACCATCTTATCCCTCCTTCACTATACAAGTCAAGGGGACACTTTCCTTGACTCCTCCAGGCAGACTCCAGATTTTCTTCTTCATATATTTTCATGTTATACCAGTTTTGAGATTGTATTGTATTTTTGCTTTGCTTATCTATTTTTTTAATTAAAACTTGAAAGAATGGCCTGTCTTTTTTTCTTTCTTTCTTTCTTCTTTTTTTTTAATGTATTCTTAGAACACAGCACTGAAACTGAAATGTAAACACTTAATAAAAACTGTTGGGATAGAGGAATGAATGGATAGGTGAGTACTGTACCAACTTCAAATTCTTCTACCTAGCTTTGAAGTCACTTCATAAGCTATCTTCATCTTAACCACCATGTCTTGTTTTTACCTTTCCCTATCACACACAACCTTTGTCTAGTCAAGAAAACCACAATTCACCTTTTTATTAATTTCTATTATGTTACTTTCTTTTACTTAACTTTAGGTTATAGCTTATGATTTCTATTTTGTTTTGGCTTATGGTGGTCTTCTAGTTTACAATGCCCACTGTCCCTAACTCTGCCCCTATGTTTAAAAAAAATGCTATATTCAAGCCTCTTATACAAAATCATTTTTAGCCACCAAATCCTGTGCCATGTTTTTTTTTCAGAAGTGACAAGTCCTGGCAGAACAAATCAATGATATCGATAATTAAGTTACACAAGAGAAATTGTAGGTCAAGGTTTTTTTACTTTTCCCTGATGCAGATCAATGTATTGCAATGATATTGTCCTTCTCTATTCTATATGATTCTCTGCACAACTCTAATGCATGTATCCACTCTATTGCAATGATAAGTTTATACATCTATTCCTTTCCCCTCCTGTACTACCCCCAAATTTGGAGCCGCTAGAAATTTATGCTTTCTTTACATTGTTAGGAGGCTACACAGCACCTAATACATAGTAAATACTTATTAAATAATCAAACAAAACGAATGAATGCACTCATTACTCTTTAAAAGGTAATGAGCTTGGTTAAAGCTAAGATTATTTTGCCTACTTTGCCCTAGTATCTCTAGTACTTGGAACAGTGCCTACCATACAGTGAGTTGAATGGATAATTGCTGAATAAAAGGAAAAATTACATGGACCAAGAAGAAGTTAGCCATAACTGCTTTCCATGTGTTCGTGGTCTCAGGACCTACCACATGCCATCGGGAAAGTGAAACTAAATTAATACCAATATCGATACTAACAGCTTCCATACATATACAGAGATGGTGTGTGAAGTGAAATGATGAACATGAACAGGATCATCTCAGGTGACTAACCAAGCCTGACCATGCACACATTTTACTATTGCAAATTCAACTATTTGCAAAATTCTGAGATAGAGAGACAAAGAGATAGAGAGAAATCACAACTTAATAAGTAATGTGACTGCACCTACTCTTCCAAAGGAAATATACCCTCCTTCAGTCTCAGCTTTCATATTCCTGCCCTGTGATAAATATTTTGCCTTATTAAAAATGATTCTCATCTTTATGTACTTTTCATGTAGCACGGCCCTTAAGAGCAAGCCACTACTTCATCTGGGCCTCAGGAGTTATTGAAATTTCAAAACTGAAGAAAAAGACAATTAATACTTACCAAGATATGCTATGTGGATCCCTCTCATATGAGTAACTTTGGCTAAGAAGCAATTTTTGTCTGAATGCTGCTGAATACATTATTCCATGGCATAGAGTGGAAGCTTAATGCTCCAAGGACAAAACTGTAAAATGCATTGAGAAAGAGAAGCCACTAGAGACCAAAGAAAAAGGATTAGCCAGAAGATTATGAGAAGAATGAGCAAATGTCAATGTCATGAAAACCAAAAAGTAGAGAATTTCTAGAAAAAAAAAATGACTGAATTTCAAATAAGCAAAGAGATTTGGTGAGTATATTAAGATCACCAAATCATATTCAAAGCAAAGTTCTCATTAACCTTGTTAGTTACAGTGTAAGCAAAACTGCAGAGTATTTTCTGTGTTGATGGGAACATGAGACTAATACATATGTGGGGAAAAATATATTTCCCTAAATGCCCTACTTTGACGGTTAGTGAAAATATAATTTCTTTCGGGGAAAAAGAACATATTCTGAATTTCTCAAGATAGGAATAGGATCAGTCTAGAGAAATATAAGGCAGGTTCAAAGATACTAGAAGCTAGACACAGAGCAAATTGAGAACTGGGAAGTGAAATTGTAACGAGAAACAGGAACTCCCTGCTACACATAACCTGGTACTAAGAAAAGGTTTGTAGACTTCATGGAGAAAGGGGACCTAGAATTTAGGGAGCTGGAAATAAAAATGTCCTTTCAAAAATTCTGCACAGTGATGCCTGAAACCTGGAAAATAAGTAAGATTGTTAAAAAAAAAAGTTAGTGCGTGGTCAGACTAGGAGGGAACATCCTTATAAAGAATTTTCACAGCCATCAGAAGTCACTCTTGGACATAGGGACTCACAAGAACAAAGGAAACAAGAGAAAGAAAAGTGAAGGAGAAAGCTAAACTCAGCTGTGTTACTTTCTTATCTTTAGTTTTGAGGAAATTGGTGCCTAAATTGAAAGTGCCCTGAAGGCAGCTTTAACTTACCTGACCACTAGGCCTTACTTACCCAGGGACTGCCCCAGGTCCTGCTAACCTAGGCAACTAACTGTTTGAGGGTCAACCTTGCATGCAACTGGAGTGTTCTTAAAGAAGCCTTCCTGCGTATTCAAAATGCATAGCACTGTTTTCCTCTCTCTCAGCTGGTTTTTCTCTCACAGTCGTTTGTTCTTTAATAGCTATAACTCAATTTGTGCTGCTGGCAAAGGTAACTCCTTAAAAGGGTAAATGAGAGCAAGACTATGGCATTCAGTACATCCCTCATGGGCCACTAAAAAGTGCTTCTCTGATTGTCATCTCCATGGTAGTGCTCTGCTAGAGTCTAACTTTATAATTTGCCAAATTGACCCTATGTGTTCATTGAAATCAGAAATCTCATCAATAGCGTATTTTTAAGAGACGATACTATTGGAGTTGTTAGGATGACTTTATTTGTTTGGTTACATAATAGTGGACTATAATGGAAAGAGAAAGAGAAAAGGGGATTAGGATAAGAGAATTTGCATGGGAAAGTCTGATTTAGTAACCCCAATCCCTAAAATGCAAACTGGCGCCTTTGCACATGCCCATAAAACTAAACAATCTAACACGAAATACTTTTTAAATATATATTTTGGAGGGGCAACATTTATATAGACACTCTTGGTGGTATAATAATACAAATGGTGATATAGTGTCTACAAAATTTTTTTAATATAGACATTTTATAAAATGTAAAATCCATGATGCAAGTCACTTATGTCTAGATGGGAAAACACAGCCTACTAAAAAGCTAGGATTCATTCCCTGGATGCATCAATTGTTTTGGCTCTGTTCTGAGGGAATAGACTCAACCTCTAACTTAATCCACCATATGTATTCACATACCCTTGCTTACAATTGTGAAATGAATACAAATCTATCACTTCTGCTGAAAATGAAAATGAGTAAAACTATATTTCCAAATGAGTGAGAGTCTATAGTGAGGTCTTTTACTGTACATAGGGTGACCGTATATCTCAGTATGCCTAGGCCGGTTTCAACTTACTCTTGGTGTCCCAGCATCCTTATAGATAGAAACTCTTTCACTCTCAAATATGTTGTAGTTTGAACAATAAATTATATGCTCATCTTATCAAATATAGCATGTTAAATGACTGTAGACACCATATCGTCCAAAATAAATATGCAATTTGGGTGCTTTATCTTTTACTCTTATGTGGTCTCTGTGACTACCTTAAAGTTCTACGAACTAAATCCTGCATCAACTTAAGTCCTTGCGATATTTTTGTAGACTTAAATTACAATCATTTTACTTTTTAGAAAAAAAGAAAGACTCTTCTAGTCAAAGTGGATAAATCAGGACACTTGTACACTGCTTGTAGAAATGAAAAATGGTGAAGCCGCTTTGGAAAATAATCCAGCAAATGCTCACATAATTAAGCATATAACCCAGCAATTCTACTCTTAGGTATCTAGCCAAAAGAAATGAAAACATATATACACATTAAAAAATGTTTATAACAGTATTATATATAATCATAAAAGGTGGAAACAAACCATCAACTGAAGAATAGATAAACAAAATGTGTATATTCATACAATGAAATATTATTCAGCCATGAAAAGAAATAAAGTACTGGTACATGCTAATTTGAAAACGTTATTCTAAATGAAAGAAACCAGTCACAAAATCCCATATATTATATGATTCCATTCACATGAAATGTTCAGAAAAAGCAAATCTATAGGAACAAAAGAAGATTAGTGGTTGTGTAGGGCTGTTGGGAAAGGAGAAAGGAAGTGTTAGATTAAAGGATATAGTTTCTTTTTGCAGTGATAGAAATGTTCTGAAAATTGACTGTTGATGATTGCACATATCTGTAAATATACTAAAGGCCATCAAACTATACATTTTAAATGGGTAAACTGTATGGTATGCAAATGATACATATATATGTATATCAATCAAGCTCAAATAAAAAAGAACAAAAAAGACTATCATTCAGAATAGCAACCAGTCATCACTAATAATAATAACCAACATTTACGGAGAATTTACTCCTTGACAGATGCTATTTGTACTGCATTACATGGCTTCTTATCATTGAACTCACAAAGGACGTGTACCATTAGTTCTGGAATTATACCCATTTTGAATATATGATGTTAAGCATAAATTTTAAGTAAATTTCACAAGGTCACAAAAGTAATACATGATAACACTGAGTTTTCAAACCTTCACAGACTAATTCCAAAGCCCTAACTTTTAGCCTTACCTTAAACTGCCAATTATTCAATCAATCTAATTGGTTGAATATCACAGTGTCAAGAGCTTATTAAATGACAGAGAGTCACTCAGAACAGATTAATTGGCATAATGCCAAAGGTAAAGCTTAAATCCATCCCACTTACTTAGGGCCAACCTTGTGGTGAACCCTGTTACACACTAAATTTTGCCTCAGCTTGGAGCCTGTTTTCCAGCTATAAATAGAGGAGATCATACCTTTTCTCTGCAAGTCAGAGAGAACTTAGAGCAGCAATGAATTCGAAACCCCAATTGAGCTCTTAGACTTATTTATCTGCTGGCATAGTCCTCTGCCAGCTATCATCCCTTCATTCTCAGTTTTATCATGCTTTTCTTGTTTGAGCTCCCTCTCATTTTCTCTTCTGCTGGCCACCTATTTGAGTTACATAAAAAGCATTACAATTTAGGTCTCAGCTTTAGGCTTGGTCTTCATATCAGGGAGATATACACATATTGGAGAATATTTTGGATATTTATTTATAACAAGTAAAATATAAATTAATGCCTTCAGTTGACTTAAATGAAAATTAACAGTGGAGCAAAAGATAAAAAAAGTAGGTGAAATAATGGGTAGAATTTTTCCTTAAATGATTTGAATCAAGCCACTTATAATTATGTACTATTAAAGCTGGCTTTATGTTGTTTTAGGAACAATAATATATACACGTGATAAAAATAAAATCAGGTAGGACAGATAATTTTTAAACAGTTAAAGCAATACTAATAATTCAGAGTTTGTAAATAGAAACCTAAAAGGAACAATGTCATCTAACTCTGTATGCCAGTCGTTATCCCAACAGTCCCTTTAGGAATTAGTTCCTACGCAGAGATTCAATAAGTGGGATACTCAGGCACAAATGGAGAGTTTAAAGGCTATTCTACCAAAAATCATAAACCAGCTAGAACATATTGATTTTCACTCTCCATGAAGAGTGTGTGTGTGTGTGTGAGTGTGAGTGTGTGTGTGTGTTTGTGTGTGTGTGTGAAATAGTTAAAGAGAGAGTAAAGAGAAAAAGAACATTCTGATTCATTTCCTGAATACTTATCCACTTAACAGCCATACAAGGGCCTTTAAATTATGGATCTAAGAGTAATATTCAACTGAGCTTCCTTCACCATGAAAAACTAGTTAGCAGTTTCTTAAAATGTTAAGCATAAATTTACCATACTCAACAATTCCACTCCTAAGTATCTAGCCAAGAGAGATGAATACATTTGTCCACATAAATACTTGTATTCATATGGTCATAACTACATTGTTTATAATAGCCCCAAACTGGAAACAACCCAAATGCCAACCAACTGGTGAAGGGATAAACAGAATATGATGCATCCACACAATGTAATATTATTTGGCAATGAAAAGGAATGAACTGATGCATCCTGCAATATGGATGAACCAGGAAAACATAATGCTAAATAAAGAAGCCAGTCACAGAAATACTATTGTACAATTCATTTATATAAAATGTCCAGAAAAGGCAAATCTGCAAAGACAGAAAATAGATTAGTGATTGCCTAGGACCAGAGGTGGGACTAGGGAATGACAGCAAATAGACACTAGATTATTTTAGGGAATGGAAATGGTCTAAAATTAGACTATGTGATGGGTATACAGCTCTATAAATTTATTTAAAATCACTGAATTGTAAACTTAAGACAAATGAATTACATGATATGTAAATATTATTTCAGTAGAGCTGTTGGAAATCAATCTATATAGTTTATCATATTAAGAAAATAAAAAAAAACAGTACATTGAGAACAGGTGGATGATAAAATTCAACATCTAATGAACAATTTTAAAATTAACAATTTTAAAATTAAAATGTGTCTCCCTGTCTCCCTGAGTCAGATTTCAAATAACTGAAAACATGATATAGAGCAAGTAATACTCTGATAACAGAAAGCCCCCAAATTTCAGTGGCTTAACGCAACAAAAGTTTGTTTCTCTCTCATAATAAATGGTCAACAGGTATCATCAGCAGGCACTGGAGCATACAGAAGAGGACTACATCTACCTTAGTGCTCAAAACCCAAGTGTGACAGAAGACTCATCTAAATACATGCTTCTGACATTTTCATAGAAGGAAGAGGAAACAGGATATCATGCCCTGTCTCCCACACCTCCTTCTTGGGAGTGAAACACATTACCTCTGCTCACATCTCATTGGCCAAACACATGGGACCACAGTTAATTTCAAAATATACTAGAGAAATGCAAAATTACCATATATACAGAAGGAGGAGCAAGAAAATATTTGTAAGTAGTCATAACTACCACAATGTGATAAACCTGAATCCTTCTACTACCTTGGCAGTACCTGAGCAAAGTGCAAGCTAGCCCAGAACTCACTAACAAAGAACATGGTAGATTAGGAAAGGTAGATAAGTTAGGCTTAGAAGCCAAAGAATTAGTATTTATATTTAACAAGTGGATGTTTTAAAGGAAAATCTGGAAACCATGGTTAGGCTCTAGATATTAAAGATTTAAGGGACCATTTTAAGATAGACTTACATCTTAGGACTTAAGTTATGGTTCAGTAGTTGTTAAGACTTTAATGGGAAAAAAATTCTACAATGTTGATGGAAAAGATATTGCTAGAGTAAGTAGTGTGCTTTTACATAGGCTAAGGCCTGGTCAGATAAAAAAATTCAAGCTATAAAAATAGCAGTGAATCCAGAACTTTGTTGAAACATTAAAATCATTGAATAAATGTTGAATTTACTTACACAATTATTTCTATTCTATGAAAATATCATATGATTTTATACTCTTATTTTCTTAACCATTTGATCATACTGATCTACCTTCTTCAAATATCACCTGTAAAACAAAAGTATATATTTGTTTATTTTAGCATTCAAAAAAATAAATATGAACTAAAAAGACAAAGAAATTTAATACTAACTAAAGACAGAAAATAGAACAGCACTTTCCCCTATAACAATGATGAAAGAGGTATTGGAATATAAGGCTAAATTTCCTAAAGTAATAGGTAAAATGTAAATGAACATAGAGTTCAAAATGAAATTAACTGTCATGTTTTTTGGAAGTTGATTGTCAGTGGTTTACTCCATTCATGTCAAGCAATATTTTAGACATAGGATGATAATTTGAAAATTATCAGTGAGATTATCATAGATGTCTCCAGAATCCTCATTATATTTTTGTAACTAGTTAGTTATTTGACAGGTTTTGATTTTGTTTAAGATACTCTTATCCCAAACAACATTATATATGTTATTATTATGTTTTTAAAGTTCTTTAAAGGTACCATATAAATCCTAAAAGTTTCTCTGAAACATTTAAATTAGAGTATATTTAAGAAAAAAAAAAGGACAAGACAGTGTGATTTTAAAGTTATTCGGCAAACTGATTCTGTCAAGAAAGCTTAGTTTCATTCTGTTTGCTGCAACAGCTTTTTTTTCATAACTCTACTCTTCGTGTTCTTGCAATACATTTGGGAGGCCTGTCAAGGCCTATCCACTCTCTAAATAACTTTGCAGATTAAATTTTTAACTCTCTTCTCTTCATGCAGATGTATATTTCTGACAAAGAATTGCCCTGAGATGTCAGCTTCCATTTTTCTCACCAGAGAGAAGGCATATAGGTGCAAGTGTGAATTCTTAAATCTCGACTTCATCAGGAAATGCATGCACACATGTATATGCTTCTCTCTAGGACCATGCATCTGTGTTTGCATAGTTCACTCCTTTTAGATTTCCTACTCTTACTTTATCACCTGCATTTCCTTCAGTGGATCTTGAAGATAAATATGTAAGAAACTAAAGCAAGGAAATAAATAAAATTTTTATTTTTATTAAATTGATGATCTTAATAAAGAGAACATGGCAAGGTGCTAAGATCATATAAAAGAACAGCATACGGTCATGCCTGGACTATAGTATATGGAGCTATTTTGTTTTGTTTGTTTGCTTGTTTGTTTGTTGCAGATAGTGCCTGAGATGAACCTTAAAGGGTAAATTTCTAGGGGAAAAAAGAGAGATTTACAATGTCGTTTCAAGCAAAGGACAAAGATCTTCAAAAATATGAGCAATACTAAATTCTAAAAAATGAGGTGGGTGTGGGCTTTTCCTGTAATGTTCTACATAGCTGAACTGCATTCAGTCCTAGGAAAGGGGATAGCATTATCCTAGCCAAGCCAATGGCAGGACCCACTTTAGGCCACGTGCTTTGGCATTTGTCCACACTTCTCAGTTTGTAGCTTAGTATCCAGCTAGTAGAAAGAATCTATCTGGTACGAGGATACTTAAAGAAGGCATCTCCATAACCCATAAGTAAAAAGGCTTTCATTGGTCTCAGTCTGACTTTTATTCCAAAATTAACCTAACTCCAAAAGAAGAGGCAGACTGGTGCAGTAAAATGACCACGTGTTGTATTCTATAATACATATCCTAGTCTGAGCTTAGTCAACAACTAGTTGTAAAATCTTGAGCAAATCATTCTAATCTCATTGCCCCTCAATTTTCCTACCTGTAAATAATAGAATTAAGTGACATGAATCCTAAAATCTTTCCATTCTAAAATCTCATGGTGCTAGGCAGGATGTGAATATTTAACTGGTTATTCTAGGGAGAATATCTAAGCAAAAAATAAAGTGGAATACATAGAAATAATAAAAGAAATTCCAAATCAACAAAGCTGTATAAATTTATAAAAATTTACATTAAAAAACATTATACTAATGATATTGAGTTTATGTGTTTAAAAAGAGTCTTTTCAATTTAGAAATGAATAATGAAGTAGTAATGAATTAAGTTATATAATATTGAGATTGATAATAATTTAACAGTTTTAGGAGATAAGTGGTAGTAGATTGAAAGTTAAATGAAACAAGAGTAGCTATTAATTAATAACTATTGTGGTTCGGTAACGGACACTTCAGAGATTATTGCTCTCCACTTTTGAGCACCTTTGAAGTTTTGCATAATAATGTTCTTTAATTATTGCTTCTATATTATTCAAGGGAAAACACCAACGTATGGAATGGCATATTCAAATTTAAAAGGAGGAGGACATGATAAAATATTTGCATTTGTTTTATTTCCATAAAAAAACACTAGAGACTAATAAAGAGCAGTTACCTATGATGGAGTGAAAAGATATGACAGCTAATAAATGGGAACAAGACTTCTCAATATATAACATTTAATATTGTTTCAATTTTTTAATCATGTGAATGTATTATCTATTTAAAAAGTTAAAATTATGTCATTAAATGCAATGGTGATAGGATGACCTTCTTAATAAATAGCGCATTGTTCTTTAAATACTCATACGGGAGAACAAATGCAACTTAATTCTTACCTCACACCACACACAAAAATTTGTAACAGTTGACTGTATATCTAAATTTTGAGGGTAAACCAATATTATGTTTAGAATAAAATACAGAGAAATAGCTTCATAATTTTGGAGTCAGCAATGACTTCTTAAATAGGACACAAACATTACAAACATAAAAGAACAAAGAGCTAAACTGGAGTTCATTAAAATGAAGAACTTTTTCATTAAAAAACATTATTAAAAAATAAAAACACTTAATCTGGTAAAAGATATTTGCAATACGTATAATGCATGTATTGAACCTAGAAACTATATCTAATATATATACATTTTTAATCGGTTAATAAGACTATGTAGGTTTCAAGTGTACAATTCAATAATATGTCATATGTATATTGCATTGTGTATTCATGATCTCAAGTTAAATTTCCTTTCATCACCATATATTTGACCCCCTTTATCCTTATCTACACCCCCATTCCCCTTTTCCCTCTGGTAAACACCAAACTGTTGTCCGTGTCCATAAGTTTCTGCTTGTCCGTCTTGTTGGTTTGTTGCTTTCAGTTTTATATCCCACATATAAGTGAAATCATATGGTTCTTAGCCTTTTCTGACTTATTTCACTTAGCATGATAATCTCAAGATCCATCCATATTTTCGCAAATGGCAGTATTTCTTCTTTTCTTATGGCTGGCTAATATTTCATTGTATACATGTACCACATCTTCTTTATCCAATGATCTATCGAAGGGCACTTTGGTTGTTTCCATGTCTTGGCAATCATGAATAATGCTGCAATGAGCATCAGGTGTATATAACTTTACGGATAAATGTTTTCAAATTTTGGGGTAGATACCCAAAAAAGAGATTGCTGCGTCATGTGGTAATTTTATTCTTAATTTTTGAGGAACCTACAAGCTATTTTCCGCAGTGTCTATACCAGTTTACATTCCTACCAGCAATACACAAGCACTCCCTCTTCCCCACATCCTCTTTAATACTTATTACTTGTCTTGTCGATGATAGCCATTCTAACAGGTGTGAGGGGCTATCTCATTGTGGTTTTCAGTTGCATTTCCCTTATAGCTAGTGAAGTTGAACACCTTTCTTGTCTCCTTGCCATTCATATGTCTTCTTGGGAGAAGTGTCTGTTCAAGTCCTTTGCCCATTTTTAAATTGGATTTTTTTTTTAATTGTTGAGTTGTATGAGTTCTTTATATAGTTTAGATATTAGCCCCTTATCAGAGGCATTATTTGCAAATATCTTGTCCCATTCAGATGGTTGCTTCTTTGTCTTAATCGTTTATTTGCTGTGCAGAAGCTTTTTACTTATAGTCTCATTCATTTAGTTTCAAGTCTGATTTATATATGGATGTTAGGATATCTGTGGAGGAAATTGAACCCATATCTGAGGTTCGCGTTATATGAAGCAGTCTTTATTCATTCTATTTGACCAAAGGTGGTGGAACTGAGAAAAAAATAAGAGCCTGCAGTGGATTTGAAACATGTTCTACATGTGGTAGCATTACTGACTCACATCCAACAAACTGAGTGTAGTGGGAGTGACTGCGTGACTTCTGATTTTAGGTGATTCAACTTTTATCTCTCTCTCGCCCACCCCACCACTTCCCTCCATCCCTTCCTTTACCGTTTTATCCTCCCTCCCTTCACCCCTTCCTTTGTCCCCTTCATTACTTTCTCCATCCTTCCTTTCCCCACACTTCTCTCTCTAGATATGTGTCCATGAAGCCATGAACTACCTTGTAAGAAATCCAAAAACCTTGAAGCCACCATACTGGAGAGACCTTGTATGGAGGCCACACTGAGGAGGAAAAGCCCAAGGAGTTCCAGCTGTTCCAGCCCCCAGCTGTTGATTGGTTCCAGCCTGGGCACTAGAAATGTAAGCAAAGCAGCCTTCAATATGAACCACACCCTTACCCTAGCCACTGCATCCTTGTGAGAGACCCTGAGCTAGAAATGCCTAGGTAAGCCATTCTTGATTTCTTGACCCACAGTAACCATCATAAATAATTATTGTTGTTTTAACCACTAGGTTTTGGGGTGATTTGTAATGCAGCAATAATAACTGGAACAGATCCCCAGAGAAGAAAGAAGCCAGTTACATGGTCTGCAAGTTAGAAGAAGCCGTTTGCAAGAACAAGATGAGGCTGCACCCTCACAACCTCTGGGCCATCCCCAAACCCTGGGGGTGCTTGTACAGTCCAGTAAAGAGGGCTGTCATACAAAGAAACATACTGTGTCCCAGTGGAGCTAATCAAGAGAAACAGAAGCAGCTTTTCTGCTAGCCAGAGAGAAGAAACATTCCAAGTTGAGCAGGTCAGAGAGAGTTAGCAACAGCCCAGACAGGGGCAAAAGGAGGACTTGGTTAGGAAAGTGAAGTATTGCTGGAGCAGAAGGTAAAACCCAGCATAAAAACTGCAGATCTTCAGTCAGCAGCTCTCTGTATCTGTTAGACGGTTCGTCCTTCCCTTACAGCCTGAGGTGACATTCCAACTCCACTCATGACTAACAACAGAAATTTAGGCAAATTACACATCTTCTGTGTGCCTCAGTTTCCTCATATAAAAAAAATAAGATACTAATTTTACCTAACTCATAAATTAGAGGATTATGATAATTAAATGAATGCTAACATTCAAAGTGCTTTGAAAAGTCGCTGGTACTTGGTAAGGACTCAATAAGTTTAAAATTATTATTGTTACCAGGACTCTGGGGAATAAAATTAGGAGCTAAATCCAGGGAAAAGATAAGTTCCTGCCAAACAAGTGAGCATTAATATTTAGAGTATCACTATAAATTTGACCTTTTTGTAATACACACATAGCCATGAAACTTGGGATCTGTTGATTAAAGTAGTCAAAGGAATGCATATTTGTAGATCAATAAGACATTATTTGTTTCCTAGCAAATTGACAAAGATTTGCTAAAATATGACCCTGCTACTTGTGAAGGTACAATGAAATGATTGCCCAAACATGACTGGTGGGCGTCTAAAGTTTAATCTTCCTTCTAGAACCAACTTAACGATATGCATAGAATACCATAATAATATCTCTACCCTCTGTTATAGTAAATACACTTCAATATATCTATCCCATGCAAATAAGTAAAAATTAAGGAAAATATTTATATGTTAATATGTCATTGTAATAGAAAAAAGATTAAACAAACAAATAAAAAAAAGCTACATTTCTGACAATGGCAGAACTACACAATAATATACTACATAGACATTAAAGAGAGTGGTTTCCAAGAATTACCAGCAACAAGCAGAGATATTCATTACATAAAGCCCTGGTTACCTTGTACACAAAACCCATCAAGAAAAAACCACCAGGAATGTTCAGAGTTCGTTTTATTCAGCTTGCTGCAGCAAAGGAGAATGCACTGTAGAAAAAAATTAGGAGCATCTCAGTAATGAGGAGTTGAAAGGAACTGTTTATAGAATTTCAGCTGGTGCTAGACGATTTTAACAAAGAATAACAGAAGTAGGGGCCAGTTCTGGATTGGATGCTGTCAAGTATTGCAAACAATTTGGTAACTGGGTATCTTAATTTTTATCCAGGAAGTAAGAAGACTAAAGTGTAGCTAGATTTGTCACTAGAAAGGAAGCAATGTCACTCAAAACAGGAATGTTAGTCACTTTTTCTTTTTAGTAACAGTGTGCCCTTGCTTTTGTCTCATTATGAATATCTGTATCTTCTGCAAAACATTTATATTCCATTGTAAAAATCTCATTTGATTTTTACCTGGTTGTCAGCCGAATCAGTTTTCACTTTCATGCTGTAATGTAAATCCTAGTTATAGAATAAAAAAAATCCATACAGACATAGCCAAAAATACTGAAAAGAAAAAATTGACACATAAAAATGAAAACTTTTGGGTTGTGGAATTATACAAAATTTTATTTTCATCTTTATCTGTAGTGTGTTTCTATATTTTTTACAGTAAACATATATTGCTTTACATTCAAAAATTAATAAATTATAATTTTTAGGAAATGTATGCGCTATGCTACAAGAATAAATTTGGTAGATTATTTCATGAGAAGGGAATCTTATTTCACTACAATCCTGAATAATGATATCTGATAACAAAGCTGGAATAAGGCTTTTCTATAGAAAGAAATGGTAACCCTTGTCACTTGTCAATAGTATTAAGACTACCATATCCATGAAAAGGGATGATAATTCCATAGAGAAGATGATTGGTTTACTTTGACCCTTGGTGACTTACACAAACCAAAATAGAAATAGAAGAGGTTTCCCTTAGAGCTAATTATGATAACAATTCATACTAGGTTTGGCACGGAGGGAAAATAAGTAGATATAGGAAGGCCAGAGACATGACTCTTTAAATAATCTCATCCAATCTATCCACTCCAGGACCTTCTATCCTATCCAGAGATATATCTTCCTCTGGTTATTAATGAGTTAAATCAGAGATATTAAACCTTAGTTCCACCATGACACACATTGTATAGTTTGTTCATATTTTTTACATGTTCTCATGATTATAATAGAATTTCACTGAAACCATTTTTTGGTAAGGTCTAATATAAAAATAATTTATAAGCCCCAAAACTATAGAACTCTTAAAAAAATCATAACTTACCTCCTCAACAAGTACACAGCAAATATATAAATGGCTCCAAGCCTTTCTCTACCATTTAAGACAATATATAGAAATGCAAATAAAGGAGAGTGAAATGATAGTGAAAATCTTGACTCTATTCTTATTTATTCTTAAAAATAAGCTATATACAAATTTCAACACAATACTTAAAACAATATACCTCACACATGACCTTGATCATTTACTGTGATTGAAAATCACCAAATTCACTGTAAAAGTAGGGTTTTTTTCTTTTAAGAGTGACTTTTAATATTCCCAGATAAATGGCATTGGATTCTAGTTTTAAAGAATACATATAGTATGGCTAGACAAAAAGTAGTTGGGAATATGACATTCCAGAAAGAGGGGAAAAAATGTGCAAAGTATGAAAAAACATGATAATATGAGAGATGCAAGAAGTTTAAAGTAGCTAGAGCAGGGAGAGGAGAAGTATGATGGAAACTCCAAAATTAATTCATTCTATAAACATTAACTAAATATCACAATGAGTAGTATTAACTAAAAAGGAATTCCAGACACTGTTGGTGGGAAGGAAAATCATGAAAAACAGTATGGAGATTCCTCAAAAAGTTAAAAGCAGAATTCCCATCATGATCCAGTGATCTCACTCTACGTACATGTCCAAAGGAAATGAAATAAATATTTCAAAGAGGTGTCTGTACTCTCGTGTTCATTACAGCATTAATGATGATGGCCAAAATATGGAAGCAACCCAAGTGTCCATTGATGGATGAATAAGTAAAGAAGATGTGGTACATACCTACAATGGAATTTTTTTTATACAATGTAATATTTTTCAGCCATGAGAAAAAAGAAAATCCTGCCATTTTTGACAGCTGGGATGAATCTGGAGGATGTCATGGTAAGAGAAATAAGCAAGACAGAGAAAGACAAATATGTATGATGTCACTTGTATGTAGAATCTTAAAAAAAAAAAGTTGAAAATACCTAGGAATAAACCTAATGAAACAAGTGAAAGACCTATATAATGAAAACTACAAGACCTTACTAAAAGAAATTGAAGATGATACAAAGAAATAGAAAGATATTTCATGTTCTTGGATTGGAAGAATCAACATAGTTAAAATGACCATATTATCTAAAGCATCATACAGGTTTAATGCAATCCCCATCAAAATTCCATTGGCACTTTTTAAAGAAATAAAACAAAAAATCATGAGATTGGTATGGAAGCACAAAAGACCCCAAATTGCCAAAGCCATCCTGAGAAAAAAGAACGAGGCTGGAGGCATCACTCTGCCCAACTTTAAATTATACTGCAAAGCGACAATAATTAAAACGGCATGGTATTGGCAGCAAAACAGACACACGGACCAGTA
>NW_006494614.1:35218444-35236689 GCF_000325575.1 Pteropus alecto | reverse complement strand
GAATTGATCTACCATATGATCCAGCAATCCCACTGCTGGATTTGAAAACTCATATCTAAAAAGATGTTTGCACATGATGTTCATAGCTGCATTATTCACAGTGGCCAGGACATGGAAGCAACCAAAGTGTCCTATGACAGATGATTGGCTAAAGAAGCTGTGGCACATATTTACAATGGAATATTACTCAGCCATAAGAAGAGATAAAATACTGCCATTTGTGACAACATGGATGGACCTTGAGATAATCATGCTAAGTGATAAGCCAGACTGAAAAAGTTTTAAATCACATGATATCACTTATATGTGGGATATAAACCTAAAAGCAACAAATGAACAGGACAAACAGAGACTTAGGCACATGGACAATGGACTAGTGGTTACCAGCTGGTAGGGGGACGGGGGAGGAGGGGAGAAGTAGACAAGGTAAAGGGGGTCAAATATAGGGGGGTAAATGGGATCAAATATATGGTAGCTGAAGGAAACTGGACTTTGGGTGGTAATCACACAATAGAATATATAGATGTTAAACTATAATGTACACCTGAAAATTATGATTGTATTAACTAATGTTACTTCAATAAACTTAATTTAAAAAAAAGTTGAACTCATAGAAGCAAAGAGTGGAACTGCTATTATTAGGCATTGGGAGCCAAGAGGGGCGTGGGAAATGGGGAGATATTGTTCTGTTGCAGAAATGTTGCAGAAAAATCAGACTGGCAAGAAACCAAGCACCACTCAGAGAGTTGGAGAACTCAGGTTTATTATGCTGGCAGACTCAGAAGAGCTAGCGCTCTGAAGATCTGGGATCCGAGCTCATGGGCAACCTTGCTTTTAAGGAGCTTGTCCACGCAGTTACATTAGCCAGTTGGCATGGGCCAATTGGTTAATTTGTCCTCAGGCAGTTACAGAGCACGGGAGTTGCTATGGGTTACAGGCAGTTACAAAGAGTTACAAAGCACACGAGTTTCAGACAGGAATTTAGGCAATACATCTGTTATCTAGACAGAACAAGCAAAAGGGAGGATGAGGCTTTAGTTAATTTTGAGGTCACCCTGCCCTTCAGCCTATGAGGCAAGCATATCTACAGAAGTAGAACAAAGAGCTGATTATAACATTAGGCTTTTGAGTGGAAAATTCCTCTTCAGTTCGAGGGTACAAAGCTGTGGTTAGGTAAGACGAATAGATCTAGATAGAGAACTACTGTACAACATGACTATAGGCACTAATACTATATTGAATATTAGAAATATACTAAGACAGTAGATTTTAAAGTATGCACACTTAAACTAAGGACAATCAGCACACAAATGATCAGCAACCAGATGCTCTTATTAGAATTCAAACAAAAGGACATACAAGGTCATGAGCTCAGGCTGTTGGCCTTGTGCAAGCAGAGAAAACTGAAATATCAGTAAATATTCTGTGGTTATTAGCAACAGAAACTGACTAAATTAAATGTCAGAAAGACATGTTGTAAGGGGGTGGGGTATTTTACAGAATCAAAGAAAAGAACTGGAATGGGATCTCAGTACAAAGACCCAGGCACTCTCTCCAAACAAGAACTTGGGTCTCTCTATGCTTTTATAGCCAGAGTAGTTTATCAGTTTTAATCATATTCTGTGTCATTTCACTCAAAATTCAAATTCCTGGGAAAATAGAATATTATAGTCTAGTTTGAACTACATGCCAATCCCTTGTCTGGAGCTGAGGAATACTGCCTATTTTCAGGAGAGAAAAAGAGTTACCAAAAAGTTGAAGGGGGCGGTCCATTATTAAACCGAAGAGGCTTTGGTAAAAAAAAAACTGGCTCCTCTATTCTTTGTATAGAAAAAAAGAGAAAGCAAAGATGAGTATATCATGTTCATGTGTCACTTAGAAATCAGTAAGAGATAAAAAGTAATTAACTGAAAGAAAGTTTCACTATTTCCTAGAAGATCTGGGTGTGCATCATTTCCAATGTCTGCGAACTATCCTGTATCTTTGCAATAAATTCCACCTCTCGTAATCAATCCTGAGTATATTTCTGGTCCCTGCACACAAACACAAAGACCCTTGACTAAAAGAACCAGTCCCACATTGAAAGGAATATAGTGATAAGAGGAGAAAAAAAAAAAAACTTTTTCTGAGGAACTTATTCTCTAATGGGGAAAATCATTGTGAATGCCGGGCTCCAAGTGAATGCGGCATGTTGGATCATCTCTTTATAGAAAATGATGAGTTTAAGAAAGGCTCCCTGAAGTATGTAACAGCCAAATTTAGTTTTGAAGGATGACCTAGAGTGAGTCAACTAAGGAAGGAGATAATAAAAACGGGTCAGATATGTGGTGACAGAAAGAAATCTAACTATGGGAGGGGAACACAAAATGCAATACATATATGCCTTACTATTAAATTGTATGCCTGAAATACTGTATTTTGTTAACCAATGTTACCAAAAAAAATAATAATAATAAAATAAAATAAAAATAAATTGTAAAAAATAATAATAAAGAAAGAAATAATAGAGTACCAAGAAAAGAAAAAGTGAATAAACCAGAAACCTGAAAGAGTATGGCATATGAAAGGTGTAAGAAGTTCAGCATGGCTGGAAAAAAGGATGAGACAGAAGGAGAGAAGTTGCCATGAGATGAAGCCTGCTAAGAAGCTCGAATACTGTGATTAAGAAATGTAGGATCCATTGAAAATTTTAATTTGATAATTGTACCAGACACACATATCTTGTGACTCCTTCCTTTCAAAGGTGCTGACGGACTGCTGGACAGGATCTCTTCCATCAAGGATGGACTGGTCACTTGTTCTGGGAGTCTTGCATGATCAGTATCTAGCATTTCTGCCACTTTCTGACTTTGATGAAAGCAATACATTGCAGGGCATGGAATCTGGCAACTTTTCTGAATGAAAACACCTATTAGGTGCAGGGGAGTTTGCTTTTGATGGAATGAACTTTGAACAATGGGAGACAGGAAAGCCAGGCAGTTAGAATTTCCCCTTTTTTCTCTCTTCCCATGAACCAACCACAGAACAGCTTGCACATCTTGTTATAGCTAATCATTTTGTAATGCATCCTTTTAATGCTTCACGTCTTCTCCTGCTTATTTCCCCCTTTTCTCCTTCTTCCCATTCTAGGTTTGCATCTCTCACATAGATTATCACTTAAAGTCTTGTTTCAGTTTCTGTTTTCTAGAGGGTAGTCAATGTTAAAAAAGTAAGGTGACCTAATTTGTATTTTATAAAGATCACACTGTAAGTTCTGACTTGGAAGTGAGGAGAACAGTTACAAATTGATTACAATAATAATTGATGAGTTATTTGAACTATTTGGTGGTAGAAAAATAAAAAAATAAAGATTCAACTGAAAAAGTTCAATTCATAGATCTTGGTAACAGATATAGGGATAGGAGAGATGACTAAATTAAGGACAAAAAAATCTTTAACTCTTTAACTGAGTCTGATGATTATGAGTTTACTAGTTTTAAAATTGGGAGAAAGGCATTTCAAGCATTGAAAGATACACTCATACAGTTTTTTAAACACTATTTTTAAATAATACATGCAAATAGTTCAAAATTCTGAACTTACAAAAGGACATACAATGAAAATTCTTCTCGCCACTGCCCCCAAATCATCCAAATCCTATAGAGACCACTGTAATCTGTTTTTATTCATCTTATCAGAGATATTCGTACATAAACCAATATTATACATATTTTATGTCATAATTTTTATACAAATAGTACCTTATTCTACTTACTAAGAGGGTCGCAGCGCTTTTTTTAACTTAAAGTTTCAGTATTTAAAGATCTTCCTCATTTTTATGGCTATATAGTATTCGTTGTGTAGATATACCATAATTTGTTTAACCAGTTTCCCCAACTTACAATCATTTATGTATTTCCAATCTTCTTCTATTCCCTGTGAATTTATAATTTAAGATTCAGCTTACAAAGGACATATATGCACAAAAAAGAATCCAGACAAAACAAGGTTGTATAAGGAGGAAAATAAATTCTCTCAAAGTCTCAGCATCCAGAGTCAACATAAAACAATTTTTCAGTAAATAACCTTATGAACATCTTTTTGCACAGATCCAATAGGATATATATTAGGGTAAACTTTTTGTCAGCACCGAGCTGATCAAGAAGGGAAGGTTTTGGTGGTGAGACGCCCAGTTGAAAGAATGCACGAGGAACCAACATGAGAATGAAAGGGCAGGCACCAACTTTATTGTCGGGAGTGCGTGCTTCTGCACTAAGGGACCGCATGGACTTTATATATGTCAGAGAACAATAGTGGCATTCTGCCACACATGCGTAATAAACAACAAGCTGAGTCATGCTTGCATAAGTTAAGCGCAGACAGTTTACTACATTAATGTAACATTTTAAATCCGGAGTCCTATCCCTAGCAACGAGCCTGGATCACAGCCAGACCTGAGACTCACACTTTTCTACCTCCTGGCCTAACAGTGGGGAAAGCATACAAATTAAAGCAAAAACAATCTAGACCTGATTCTATAAAAAGGGATGCTTTGCAATATAACTAAGGCAGAATGACAGTAAACTTCTTTTAATATTATAATTCAATTTGCAAGAAATAGAATTAAAGCCATTTGAACAGGAATGTATGAATTTTTCATACAATCCTTGTTAGAGAAATTAGGAGGAAAATTTACTTTGCAACTTTGCTTACCTGATGTTCTGGGCTGAATCCACATTTTTCTGTATTCCCATATCCTCTTTCTTCTTGGTTTACTCCTAGAATTCACTGGAATATATTCACAAGAAGCTACCAATAATAAAGTACATGGGAAATAAATTTTCTATCTATTGTGCGTCATAAAATATAAATGATCTGATATGGTGTTTGTCTGATTTTAGATTTTAAGGTTAAAAATAATTTTCCTTAGATTTATTTTACTAACTTGTAGCTTCTCATCTTATTTTAGAAAATCTGTGTCTTTGTGACCAAGTTGCTTTATCAATAACATATTTTGATGTTATTTTGGGGACGTGTGTGACTATTTGCAGCAAAGTGGCTGCCTTATTGGACAGCACAAATCTAGAGCCTCATAACCTTCCAGTCTTTTCTTCTACTATTTCTTTGATAATTTCTTTCCCTCGGTTTCTCTCTTCCTTCTTTTTAGAATTCCTATTTTTTTTCAGGTTTTGAACTTTAAAGAAAAATCCTTTATGTCTTTTTTTGTTTCTTCTCCTATTTGCTGTCTTGCTGCGCTTTTGATTTTACTAGCAAATTCCTTCTACCTTATAGTACCATTTGTGTGCTGAATTTTTTATTTCAGGAATTGTTCTTTGTTTTTTTCTTCTTTATCATAACTTTTTGCTGTTTTTTAAAATTATGATTTAATACTTTTCCTGATGTCTTTTATTAGAACTTCATTATGTCTTGCTACTCTAATATCATTTCCCCTATCCCTCAGTCTCCCTCTTTCATGTTGAAGAATTTCCTCAAATGTTTGACAATCCTTAATCTAATAGCCATAATTGCAATATGCTAAACAGCTGATTAAGAGCTTGTGTTTCTGAATTATTGAGTTTTGCACTTGGTATTAGAATCATCAGAATGCCAGCTAATTTGCTAAGGGAGCTCAAAAATGCAGAAGGTGAAGTTCTTTTCTCTGAGGCCACTCAATTTCTCCACAAAAAAACCTTAAATCTCCTGCCTATAATGTTTTGGGTCTGGAGGGAGTAGACATTTGACTCTATTATCATATATTTTGGATGAGGGAAAGGCTGTGAGTCAACAATCCTATACATAAATTTTTAACAAATCCTCCTGTCTTTATCTATGTTTCTCATCCTGCACTCTGGTTTCTCCTAATTCTAAGCCCTTGTAGGACTCTAAGAGGCAAATTGACTCCCTCACCCATATTCTCCTTCATGAATATCAAAGTTATATCTTTCTTTGTCCTACTACATGAATTATTGTGCTTGCATCTGCTTTTCATTTTCCAGAATTGCTAAGAACTCTTGATGCCTGAAACATACTCTCTTGTTCTTCAACTTTTATCTACTATTATCTATTTTTATCTACTATTATCTACTTCTATGGATTTATGTGTTTATTCCTTTTATAGCATTTCAGAGGAATCTTTAGAGGAGCAAAGGATAAATATGTTCTATATCCCATCTTCAAACATAAGCTTCTGATTTTCTTTTTTAAACATACAGTTTAAAGCTAGTTATCACTAATTTTCAAGATCACTGTTCATCAAAATTAACCTAGATGGCTAAAATATATTCCCGAGCATCATTCTAAAAAACTATGGTTTGAAATGACTACATTAGGTAATAAAAATATTTATGTTTAAACAAACATTCCCACAGTTATTCAAATCAACTGGTCTTTGAATACATTGAGGAAAACTCTTAAATAAAGTTTGACAAAAGATTGTTTAGAATAGTGTAGCGAATAAAGGTGGGCACTTTTAAATTGTTGAGAGGTCTTCAATTGTTTCCAAATTACATATTTATATCTACTTTTATTATATACAGAAATTGTGGTTTGCAACATTTTTACTTTTATTAGGTTCCCTTTAGGGCTTAATATGTAGTCATTTTTTAAAATGTTTTATGAGCATGAAAAAAATATTGTGTTCTCTGAAAGGTAAATAATTTTAATATGCTTATTAGATTGATGATATTAATTATATTAACTTATTTAAAGTGTCTAGGTCATTACTTATATTTGTGTTCTGGAATTATCAAGAAATTAAGAGATATGTTAATATTTACCACTATTATCATTATACATTCAATGCCTCCTAAAATACCAGAATGTAGTTTCAAATATTTATCTCCTGTATAATTTGAAACATGTTAGTCCATTACATTTTATATAATTTTTTATCATATGTTTATCAGTATTTTTAATGATAACGTTTTTTCCTACATTCTATGCTTTTTTTTCAGTGATTTTTTATTCAATTAATTGGGGTGACATTGGTTAATAAAATTATATAAATCTCAAGGGTACAATTCATTAATACGTCATATGTATATTGCATGTGTGTTCACCACTCAAAGTTAAATTAACCTGTTTTACCTTTATCTACCCTACTCCTTCCCCTCCTTCCCTCTGGTAACCACTAAACTATTGTCCATGTCTGAGTTTTTGTTTGTCGTGTTCGTCTGTTGCTTTCAGTAGTATAGTTCACATTTGAGTGAAATCATATAATTCTCAACTTTTTTCTGCCTGACTTATTTCACTTAGCATGATAATCTTAAGATCCATCCATGTTGTCACAAACAGCAGTATTTCATCTTTTCTTATGACTGAATAATATTTCACTGTATAGAAGTACGACATCTTCTTCATCTGATCTTCTATCATAGGACATTTCAGTTGTTTCCATGTCTTGGCCACTGTGAATAATGCTGCAATGAACATCGGGGTGCATATGTCTTTATGGATAAATTTAAAAATTTGGGGGATAGATATGCAGAAAAGGGATTGCTGGGTTATGTAATTCTATTCTTAATTTTTTGAGGAATCTCCATACTGTTATCCATAGTGGCTATACCAATTTACATTCCCACCAGCAATGTATGAGGGTTCCCTTTTCCCCACAACCTCTGCAACACTTGTTATTACTTATTCTGTTGATAATAGCCATTCTAACAGGTGTGAGGTGGTATGGTATCTCATTGTGGTTTTGATTTGCATTTCCCTAATAGTTAGTGAAGTTGAGCATCATTTTATATATCTGTTTGGCCATTTGTTACATTTTATGCTTTTAACTTGAACTCAATTTAAAATAATAATTTGTGTACTGACTATTATCTGGTTTGTTTATAATGCTTAATTTTTAACTCGTAAGATTGAGTTATTTTGTTTTGGGTGGTAATCACTTTGTTCAACCAATTTTATATTCTTTTTTTTTTTTTTTAGGTGAGGCAACCCTTGGTTGACCTCACAGATTGCAAGGACCTTGTCAGCTTACAATCCCTTATTTTTTCTTATTTTTTATGCTTACAGCACCTGGTCTTCCTAGGTGGTCTCCCATCCAAGTACTAACCAGGCCCGACCCTGCTTAGCTTCTGAAATCAGACAAAATTGGGCTTGTTCAGGGTGGCATGGCTGTAGATTAATTTTATATTCTTTTTTAAATTTTGTTTGTCCCAAGATATATGTATCATATGTTTTATATGATGTATAACATATATAGTATCATATATTTTTTATTATATTTTTGGTTTTATAGTTGCCATTTTACCTTTATTGTAAATAACTCATTTTTCCTTTCACTGGAAATTAGTCTTTATTCTTTAATTTCTAAATTTCTAATTTAGAAAATAGAGTCTTTTGTTGTTTGTTTTTTTTAAGTATTTTATAACTTTTGAAAATTGTATTTAATTCTTTATTTCTCAATTTTACTGGGTAATTGAAATAGTGCCTATTAAATTCTTAATATGAAAGAGATAAATGTTAGTTCGCTTTTTCCATGAATAATTATATTTTGCTTTGCTTGATTATATATTTGGACGATTCATATAAATCTAGATATTTAAATTTCTAAATTGATTTTTGGCATTAATATAGTTCCTAGGAATTCTTAAGCTCAACTAGTACTATTTATAGCACTATTATTAGTGGAATCATAGAAATGATTTTAAAAATTACTTTAACTTAGTATATATTAATATCAATTTGTTCATCTATCAGTCTTTTGAACTAGGGCCAAGATCTCTTCTTCGAGTATAGATCTTTTGATTGGGGTCCTTATTTTTAAAACAGAAATCGTTCCCATAAAGTATTGTTTTATATTTTTAGTTTGAATTTCTTTAGAATTGAGTGTCTTGAAATCTGCAAAGCAATGTGTACAGAATTGAAAATGTTTTGTTTTTTCTACCTTATTCACGAGAAGGTTGTAAATCTTATATTGAAATTTAATTTATCACATCTTCCTAAAGTGTTCAACAGTTTTCATAGGAACATATGTTTGGTGTATCTTATTGGTTGAGGTAATACTTGTACTAATTACAGTGAAAGGTACAAATTTGGGGGAAGAAATAGAACTTACTTTTGGTAACCATACAACTCATCTGGTGAAAGCAGAAACACATGGCTATTAGCATAAAGGCTATTAGCTGCCAGCACCGGCAGTTTTATAGAAGTAATAAAGAGCTAAGGGTGGGAAGGTAGATAAGGGTAAAGGGGATCAAATATATGGTGACAGAAGGAAGTTTAACTTTGGGTGGTGAACACACAATGCAATATACGTACGATGTATTATTGAATTGTACACTTGAAATCTATGTAATTTTATTAACCAATGTCGCCCCCAACAAATTTAATAAAAACTTAAAAATCCAAATCTGACCAACTCCAAAAAAAAGAAAAAAAGGTAGAGGCCAATAAATAGATTGACTTTTATATCACTAGTGTATATCTAAAATCCAATGCTAGAAATAAACTACAAAGTTAGAAAAAGTTTAACAGAAAATATAGAAAGAGAAAATTGAAGAAACAAAAATAAACAAAAAAAATACTAAGTCGAAGCCTTCATTCAAGTTTACTTCAGCCATTGAATGCATGGATGCACTTTGTTTTTGTTATTGTTGTTTGTTGTTTTTCCAACAACTTGAGTTACTATGTATGAGAATGACAAGGCAGTACATCACAGAAATGTTATTATTAAAAGATGTTATTTGTGAAGATAACAATTCAGTAAAAAAAAGTCCAAGATTTAACGAAATGATATTATTCACATGTCCAAAAAACTGTGCTAAAATTTTTGCCAAAGCCTCCTCCCCCAGTAGTTTTAGTATGGAAAGGGTATAAAACCCCACACCAAGAGACTTTACTTAGTTCTAAGAAATATTGGGGCAAAATATCAATAACAGGTAAAACTGTCAGGTCAAATAAAATGTAGTCTTTCTTTTATAATGAACTCTTTGAGATCAAAACACCTTTATTTTATAAAGATTTGGTAAATACATCACCAAATTCATAAAATTGAATTTTCTCTAGATTTCTAAAGTTCCCATATCTCATATATCCTTAAGAAAAAAATGGTATCGATGACCCATCTCTTGAAAGCTCAATAAAATAACCAACTTATTATCTTAAATAATGGAATATTGCTTGATGTTTACTACTAGTAGTAGTAAAAAGTCAATATTACTACTATGTCTGCTGGGTTACAGGGCTGTAGAGATGTACGATAGTCTCCAATTATTCTGAGTATGCATTCCAAGACCCACAGTGAATGCCTAAAACTACAGATGGTACCAAATCCTATATATACTGTTTTTTCTTATACATACGTACCTATGATAAAGCTTAATTTAAAAATTAGGCATAGTGGGAGAATAGCAATAATAACTAATAATAGAATAGAACAATTATAAAAATATACTGTAATAAAAGTTATGTGAATGTGGTCTCTTTTAAAACATCTCGTACTGTACCTACTGAGCGGAAACACTGGACAAATGGATGATTCATGTCCCATCACTGGTGAGATGGAGCAGGACAGCGAAAGGTTTCATCACACTACTCAGGATGGCATGCAATTTAAAACTTATGAATTGTTTATTTCTGAAATTTTCCATTTAATATTTTTGGACTGTGGTTCACTGAAACCACAGATAAGGGGGCTACTATATAAGTATCAGATGGTCACTACCCTGAGGCTACTTAAAGTCTAATAAGGCAAACACTCATGAGAAGTTAACAAACAAACCCAAAATAATATGAAATAAATACCAATTATGCGGTCTAGAAAATGTAGTCTCAAAGAATTTATTATCTTTACATCCTAACTTATTAAAAATGTAAAATATAATTATGCCTATAAAACATCAATTCACATTCTGTTAATGATTTGACAAAATCAATTTCTTGGTAATTGCAGGGGTTTTATTTTATTTTTTTTTATTGTTTTGCACTTTACCCATGTGACTGCTGGAATCATTTATGCCACCTCTGTGTTAGGCATAGATTAGTTTATGAAAATAGCTATGTAAAAACAAGTACACTCATCATGCCTGGTAGTTTTGCAATTTATAGCCTTGGTAAAGTAAACATCCAAATAGTATCTTGATAATCTTTATAATAATAAGCCAAACACTGTTACAATTGACATTTTTCCTGGATTAATTTGTGTATTCCATGATCTATATCTCACTCTTATCTGTTCCATGTCAGAACCCTTTGTTCTACAAGACTTCCTTTCTTGCAGTATTGATCCTTATTGATCTTAACCTAGTACAATAGTGAATAATTAAATATTTTCTCAAAGAAACAAGTCTTTCTCTCTTTTCAATATGACCTTCACCCAATGTTCAAATAGTTCCAGCATTACTGAGAAATCTTTTTGGTGCAAACTTGACCTCTGTTGTCCTACTTTGAAAATGCACTTGATTGCTAACAAGAGCTTTTAGAAATGTAACAGTGCTGATTTGTTAGATAATGAAATCCAAATTGTTCTAGAAAAAGGTGCAATTATACAGCATGTAATACACAAATAAATTGACTTAATGTTACATTATAATGAAAACTGTGCAAAATCCTCTACACAAGCACAATAAAATAATAAAAAGTAATAGAACAGGTAATAGATGTAAAATAAATGCTAAAAAAGTAGTTCAAATCATTTTCATACCAGTCAAAAGATACTGAGGAGGGCGCATCCAATCACAATAAAACACCAGAATGAAACACTTCTAAATAGTAATATAAATTTTTGTGGACACTTCATGTCCCATGATGTGGAATTGACATATAGTTTGATTTTCTTTTTCCTAATGTAAGCCACAGTTTTACAGTCCTAGTGAAAACATTTTATTGCTGGGGATGTATTAGACATGGTTCATTTCCCTTCTCAGTATGGCTTTAATTTTCCACATCCATGGCTTGACACAGACCCAAACACCAGAAGATGGTTGTCTGCTATAAACTGTTTGGTTTTCTTTGATTGCTTTACAATTTAATCTATAGTTTATTCCATTAACCCTTTCCATTTTAATGCTGCCAAGTCTCCCAGCTCCTTAATATAAAGATAAACTTCTCCAAACATCTATGTTTATTTTGGTTTCTCTTGCCCAGAGAATTATGTGCTGGGGTGGGGGCTGGTGGGGGCAGAGGGATGTTGTCTTTCTTGTTAACTTTTTCAAGGCCCTGGGTAATTGCAAAATAATTGACATTTTACAATGAGGGGAGTTTTCCATTTTGCTTCATAATACATTCATCATTATTCATTCATTGGGTTCGGTTATATTCGTACTGATCTGCTGAGCCAAGAAAGTGCCACTGTCATTCTTTCTCCTCAAATCCCTGATCTTTCGGAGGGTGTGGGGCGGACGCGAGGAGGGGAGAATCCTTTCCCAGGCTGCAGTGTTGTCACATCCGATATCCTGTTCCTTCCGGCAGAGAAAGTGTATCTGGGAGGGTCACCAGATCAGCCTGTGCCTCGGGGCGGCTCGCCTCCAGTACAAAAGACTCGACTCAACTCACGTTAGTCTTCTAGGTGGCCTATCAGCGGTGACGGACTGCCAGCTCAGGCTGTGGGCGAGCAGTGATGACTGCCTTGAAATGCTAAGTGCTTAATTAAGGACCTTTCATATCAGTTATTGAGGCCTCCATCTCCCATAGCCCTGGGCATTGTACTTTACCAAGGGCTCCCTGGAGCCAGAGCCAACTTTATTGCAGTGACAAGTAGAGAAAGAGAGAGAGAGAAACAAGTGGTTTCAATCCTCTCACAGCCTTCCCCAAATCTAAATACAATCCGACAGCTGACTAGTCATAGTTGGCCGATTCCTAAAAATACACTTTTTCATGTTCATGGAAATACAGCAAACTTGTGTCTCACTCACAGTGATTAACCGTGGAATCCTCTGAGAAGAACAATCTCATTGTTGGCAGCCTCATAGCGCTCGTGGGGCAAAAACCTTTCTTTCCCTTTGCTCGCCAAGACAGCTGCACCCCATGGAGGTCATATTTTAAAAGATGGAAGATGTTTTATCTCATGCCGTTTGCCCACTGTTTTCAATAGTCCTTATACTTTAAAAGTTTGCCTTCAATAGTGTATTATGGTGCTCAATTCTGCTTAGAGCTTAAAACTATTTTGCTCTGTTAGAATAGAACTTCTAAGTTAACTACCTGAAAGGACTTCTACATATCTCCGTTGCCAAATATGTTTAAAGTTACTAAATAATGTGAGGTAAGTTTAAAGAAGTTGCAGCTGCTGGTGGTAGCTGTTATCTTGATTAATAGCAAAAAGACTGATCACTGACAAGTAATTAATGTTAAAGCAAAGTACAGGAAGAATATAGATTGCCTACACCTACCTAACCAGGTAAAGACACAAAGTCCTCATTTGTTTAAAAAAACGAATGACTGCTCTTGACCAGCACATGTGATAGAATTCAAAAAATACATTTTTGAAACTAAAATAGAAGAACCATTAGCAAATGATTTTGACTGTCATTTGAAACGAACAGATCCTGGCAAAGAGATCATCTATTAAACAATGCATTAGATATTACACTGCAGTGTTGACACATCATAGCTAAGAGTCAGTTGTAAAAGTTCTCAGAAGAGAAAAAAAAATTGTATCTATGTGTGGTGATGGATGTCAGCTAAACTTAATGTGGTAACTATTTCATAATATAGATCAAATTGTTATGTTGTACACAAAACTAATACAATGTTATATGTCAATTACCTCAATAATAATAAAAAAAAATGTTTGGGGACCACGTCCTCTACTATTTGTGAAGAGCCACATGATAAGACTTTTCTTGGTGTCAAAATGTTTATAAATCAAATGCTAACCACCACTGTGTCTTCCTAATACACTTTGGATTCATTTATTAATTTAATTTCTTATCTTTTTATTGTGAAAATTTTTTGTAATTATATGCATATATATCATTATATTTATACACATAAGTTGATACATATTAATATCTGAAAGGTAATCATAGATCTGCATTATTTTTTTTTTTTTCAGGCTTGTGAACAAAGAGCTCATGACATTAAGCCTCTGGAGACAGATGGAATTTCAGTGTCGACACTCTCTATTGGTTCTAAATGACCAGGTTAATAGAAGAATTGGAATGGAGAGTCATAATATTATCTCTTTTATTTGTTTCTGGGGTGAGTAGCAGAACCCATTTGGATGATTTACTATTGACGAATAAGAAGTGGGTTTTAACTCTTAATATGTCAGCCTTCAGCACTGCACATCCATCAGATTTCAATATTTCCACCTTGAGATAATGAGAAGAAGCTGTCCACTTTGGAAGTTACTTTTATCTAAAATTATGCCTCAGCACTTAAATTTCAATCTCTGCTCCTCGATACATCTCCATATTGAAGGGATTAGTCATAACACTTTTGAAACAGAAATGTGCAAGTCAGGGCAATATCTTTATCCAAATATTCACCCCACCCACATCTTTCCATACTAAAATTCTAGATAATTAAATGGTTGAAGCAATTGCCTTAAATATTAAACAATAGAAATATCTACAGTTTAACATCTACAGAAAAGGGCAAGTAGGAGATTTATTCCAAGAAAGAAATATCATACAAAATATCAGAATACACTTATTTGCAGCTATTTACTTTTATAATAAAATGTTATGCTGATGTAGAATCTGTTCTTTAACTATGTCAGCCTATAGATGCTATTGCCCTGCTAATAACCATGGGAAACCCTAGACCTGTAACTGAGAGCTTAACCCCACCTACCTTCTAATTGAATACTACCAAGCAGCACAGATTATATTGAAGAGCTGTTGCGAGCATCAAAGAAAATAAAATATGTGGAAATCTCTAAGACATACACAGTGAATTAACAATATTACTTCTCTTTCTCTTTTACTTCTAATAGAGAAAACATACATATTTTTATGTATATATGTATATGTATATACATATATATATATTTGTTTATACTAAATAATCTAAGTTCTCCTAAGTTTGATTCCATGTAGCTGTCAGAAGAAATCAAGCAATATAGGTAGTATATCTTAATTATATTTTAGAATTTGAAAAATTCAACTTTATTGTCTATCTCCCTGTTAGAATTCGGCAGACAATAGTTCAGCTTTCTACACCTCTTTGGTTAAGTTTAGAGACATGAGTATATGGAGCTGAATAGTAAATAGTTGCTGGTTTAGCCATGACTTAGCTTTATAGCAAAGAACAGAAATACTGGCCTAGTGTTCAAATAAAATGACAATCTGGCTGCGTTTGAACCTGGTAGCTTTACCTTAGCCACTAGTTTGAAATATTTTTGTCAAATACCTAATTGCCAGACTGAATCTAATTTTTTTTCAGTGGTGGCAGGGGTGACAACAATGATGCCACAGGAGGTGGATATAGAAAAGATTTAGTGAAACTAGGTATGTGGGTGGAGTTGGAGTAGCAAGGAAAGGGAACTTTCCAAGAAAAGGGTAGATTTAAATTGGTTTCAAGAATCCAGCTCTCTTTTTTTAGCATTAACATCTGACATCTGTATGCTTGCTTCGGTCTTAGGAATATTTAGAATTTACCTATCTGTAAAATAAAGCTCATACTACAATCTGGTATTAAAATTTAATTATAACTAAAATTAATTTCATCAATGTTACATGAGGAATTTTATTTTTACCTCTAAGTCAAATGGGTACAAATAATTCAGAAATATTCATATTCTTTTAAAACACTAACTTATTAATCAAGAACACAAAATTAATAATTGGCAAAATCCAAATCAAATTAATCTTTTTCCATCTTCAATTTACTTGTACCTCATTTTACAGAATGACACAGCTTGCTTTTTCATATGTGAATATACAAATACTAAGTATAGCTATGTTTATTTTGTTGCATATTATTTCATTTGCATATAAAATGTTTACCCTTAAATTAAATTATTTGCATAAAATTTAATCTGACACTATAAAATAATCTATCTAAATAGAAGAAGATATATAAAATACTTAGAATCATTATTCATTTGCAATGAATGAGCTTTTGTAATCACTTAAAGAGAAATCCAAAAATGTCAAATACTAACTCTATTCATAAAACTTAATTTAGCAGACAATTTTCTGAGATGTTGCAACATATAGAAGGACGAGCATTTTTAGTTTTTTTCTGTTGTTTTGTTTGTAAAGAAATGTTGAACCCATTAAATGAAACAAAGTAGAAAATGGATGAGTACTACTTTTAAATCAGGTCAAATTCTGTTAAATAAACAGAATTCTGGGGTACAATTTAATTCCAGAGGAGTGGGAGCAAGAGAGAAGAGAGAAAAAGTGAGAAAGAGAGATCACTAAAGATTATTGATAATTCAATGGCTCAGTCCTGCACTCACTCAGCAGTGTGATACTGACAATTATTAACTACAAAACTGTGGCCACAGCATAAGGGTAAATAAGCTATCACCATGGAGCTGAGTGGTGGGACACATTCCACCGGAATGTATTTTCCAGCAGCAGGCACTACCTGATGACAGCTACAATCAAGAGTGGCTGCAGGCAGCTGCTTTGCTCCAGGCCACATTCAATTATGTCGGACTGCATTAGTCCCTGGCGAAGCTGTCACCTTCTAGCCTGTGAAGTGATAGCGTGAAGAGCTCCTGAAGTCTCTCCAGTCCCTTGCTTCGGGTTTCAGAGTTGGGGGAGGAAGGGAAACAATGTGGAAAAAAAGACCATTAGTACTCTGACTGCTTGCAGCATTCATTTTGCTCTCAGAGAATAGGAAGAAAAAAAAATAGCTTAGGTGAGCTGGATTCAAGAAGTTGTCTGGTGTTGAATAATTGCAGGGTTATTTTTTTTCCCCTTCAACAAGTAGGTCTTTTTCAGGAGCTAGTACCAGGAGAGTGTCCTATTTTCAGGATTTGAGAGTCACAGTGGCTCACCCTCCTCGGGAGATAGCAGTTGCACTGGAATATATTTTTGAATATATGATATCACTGAGGATTCTCTAGTAGTCAAGATATTTTGCAGAGTCTGATCTGCAAGTGTGGAATATTTGATTTCTTGTCTAAGCTTTCCAGAACTTTAGGTTGGATAGATTTTGAGATTTCTTTCCTAAGGGATCACTTGACGTTTGGAGCTAAAGAGAAATAAACTCAGGTTATTCTGGGAAATTATTGGGGGCATAATGTATTTTTGATGATCAACCTGCCCAGAAGATGTTATAACCTTTACCACACTACAACCAATGACTGAAGCATAGTTAAGATTAGAGATTTTCAAGGTTACGTAGGTTTTTTCACTTTTACACAGAGCATATAAATTCTCAAATAGAGTCGAGCAAGGTTATAGCAACTAATATTTCATTATAATATCTAATCAAGTACTACAATCTAGTAAAATTAGCAGGAAGACAGCTATTTACTGAAAACACTAAATAAATTTCAAATACCATGGTATTAAGATGTGATGTCTATTCTCAAGATATCATCTAGTTGGAGAAAAAAACATAATGTAAAACACTGAAGATGAATTCTAAAGCACATGGAACTCTCCCTTATTACTCACTCTGTAACACTGGACAAGTCACTTAAACTCTCTCTTCGAGTTTTCATGTTGGAAAAACAAGCACAAGGATGTCTCTCCAAAGAGATTATGAGAGAATAGATGCTATGTGATTTATAGTTTATCCAAATAAATTTAACCAAAGTATAGAAAGTCTGAATTTTTTTTTTAATTTTGTTAATTTAAAATTCTTCTGTTTGTCTGAAAAGTTTTTAAATTTCTTCACTTCAAATTGATAACTTGGGGTATTTTTGTGGCATCATCAGTAAAACAAATAATTAGTGATTTTTCCTGAATGCCAAGCGCCACTATGATCACGGTAGACAAATTTCTTAACATTGATATTGATAAATTGGTACTCTTTAAACTGGGGATCTGCTGTGTCATTCAGATTAAATTGGGCAGAGGAACTGCCTGAGCTTTGTGAAGCACTAGCAATCTGGCTTCTTAGTGACTCAAAACAAACAAATAAACAACTGAAGTACCAGAAGGTCCTGGGCTATGATCTTCCTGGCATGCTGTGAGGTATGGTGCAAAACCTCACTTCTCCAACAACTGACTGTCTGGCTTTATGAGTCTTCTTCCTGCCCCAGTCCTCTACATTAAGAAGGAAGCAGTAATATATTAACCCTTCTGAACAGAAAACACTTCCTTCTGGCCCATTTCTTGAGGTTTATGAGAAACTTCACTGAATACTTAAGTTATCAGGTGACTTTCAAAACCAAATTCCTAACTAAGGGAAAG
>NW_006494614.1:35171626-35218295 GCF_000325575.1 Pteropus alecto | reverse complement strand
CCTTCCTTCCTTCCTTTCTTTCTTTCTTTCTTTCTTTCTTTCTTTCTTTCTTTCTTTCTTTCTTTCTTTCTTTCTTTCTTTCTTTCTTTCTTTCTGTAGTAGTAGTAGTAGTAGTAGTAGTAGTAGTACTAGTAGTAGTAGTAGTAGAAGCAGTAATGCATAGATCCTTGGAAGAGTTTCTCAAGTTGCATATGTCCTGTATGTGCTTCCCCATGCCTTTCTAATCTGAACTGTGACCCTGGAGTTTTATTGGCAGGGTAGTTATATGCAGTGCTACAGTAATTTTCCAAATTAAAAAGAAAACATACGGCCCAGCCTATCCATGAAAAGAACAATGGCTGGTATCTAAGTCATTAAAAACACACATTTATGCTGATCCATCTTTTGGAGAATCTCAGTTGATTTCCCACACACTTCTAGATGTAGAGGACACACATTCCTCTGCCGTGTTCCCAATGTGGCCTTTTATGACCTAGCTTACCCTGTTTCTGATGAATCAGGCCCAGAACACTATTTCATCATTTTTTGTTCTATGGACATTAATACCAAAATGTTGAGCACAGAGTAGACTGCACAGTTGCACAAAGAAGTCAACATACCCTGGGCTGAAGACCGTTATCACTCCTCTTGTAATCACTGTCAGGTTGGAATTTCAGAGGGAATCTCATGCTGGAAATAGAATGCCTTTAATCTATCTATCTATCTATCTAATCTTATTTGTTTATTTACTTACTTACTTACTTACTTATTTACTTATTTATTTTTTTATTTTTCTGTCATGGCATAATTTCCTAACTACTGAAAAAAGGTTTAGCGTGCCCTTTTATCTCAGAAAAATAAAGCTGATGCCATTGCTAATAGAATGAGACTTTATTGTGTCTCCAAAGTCACAAGTACCCAACAATGTGTTGTTCTAAAGGAAAAATATCCTGTGGTTGAAATAAAACCATATTTTTTCTCTGAAATCTTTTTCTCTTAAAGAGTCAAAGAGTGGGAGAAAATATTTTCACCTTTTGAAACAAATCTCTGTTATTTAAATGCAAAGGATTCTGTTCTTTTATATCCTGATGGTGATGATAGACAATGTAGCCTCAGACAGAGACCATTTACTTCCCCGCTTTAGCTAATATTTATCTACATAAACAGAGGTGTCCTTAGCAGAAGTTAAAGGCAAAGCTGCATGTGGATAGGAAGAGAGAGAAGAGCCATGTGGGGCATCCAAATGTATGAAGTGGTGCATTGAGGCAAAGAGAGGGAAACAGAATGGGTAGAAGCAGAACCAGCCTATCTAAATAGAAAAAGCCATGACCGGAAGAGTTAAACCTGGGAAATGATGAGAAGTAGTGAGGAGTGGGGAGGCAAATTGATGCCTATAGGTGATTAACAGAAACCGCTGGATCTCCTCTGAACTTCACTGAAAGTACTTTGCTTTCTGGCTTGCTTCATTCATTTTTTTCTTTTGTATATCTAAAAGAATTATTTATTCTTGACCAGAAATGTATAAGAAGGCATTTTGGAAATAAAAACAAAGTGAGGAAGAATATAATTTACAAAACTTATTGTACTATGATGGTGATTTCTTAAATAGTATAGATAGATACATATATATTTATGTATACATACACATACTTATATGTACAGACATTAGATATGTGTATATCTATCAAGATATCACTCACACACATAATCATTTTTCTTGTGAATAAAGATCTTTGGACAGAGAAAGATTTTTAATAATTTGCTTTGGAGAGTTTTTAAATAATTGTTACATTTTAAAGCATTAAATTAATATTAAGTATTAAATGAATATTAAAGAATATATTAAAATGCCTTATAAGAGACAGATTCTTGAACATAAAGAGTATATAAAACTTTCATGATTAGCAACAATGTACTTTTAAGTTAAAAGTGTTGCTTTGAAAGGAGATATTTCACATGCAGTGGTATCTCATATGCATAAATATGCGATATTGAGTGCCCGAAAGTTAAGGACAGTGATTTTTAGGATCATGACAATTCTTGTTCCCTAGTTTTCTTCAGATGTATATGAAGGGAGGTATGGATTGAGTATTGATATGTATCTGTACTAACGTATTAAGCTCAGCAGAGCGCATGGAGATCAAACCCCCCTTGTTTGCCCAGATGAGCAGCAGTCAAATGTTTTCATCATTGGATTTTGTGATGAGAGACCCTTGATTAATCATGTGAAGATTCCTATAGTCTTTGCAAGCAGCCAAAGAAATAAGCCAGGATGATCAGAGCAATGTGCACTTCCCAGGGAATTTCAGACGTGCTAAAGAGAAGCTCCTTGAATTAAAAAGAAAATTATATATATATTTACCTTTGGAGAAGAGTAAATATATATAATAGAATTTTAAAAAGTAAATCAGATATCAAAGTTTTTTATTATGTTTCATTTGCCTTTTTTTTTTCTTTTAAGATGATTCACTAGGTTATGCACGGAAGGTAATTCATCTAATTTTCAACTTGGCTAGAACAATGCTATAGTGTGCTGTCATATCGAAAATGGTTTACTTAGTGTGCATGGCAGGAAAATAAATTCCTTTTTTTTATATTTCCAAGTGACCAACTCACTGTTTCCTTTTCCGAATGTGATTTGTTCTCTTTAGATTCCAAATAAGAACTACAATGTCCTTTAGAAATGGAATCCACATACAAGTCCATAATTCCCGATCTCAAACATGGGGCCAAATGGATTTTATAACTCAGAATTTTGTAAAATGTAAAAGGTTACATACTGTGTATTATGTAGAACCCTGAATGGGGCCTTGGGCTGGATCATCATTCAACATATTAACATTTCTGTAGTGAAATATATGAATATTCATAATAAGTAGGATGAATAAAGACTATAAATAGCTTCCTCAGTTGAGGTCATTTTTTGATGCCAAATTAATTTTTAAAACTTAGGGTTCCCAGAGGTTTCTGGATTTCAAGATTGAAGATGAGGAAATATGAACATGTATTTAGAAATTTCTTACTATTTAGAATTATAATAAAAGAATTCTAAAATTCTAGAAGCTGGTCTCAGTAAAATATAATTTAATGTTTAAAAAATGTTATTTATGGAATTTATTGTTTTAAAACTTGTTATATTATATCTCTATTCACAATATTGCAAATAAATATTTTCTATATTTTTATAAAATTACTTTAAGATTATACATACAATCAGAAGCTTCATATAAATTATAATTTTTTGATAGAATAAAATGTGAAGCCCAAAGGAATATGTGCATAAACACCAAAAAGTACATTAAATATTAAGTTCAGAAACACTATTTTTATTAATTTATTTGGTTTCATCCAAAGTTTTTTTTATTAAAATAACAAATTTTCTATTTTTAACCTCGAATTTCTTAAAAATCTGGGCCTTGCATCTTAGGCTAACCTTAGATATTAGAAGATTTGTTTCACTAGAATTATATTTTACTTAGAGAAGAAATGGCAAAAAGGGCTATTTTAAGTCACATGATTAGAATCCCCATCCATGATACCATATAAACCCTGATAATTAGGTAAGTCCCAAATATTCCATTCTGGAATTTTTAGAAGACCCGTATGAGTCAAAGAGAGAGAAGACAAGAAGAAATGAAAAAAAGAGAAGGAAAGAAGGAAGGAAAGGATAAAGGAAAGACGAAAAATGAAAGGAAGATGAACAAAGCAGAAAAGACAGCTCAATTTCCCTCTGAGAGAGTTGTGCTTTGGCACCTTAACCCTAACTCTTTAGGGGTCAAGATAAAGAAAAGGTATCTCTCATGGACACATTGGTTTGTGAAAACCAAGAAAATTCAGAAATGGGCTCCAAAGAATTAGGGTTGGAAACGATTTCCAGATACATGGAAAAAACAGGACCCAGAGCAGATATTTACAAAACAAACCTCTCTAATGAAGATGGCCAGATGCCAAGAACACAAAGCAAGTTGCACTGCAAGGGGAATGTAGATGAGAGACAGCCAGGGTCACCTGAGGCGCTCTTAGACCCAGCTCCAGAGCCTAAAGTCGGAGTCTCAGATAAGAACCAGAGTCAAAATAAGGCATAGACACAATCCATGTGGGCTGAACACTGGTACAGAAACAAGATCCTCGAACATGGTCTAAGAGGGAGAGAAATCTAGAAGCCCAGGCTCACAGAGAGGCCAAGCTTGGGCAATAGGTCGCTTTGCCTTTCTCTAGTTAAAAAGTCACATGTAGAGCCAAAGAGCTGGCGAGAACTCACATCAAGTGTGCAGTCACATATATGCAGTGGTTTATAGCACATGCACGGTACAACAGGATAAAAATAATAAGACGACCTGAGGTAAGGAACATAACAGTGACCCCTCCCATAAGTACTTATTAATACACATCTAGCATATAAACATAGCCAGATAGAGCACTCTCTTGTAGGTTTTGTAAAATTACTCCCAGTAGGTCTCTATCCCACTTTTACATCCCTCTCTTTGGCCCCAGAATGACTGTAGGTAGGAAAAGAGTAAAAGAAGAGAAAAATAAAGGAAATAAAAATGGAAGGAAAGAAGCTCCCTCAGAGACATCAGTCATGTGTACAAGCTTTGTCATAAAAAAAAAAAAAATTGCTCATACAAACCCTGTCAGTTGCTAAGTTTGCTCTGACTCTTTAATTCCCATTGTCTTTAAAAAGCAAAATAGTAATAGTAATAACTATTTATTCTTGGTTACAGAATTAATCAGTTCCTGTGGTGCATGAGTATGATGGCCTGTGTGGACTGAGGATTTTTTCATTGGATATTTTCATTCTTTGCCTTTGGCAAAAATTCTACCAGTAGTGATAAATAATTCCATACCCCTAAGTGGATATTATTATTATTTTCAAGTGTATGCCACAGCTGGCTCCTAGCCTGTCTGTCAACTCTCTCAGAGTCACAGATGCTGTGTACATACCTGTTGACAATTCCGTGAGTGAAAACAGCTCACCATTCTTACATCCATACTTCTGCTTTTTCATCCTAATAGTGTCCCTTGAAAACACTGCAGAGGGAAGGGAAGAGGGACAGACTGAGGCAAAAGTGTAAATAGTGTGGATTTTGCCTTCAGGGTTAGAATGTATACCTACTTCTAAGATGTTTTATTTCATAGCCAGCTCACTTGTTATATCAGGGGATTGAACAAAAATACAAACTCACCACTGTTTTAAAGGACCAGCATAATGTCTTCACATAGTAGGAACTAAAAATTGCTGAATGAAGAAAAAAGTGAATGAGGGGCAAAATTTGGTTTGTTTTGCTCTTTTTTAATCTATGGGCCTCTCCTCTGTTTTACTGTCTTCCTAATCCCTTCGACACTCACATTTCTCCTACCCTCTGGTGACTACTACCTTCACACTGCCCCCTGGCTGGCCCTAGTGCAATATCCCACTTGTCCTTAGACATTATTTTCAACTCTTACCTTTCCCTCTCTTAAAATGTGCTCTTCCAGCCAATCAAAGCTCCTGTAACAGTCTCAATTACTTAATTGGATAGCCAAATATTTTTAAATGTGTTAATTAACAAGTGGGTTACCCCTTGTATATATCCACATCCTAAACTCAGCTAAGGAATTGGGAAATGATAGAAATTCCCAACATAAACTAGCTGGAGACCAGTTGGACAGGACAGTTATTTGAGAATGTTACTCAAATTGCATCATGTACTATTTACCATTCCCACTTACACAGAGCTGGCCATGTTTAAAAGGCTCAAAAAACTGAATACACATTATTTTTGAAATTAAAAAAATCTACTAATTAACAAAAAGTAAAACAGTTATATAAGATTAACATGAGGGAAAGGGAAAGGAAAATATACTGAAGGAAGACTATTTTAAATTTATAATACAGGAAAAAACAATTATTCCTGAGGAATCACAGACCCCCAAACTAAAAGGATTCTTTTGAACATGTTTTGTTACTATTAATTGGATAATTTCACCTGAGCACTGAAGAGGAGCTCCCAAAAACATGCATTTTCAACCTGTTTTAAAAAACTAAACAAATCAAGTCAAAGACTCAGAAGTGAATTATCGGCTTGATATTGACAAAAACATGGTCAATAGTTTTATTGGAAGCTTCATGGCTAAAACACTAGATTGTGACTAAAGAAAACTAAGTTTTATTCCCACCTCCACCACTAATTGTACAACTCTTTCAGCAGAGTAGAATCTTTAAAAAAAAAATCATGATTAACAAATAAATAAATAAGGGGGTGACTGGCTCTGGGCTAGTCATTCTAATCACGGCGAATCTATAAAATGAAGGAATTTAACATGGAGTCTCTACAGTTTATTTCTAATACTGAAATTCTAAAATTCACCAAACTTCCCCCAAGGGAGTCTTGTAGGTATGCTCTGAAACAGAGATGGAGAAAAGCAGTTGACCACAGGGAATTAGAGATCAAAGAAATATCTTTGCACCCTCCTCCTTCCCTCCCTTCTTTAGGCGTATGGATATCATGACAGCAATCCATGTTGGTGGCACTGCCCCAGGCACCAAATGCCATCACCACTCTTGTGTCCATTACAAACCTGAGGTCACAGAACAGCAAAACATAGAAGAAAATCTGTAATTCAGCACCAGAGCCAAGTGCCCTAAACAGCCATTTCCGAAGCAGCTGTAGTCCAACCATATAAGCTTAATGGTTCGCGTAACAGGGACAGCATCCCTTACTCTATTGGGTATTGGAATTCATGAAAATAGAGTGAAAAAGTTGCTAAAAGATATGAGAAAAGTTTGCTTGCAGCATAAGTGAACATAAATGGTCCATTATATACCAAGGCATCATTAAAAGCAACCTCGTTTAAAAATAGATTTCATCAATTTGAAAGTTCTATGCAAATAAATGTACATCAGTCTGGGGCGTTTCGCCACCTTCTATATAGTCATGAAATCTTTTTTTTTTTTTTTCTAAATCAAACAAGAAAACGACCAATTCTTCAATTTGAATTTCAAAATAATTCTGAGGAGAGAAACATGAGTTTTCGTCATGGTTCATTCAGCGCACAACTAGCTGTGTGACCTTGGGCAAGCATTTAACTCCTCTAGTCTCCAGGTTCCATTTGTTGGAGGCATTTGAGCTAAATAATTTCTAAGAACATATTCTGGATCGAATGTTCTAATGGCTCTAATAGATGCTTATTCTCTTCGAAGCTATTTTTAAGTGACAATAAAATGTACATAGCTAGGGAAATTAAACATTAATTTTCTAAAACATTTTTCTGACATTTGTAAGAAATGTTGGCAATTTACCAAAACCAAGGCAAGAGAAATATGAGTCTATAACATTTTAATGTGTCAGGGTAGAAAGCAAGGAGTAGCCATTTCTTTCAGAAAATCTGTGTTAGGTTAAGTCAGAAAAATAGATTGGATAGAAATACTAAGGATGATAGCATGTCATGAAAACCTAGCCAAATTATATATTCTAAGGGTTAAGACATGAATATTTTGAATGAATAACAATAAACAAAAATTTGTTAACCTTTATTGAGCATAAAATATTCTGCAGGGCATTGTAATAAGGAAGAAAGATTATTTTTGATTAATCCAATACCATATGGCATTTTACTAATTTTTGAAAATTAAACTGAAAAAATGTATTTTTGTCATGCTATAAATTCAGGAAGTGTAGACATTTAAGAAGAGAAGTCGATTTGGGCTCTTTCTGGACAGGCTTTTCCTCACTGATATGGACCAACAGATGTGGATGTGCCTCAAGACATGACATCTTCTCATAGCAAGCAATACCTCTGTCATATCAGCATTATTAGTTATTAGGGAAGTTTTGTAAATCAATATAACATTAAGAGAAATAATAGTAATAAAATACATCATCAAATCAATAGTTACATTAAATCTTATAATGCTTGTCAAATTTTAACTCTTCTCACTTTCTTAATAAAGATTAATTATAAACAAATGGCACATTTTTCTATCACCTTTTTAAAAAATTTACTGTGATGAACTAAAGTAAAGACCATGCCTGAGCCTTGGGTAAATTCAATTTGACAGCTAAATAATAATTCTCATCTTTCAGTTGCTTATGTAATAATAACAAGAGTTACTAAAGAAAAGTCACATGGGTGAAACAGCTCTTCTTTAAGGCTTCAGATTTCAGCAGTCCTAATAGGAACATATGAAATCCTGTCTATATTTAAACCAAGAATTTTTGCTCTTTTGGCCAAACCTTAACTGCAGCACATTAACATTAAAATATGAAACTTAAGTTAATGGAAGTATTTTAAAGACCTAAAGAATCCTACCAAATGGCATCTTCACTGCTTCCTGGTAACCTCCTCAAAATATTTCTGTCCAGGTAACAGAAAAGAAGGACCATGAGGTGGTTTTTTTTTTTTTTTTCACCTCTAAAAAGAATGAAAAAGTTAAAAATCTTGCTCCAGCTTGCATCTTGTTTTACTAGTGCCCCCTCTAGTGGAATTTTCTCAATAACGCAGGCTCCCAAAAAGGTGGGGAGATTTACGACACCAAGCACATATTTTGTTTGCTTTTTTACATTTCCTTTTTAGAAACATTCTAAACAAAATGATGTGAAATAAACAAACATAATAGTGCATAATAGACGTACAATAGTTTTATCAGCAATTGTAATTAAACGAGGGAGTGATAAAAATCTGTGCTATATTCAGAATGCAAAACGATTTCAGATGCAATGTGGCAGACAGACATGAAAACATATTTTGCCAGAATTTCCTGTCATTTATTTTGTGACTTGCCTTTTTTTCTGTACATCAGCCTATTTGGCCATTAGCCTAACACATTGCTACCAATCACTTTTTTTCTCATTTACTTCAAAACTTATTTCCTCCCTGTCTATTGTTTGCCATTATTCTTCTTTTCAACATCATTAGATGAATCATACCCTTCGTCTCTAACTTTTGCAACTCTTTTTCTGTCTGTAAACTGCACTGATGCCTCAGGATCAAGATATACAAGCTAATTTGTTTACAATTCCTGAGCAGACTTATTCGAATCATTTTGTTATATCATTTTTTTCTCCCATAGTAAGTTTATGTTTATACCTGTGTGGGGTTGAGGGAGGTAGGAGAAAAACTACCCCCACCCCAAATGACCATTCTCAACATGGACTCATAGGATTCTTTCTGTAGAAGTCTTGAGCTTGGTAGATGCACCTTGTTCTACAGGGATCTCTGTCAACTTCTCTTTTTATGCATTTAATGTGCTTCCCCGGTGATAGCCTAAGGGTGCTTTCACTAAACAATTAATGTAAGGCTTCTCCTGGGAACCTAATGGGTATTTAGCAGTAAGTTCACTTCCAGTGAATTGTATAATGTGATATTTTGACAATGCATATAGAGAAGGTGCAGAAAGGTGAACTTTTTTCTGAAAATGTAATAAACTCCCTACCCAAACTTCTTACCCTTTTGCTATTGAGGACAAAGAGGAACCAAGCTGCAATTTAAAATATTGCTGTATGTGCCTACCTTTCCTTTTGGGGGATAATACCATAATACTGTTCACTTTTACTAATGTAATGTGCAAGTCTCAATCTATTAATGAAAGTAAAATTTGCTGTGACATTTTGACTCCGAAGCCGCGAGCAATGAAAGGTGTAGCACTGCGCAGGATATTTGTATTATGTTAATAAAAAATGATACTACCATATGATACTAATACTGAGCAGAGAACACTGATTAGTATTTTCCTGATCAAAGTTGTAGTCTAATTTTAAAGTTATCGAACACCAATGTTTTAGATTTAATCACTTCATCATCTTAATATTCTTTTACCATGTTGCTTGAATTGTCTTTTGTTAACTAGAAAAACTAAAACAGTAATATGGATGCCTAGCTTTTGTCCTCTTTAAGAGCTCCTAAAAATAAAGATCATTTATATTCAAAGAGGGTTTTATCAGCATAGTACATTTTTCTATCTCAGAACATGTTCTTTACCAACAGTAAAATTATAAGCAGAAATAAACAGACTAAAATAACACATTTCTAAACAAATAGTGGATTTGATACAGTACATAGTAAATTGAGAATTTTTATATCATTCCAACTTTAAAACATATTTTAAAAATCATTTATTTGTAATTTTTCATCCTGCTTGCCTAAAGTGCTCAGATAATATACACAATTATGACCACGTGTGTGTATATGTGTATATAGGTGGTTCAAATGTTTCTTTTTAAGAAATCTCGCTATTTTCAAAGTTAATAGAAAGTCGCCATCTCAAACTGTTATAATTTAAATCAACATAACACATACTGTCTCTTCAATTTTGCTTGCTATTCCAATGAAGTTTGTATTCACACTTTCATTTCATACCAATATCTTCTTTTTCTGTCAGAAAAATACTGGATGAAAAACCTGTGACACAACATAAAGCACACACATAACAAATATCCTTCACCAAAGAAGGAGAAATTATTGTTGTATTATTGTTGCTCCTTTATTATTACTCCTTTATTTTCATATCCATATTGATCTCTAAATATTTTTATGGCACCTTTAAGAAATTGAAATCCAACTCTGCAAATATCTTCTCCAAATCAGAATTCAAATGATTTTAGTTACTATTCTCAAAAATTGTTATTTCCCAATGAGACCAAGGGTGGGCAGTAGCAATTACAAATCAATTAACATAAAGACATTTTATCATTTTTGCCCTCTTCTTCCGTATTCCTGGGGCCCTCAACTGATATTTTCCTACGTACAACATGCTCTGTGTTCCTGCCTGTTAAGCTTATTAAGCTGGTGTGCCTTTTTGAATTATTATTGAACTTGTGTAGAAAACTCATATGTTGCGAAAAGAATTGCATAAACAGCTGCATCAATCTATTAAGCATGGCAATTGCATTATGAGGTCAATAAAAGATTGTAGGCAAGATATCTAGAAAGTAATTACTTCTCTTTAATGAATATATAGCCTAGTAATTTCTAAGTGCTGTAGGCAAAACAGTGCTATATGTTTTATAGTATATAAATAAATAGTTATTACCTTACACGAAGAGTAGAAATACATTCTTTGAAGAAAAGTTAATTTGTTGTAAAGAGGCACATTTTGCTTAAACCACTTACATGTAATGGATTATCAAGTAATTTCAATATGCTGTAATTGAGAATTACCTCTCTCAACGTGGAATATCCAATTTCATTGTGTACATCTGGGAGAAAACTGTATTTCCAACTCAGCTATTCTCTTCTACATTAAAAGCATGATTTATAGCATATATTTTATGTAGGGAATAATGGCAATGCAATGTCAACCTTATGCTATGAATAATTTAGAATTATTTCTTTAGTTTAAATATATTTGCATGCAAATTATAGGATATAATTATTCTCACATTGCAGTCTGGTTTGCCTTTTTTTTTTTGCCCCGCGAAGCCCATTTCTCAAGCTGTAACCTTGACATTTATTGTGAATTGGCAGTTAAAGTGTGCATACTTTGCACACACTATCTCTTGCCTAAGCACTCAGATTAAAATTTCATGTTATAATACCATTTATTAGATGAGGTTATGAGAGACAGTCTCATCAAGGTATTAATTTCCAATTTTATTAAGCAAAATCATAGTCAACCCCTCTTGACACTTTGACAGAGAAACTAAACTTAGAGTCTTAAAGGACATTTGCAAGTATACACAGCACTCCATTGTATTCATAATTCTTGAAATGTTGGGTAGGAATCACAGAGGAAAATAATTTGTTTTTCAGGAACAGGGACTGTTACAAAGCAGCGGCAATTGTTAATGCCCTATTTGTTAGTACCACCTGTTTATTTCTAAGAAGCTCTAGTCTCTTTAAAGGCTCTGAACACCAAGTAAGAAATCACAAATGTTTACCGGTTAGAATTAAATCCTTCAGAGAATTTTGAAACTGCAAAGACTCACCTTCTTTAAACTTAGCTTTCCATTTATCTCGTAACTTTTTCATATTGTCTACGTACAACTGAAAAAAAATACCCCGTATCCGGTTTGAAGATGACACTAAGTAAAGAATTATGTATTTCACCTAATTCACAGAACTGGGTATTTCTTCGGCTAGAAAATAGAGTTTTTGTTTTTAAATCAGTCAGTGATGTTAACTGAAGCATCGATATCTGCTGCAAAGCTGACCAGCATTCCTAAAACACCAATGCAAGTCACTCAGTGCTGGGAGCTGCTGTACTCACTTCAGGGCTGGGAGGAAGTGGGGCAGAGGGAGATAAGCAGTCTTGCTACAGCCTTCACCATCCGCCCATCAAAATCCCACATGGTCTGCAAGAGAATTAGCTTCTAATGTCACTTCTGTCTCTAACCATGTAACTTCAGGAAACTTACACAATAACCAAAGCTTTAGTTTTTCCATGTGTAAAAGTTCCTCTTAGAAGAGTCACAGGCCCTTTCAATTTTAACTTTCTATTGTTTAAACACATGGAAGAGAGCAGCAACGGCAGAAGAATGAGAGGGCAAAAATAAAAGTCAATATTTATTAAGTGCCTGACATATGCCTGATATTGTTCTAAGGGCTTTACATTATTAGCTCATTTATATCTTACAAAGACCCTACGAAGCAGGCACTATTTTCAGCCCCGTCTAATCACTGAGGAAATTGAGGCACGAAGAGGTAAAAAGCACAGAACTAGACAGTGGTAGAAGCGAGATAGGAAACTGTCCCTGTCAGGAGTGGATGCCTGCTTCTCCATCTCTACATTTACTAAGTGATGATGGAGAACTGGTGGCATGGGAGATTAAGGGATTTGAAAACCAGGAAGAGAAACCTCAGCCTAGTAAGGAATTAATCCTATAGTTGGCAAGAATAGGCTTTGAGGACTTATTGAAGGGCCATACAGACAATTTGTTCACTTGCCTTCATCTTGTGTTTCCCCATCTGATACCATTTATAGACATCAACCTTACTTTAAAATATTAAACAATACCTACACAAAATTGGCATGACTTTTTTTTTTTTTTAAAGACGAGCACCTATTTAGCCAGATAATGAACTACTTATGCTGGAACTTAAGAAAACAAACAAACAAACAAACAAACAAACTAGTTTAACTAGGATCATGTAGTATCCTTCAATTAAGCATCAAAAATGAGAGCTAGCTGAATGATTACAGTGAAGGAGGAATAATCTAGAAGTCTGAAGTCATAATTCTGCTCCTGGGTTTATTGCTAAAAACCTTTGAAAGCTCGGCTAAGCCTCAGCTTTGTCTAAGTTTTCTTGTCTGTAAAGTGTAAGGCTTATTTCAAGTTCTCTTTCATGTGTAATATTTTATAATTATTTTCTTAACTCCATGATCATGGTAACAGTGTAAGACTATTAAGTCAGACCCATGAGCATTTTAACTGTTTAGGCTCCTGTTTGGCAAAGTTGGGTTATTGGGTTGCCTGATGTGTACCATGGTAGATTTAATTTAATATTCATATCTAAAATATTTATTGAGCACCTACTTTGTACATAAATAAACTATAACTTCTGCTTTAGAAGAGCTCACATTCTAGTATGATTTAATATGTTAATCACATATAAAAGTATTGTTGCTGCCTTAGAAATAAGCACAATACTTTGATGAGTCCAACACTGACAACGACGTTTGTCAAATTTTATTTTGCACACAAGAACTACCGGGAGAGCTTGTTAAAAATGCGAGTCTGACCCAAGAGGTCTTAGGGCTCAAATATTTCAGGAGATTGAAGCAAATGGTCTAAGTTTGAGAACGCTCTCCTAAGTGAGCTTAATGGACCCCATGCACAGTCAAAGGTCATCTCCTCAATATTATTCCAAGATTTAAAAAATCCAATTTGCAACTACAACAACACTACTTGACATGTCTAACAATGTGTTAAAACTGTTTCCAAATTACTTGGAAGGGACAGTTAAACCAAGCCCTTGTCAGTAAATGTGGGCAAGCTAGAAGATGGCAGAAGATTAAGCAGAGAAAGTGGCTAGTCCAAAAGAAAACAATACAAGAAGCAAATGGACCTGAACTACAAAGGATGTTAAATCAACAGTGAAAGAACTTCCTTGAGTTTGAACAAGTTGGAGGTGGACCAATAAAACAGCTTTCAATTACGTTCCCAAGTTCCAGCAACTGAAGAACAGCACAATTTTTATGATGAAGGATAAAGTTTGGGAGAAATTTCCATTAATATTTAATAAATTAAGAGAACATTACTATGTGGACTGGAGCAGGATATCTCCCTTCATATTATATTATTAATATTAAATAAAATAATTTTATATGTTCATAATACAGTGTTTTTCCTGGAAAATCTTCAGTCAAGCCAAAACAGCAGTTTAAGAGCCTGAGAGTATTTAATGATATCAGCTGACTATGCTAAGGACTAAAGAAATGTAATACACTACAGATATATCTACAGATACAATATTTTATACGTTGTACCTCTTTCACAGCCACTACTAATCCATGTGGTTGAACAATAACTACTACTAATATTAATATCATTCCCATAAATATGACCATAGCTACTCTATTACTACTACTGGTATTCATGTAATGATTACTTTTCTATTTAAAACCACTTTTAAATATTTTCCTTTTTGTTACTCATATATCTCCCTTTGAGGTAGGTAAGGCATATAATATCATCTTTAATTTGCAAATGGAAAAAAGAGTCTCAGAGATATTAAGAAACACACTATCGGTTAGGTTTTTAAGAAAATTACTAAGCAAATGGGGAAAAATAAAAGACATTCACAGAAGGAGAAAAATCTAAAAATGATTGAAGTATGAAAAATCTTGGTCGGGACTGCGATTGGTTCACCATTCCTAAAGTTTAAGATATGAGTGAAGATTTCTAGGACCTGCCAAAGTTAGGAATAGTTCTTTCCCCTAGGCTTATCCAGCCTTCAAATATTTTGGTGACATTAAAACAAAAATTTAGGTCTTCAAAAACCAAAGGTTGCTGGTCAAAGTATTCACGAGCACTGTATTATATATCAAATGCATGCAATAGCAAAGAATATCCAGATGTTAGGATATTCAGCACTGCCTCCAGCCTTCTATCCACATAGATAATTCCTCTAAAACTCAAATATTCCCAAACTCAAGAACAGATTCTGCTTAGTGATGGGTGCTGATGACCTAGGTCTGGCCCTAGCTTCTAGCACTACCTCTAACCAACGGAGGCTCTAACAAGTAGCAGAGGCAATGATTACATCTGGGAAGAATTAAATGTAGCACACATTTATTCTAACTTTTTCCATTTATAGATAAGAAAACTGAATTCAGGAGAAGAGTATGTCAATCAGTAACACTGCTTCACTCCCTGAGTCTGTTTTGCAGGAGAATAAGATTGATAGATATGAAAATCTTTGAATACATGGGCAATTTTTAAAAGTGTTCAACCACACATTTATAAATCACAAATCACATATAAGGTAGCAGTTAAGGTTCATCTTGGTCTAGGACATGTTTTCTTATCTCATGTTTTACTTTAATATCATGTCAGTCCTTAGTAAAGATCTCTTCTATCTTTTCATTAAAAATCTACACTCCAGCTGAGTATATCATATACGAGGGTAAGGTGCTCAGGCTCATTGGGCAGATAATTTGTGTCCATATCCTGGTTTACCACTTATTAACTAAGTGACCTTTGGGATAATAATAAAATATTTTCTGGATACTTCTAACGATGTATGTTCTAGGATTGGAAAATCATACGATGTTCTAAAGAATACCTTAAATTTATATATCACCTTTCTCCATCTCATCTAGGATATTTTGCATTCAGAACATTTTACAAAAATGGTCTAATTTGTCATACTGCCCTCTAATGAGATAAGATAGTGTTATACTAACCAAATCTCATTTTAATAAGACAAGTTTCTATTCTAGATTTAAATACATCAAGGTATCAAATTATGATCAAAGATATAACATGTAGGAAAAAGCCCTTTTAGCTTGATTAAAACACAGAATAAATGTCCTGTACAATATTTTCCAAATATAATGAATCAAGTTTTAAAAAAATAAAGGTTTTTCCTAAGTTGCACCAAGATTGTAACAGAACCTAGACTAAGAAGCAGATCCTTCCTCTTTATCTTTTGCACAATTTCTGCAAGATTACACTATGACATTTTAAGTTATCACCTTAAAGTTACATATCCCTGGTGAGAATCTTTTGGAAGGCAAGAATAAAGCAATGCCATTTATCAGGCCACTTTTAAAACTGTAATATATACTGTAACCTCCAAACATAATAAAGATTTCACTGTCTTTATAATTGCTACATGAGAGCCATTTGAAATACAAAAGTGTATTGTTTGCACTGTTGTTTTTTGAGCTCATAAGTTTATGAAAACTTTCTTTATGAAAGAAGAATCTCTTTCTATTCATCATTCACTTCTTAAGCCAGTCCAAGAAAGAGAGATCTAAACAACTTTTGACACAATTCAAGCTCTGTATTTTAAAACAATGTATCCTTTTTTAGCATCTAAAAGATGAATGTAGCCTCTGAAATATGTGTGTGATGTTTGTTTTTAAGGCTGCCAATATCCATATTGAATATTAAGTTCAATAAGAGGTACATATACATATGCTGGTTCTTTACTTCCTTTCTTTGTCTGTAGTAGTAGATCTAAAAACTTTATAAGACATGGTCATTATTAAATTCTATTCTTCCATTTAAAATAAATTTGACTGTTAGAATATGGATTATGTCTAGCGATATTAAAAACAAATGTTGAAATTTCAGTATCTCCTGCTACCTGCCCTCGCATGCCTTTGCTAATCTTGAGCATGAAGTGGATATAGTGGTATTTATTACTGTATTGGTGTCTCTTATCACAAGAAATCTCTTCTCAAAGACCAAATTTAAAGTCGTATTTCATTAATAGGGATATTCGGCCAGGAACCAGACACCTGTATTACGCAACAGGCAAATCAGGTAGTAGAATATGCAACAGAAGATCATTCGAGAAAACATAAAAAAAGAGAAAAGAAAATACAGAGATATTTGAATGTGTCAATCAGAAAGCTCAAGTCCAAGGGATAAAGCTAAATCAGAAATCACAAGGAATATAAAGAGGATTAATGTGATAGTTCTGATAGGTATTCTCTAACAGGTTTGTATCATTGTAGTTACCTTTTTTGGCCTAGCCATGATATATAATTGGTTTCTCCTTATGTGAATATTGGAGGCACAGAACTTAGCTTTGAACAAATGGGTGGAGAAAGGCCATCCTTTTGAAATACGATCATCTATGAAGATAGTACCCCTATCTTCCAGTTTCTATGGGAGGGATAGGATGCTAACTTCCAAAGCGGTTGCCTTGCTCCAAGTCATAAAATAACCTCCTGTTATAAAGATATGAGAAAAAATTTTTCGTTGTTTGTTTTTTGGTTTTCTTTGTTTTTGTTTTTTGGGGTTTTTTTTTTTTGTTTTTTTTTGGCCTGAGTAAAGCCATTGAGCAAACACAGATGTCCTATCGTCTCCCTCACTTTTTGTTTTTTTTGTTTGTTTGTTTGTTTGTTTTTGGCCTGGGTAAAGCCATTGAGCAAACACAGATGTCCTATCATCTCCTTCATCCTAGCTCTCAAAAGCTCCATGATTTTGTTTCAGTGGAGTTGAGCTCAGACTGACTTCTGGCCTCTCTCCCCTATTGCAATAGTCTTAAATAATGTCTTTCTTGACTGTTTAACTTTGCCCTGAGCAATTTTTGCTTTGCCATAAGACAACTGGGAAAATATATGTTTCTAATCCATCTTTATGAGAAGATGGAGTAGATATACTTTTCCCACTAAGTACAGCTATTTCTTCTGCTGTGTACAACTAAAATCCATAGACATTACATATAAAACAAGCCTAACAAGACAATGGAAGATGAGGAAAAGAAGGTAAACTATCTAGGGATTTCAGTTTTCAAGAAACAACATGATAGTGACTTCCCTGAATTTTCTTTTTAACTCATATCAGACTTGGAGTGGAAGGAGCCAGCAGCTCAGAAATGCCAACAGCCACAGACAAAATAAACTTGAATAAAAATTCTCTTTATCTACCCAAAGGACCAAGAAAATAGCAGTCTAGCAAGACAGAAAACTTTTAGATAATAATTGCTCCAGCCCAACACCACAGGAAAAAAAAAAAATGTAGCTCCACCCCAACCCAGGTCACTTTTCCCAAGCAGTAACAAAAATCTTTAAACTTCCGTGCACCCCTCCCCTAGCACCACCAGGGTGGCATCAGAGAAGGCCAAGTAGAGAGCCAGGAAATTTCATTCTTGTTAGTCTCCCTTTTATATCCCCACCTCTGCGTCTGTGGAAACCACATAGGGAGTCCAGACTTCTCCCCAAACCCAGCATTAATGAGGTTCACCTCCCCTTCCTTACAGGGTGATGTCAAATGAGGCCTAGTAGAAAGTTAGGACTTTAACCACTCCCAGTAGTAACAACTTTCACTCATGATGCCAGCAGAGGCTACTTCTAATCTTTTCAGCCAGCAAGGTATCAGTTAAGGTCTATTGGAGAGCCAGAATTCACACCACTTGCTCAGCAGTAACAACAGAGTCTCCTCTTTTTTAAGTGTCAATGGAAGATAAACATCCACCACCACCTGGCAGTACTGAGGAGGTAGTCTCCACATTTCCCTTGCCAGAGCAGTGTCAGAAGAAAACAGCTAAAACAGAAAGTTTTAATAAGATCAGAGTGTCACCCAAATTGTACAGATTTCAATAGAAAATCCTTGTCAGATGAAGAAACAGTAATATCTTAATGTGAATGGAAAAAGACAATCAATAGACATCACAGAAATGGTAGAATTGCCTGATAAGGAATTGAAAACAGCCATCATGGAAATGCTTCACAAGTAGTTACAAGATGGTTGAAACAAATGAAAAAATACAAAGTCTCAGGAAAGAAATAGTCTCAGCAAAGAAATGGAAGATACTAAAAGAACCCAAAGGAAATTCTACAACTGAAGGAAAAAAACAACCAAAATATTAAAAACAACAACAACAAAAAAAAAACCACTCAATAGATGGCCTCAATAATAGTATGAAAAGGGAAAAAAATAAGATACCTAGAAAAAAAACAAAATTATCCAGCCTGACACTGGGGCTGTTCACAGCTCCTAGAGACCACCTACGTTTCTTCTCACATAAGCCCTCTCCATCTTCAAACTAGCAAAAATTCGGAGTCCTTCTGATTCTTCTAATATCTCTAATTTTGTCTTCTGCTACCAGATGGTGAAAAATATTCTTTTAAAGGGCACACCTATTTAGGACTGACCCACTCGGATAATCTCCTTATCATACGATCAACTTACTAGTAACTTTAATTACATCTGTAAAGTCCCTTTTGCCATGTAATGTAACATAATTTTGAGGACATGCTCATGATATTCACGGGAGAGGAAATTATGTCAAGGCAAGGGTCATTGAGGGCCAGTTGGGGTCTTAGAGTTCTGCTTACCACAAGTGAATATTATGAACAATCATATGCCTGTAAATTTGAAAACTTAAGATGGATTGGATAAATTTCTTAAAAGATATAAAGTGCTAAAGATCACTGAGGAGTAAATAGATAATGTGACTAGTCCTATATTTATTAAAGAAATATAACTTATAGTTTAAAACCTTAAAAAAAACAAAAAACAAAAGAACTTCAGGCCCAGATAACTTTAATGACATATTCTACCAAACATTTGAGAAACACATTAAAGCAACACCTCACAACCTCTTTCAGAATATAAATGAGAACATACTGCAACTCATTTTATGACACCAGTATTATTACTCTTATACTAGACCAAACAAAAACATTATGACAAAAGAAAACTACAGATCAATATTTCTAGTAAATACAGACACCAAAACCCTCAATAAAAATACTCGCAAATTGAATTGAGCAGTATTAAAAAAGAATTACACATCCTGACCAAGCAGGTGTTATCTCAAAAAAAGGCTAAGTTCATCAAGGTCGGTTCAACATTAAAGAAAAAAGTCAATGTAAATTACCTACTACCAGATTAATGATAAACACACACACACACACACACACACACACACACACACACACACGCACTCATCTCTATAAATGCAAAAAACATTTGACAAAATTCATCTATTCCTGATGAAAACTCTCAGCAAACTAGGAACAAAATAGAACTTCCTCAATCTGATGAAGGTTATCTACTTAGTACCTACAGCTAACATCCTATTTAATGGTTAACTCTGAATAAGTTTTTCCCCTAAGACCAGAAACAAAGCAAGAACATCCACTCTCACTACCCATATTCATCATTTTTTATGTCTAGATAAGGAAACTAGACATTAAAAAAAGAAAGAAAAGACTACAGATTAGAAAAGAAGAAATAAAATTGTTTTTATTCTCAGACAACATGTATATTTACATAAAGAATCCTATGGAATCCGCAAATCTATTAAAACTAATAAATGGTTTAACAGAGATGTAGACTACAATATCAATATATAAAAATCAATTATTTTTCTATCTACCAGGAAAAAAATTGCAAATTAGTTTTTTCTTTTCCATTCCATTATAATAGATCAAAAAATATGAAACATTTAGGTATAAATATGACACTATATATGCAGTATTGCTATGCTCAAATTAAAAGAATATTGATGGAAGAAATCTAAAAAAATTAAAATAATGAAATATAAAATATTCATACATTGGATGAGTAAATATTGTAAAGATGTCAATTTTCCCCAAACTTATTTATTGATAAAGTAAAATTGCAATAAAATATCTGTGGGAATTTTTGTGTGTGTGTCAAAATCAACTTAATTCTAAAATTTACATGGAAAGTTAAACTAGGAGAGCCAAAATTTTTTGAAAAAGAAGAAAATTAAAAGGCTCACACTACTTCATTTATTCACTATAAAGTTAGATTAATCAAGACGGTGTGATATTGAAGAAAGGATAAATGTATAGATCAATGTAACAGAACAGGGTCCAAAAACAGATTTACTTATAAATGGCCAGGAGAATTTTTGTGAAGGTACAAAGGCAGTTCAATGGAGAATTGATAGCTTTTTCAATAAATGGTTCTGGAAAACTTGGATACCCATATGCCAATATATATATATATTTCTTTTTACTCATATATTATACAAAATAACTAACTCAAAATGGATAATAAGCCTAATTGTAAAAGATAAAACGTTAAAATATTTAAGACATAGAGGAAAATCTTTGTGACCTTAGGTTAGGAAAAGTTTTCTTAGCTACAGATCAAAAATACAATCCATAAAAAAAAAAAAATCAATAATTAGACTTTATAAAAATTAAGAGCTGCTTGAGAACCATATGTTTTCACTTATATGTGGGATATAAAACTGAAAGCAACAAATAAACATGACAAACAAACAGACTCATGGAGACAGATAAAAGTTTAGTGGTTACCAGAGGGAAAAGGGGAGATGGAGGAGGAAGGTAGGGGTAGAGCCAAATATATAGTTATGAAAGGAAATTAACTTTGGGTGGTGAATATACAATGCAATACACATATGATGTATTATTGAATTGTATACTTGAAATCTAATAATTTTATTAACCAATGTTACCCCAATAATTTAAAAAAAACCTAAGAGCTGCTCTATGAACAGAGGGAAAAGGGGAGATGGAGGAGGAAGGTAGGGGTAGAGCCAAATATATAGTTATGAAAGGAAATTAACTTTGGGTGGTGAATATACAATGCAATACACATATGATGTATTATTGAATTGTATACTTGAAATCTAATAATTTTATTAACCAATGTTACCCCAATAATTTAAAAAAAACCTAAGAGCTGCTCTATGAAAGATAATATGGTAAAAAAAAAAAAAAAAAAAATAGCCATGAACTGGGATAAAACTTTTGCAAATCACATATCCAATAAAGAACTTTTATCCAGAATATATAAAAATCTCTCAAAATTCAATTGAAAACAACCCCAATTTTTAAATGGGCCAAAGCTTTAAACAGGTACTTTACCAAAGAATTTATGTGAATTATAAATAAACACATGAAAAGAGGGTCAACAAAATTAGTCATTCAGGAAATACAAATTTAAACCACAATGGGATACTACCACTACAAACCGATTAAATGAGGGGGAAAAAAAGCAAAAAAGCAATACCACATTTTGGAGAGGATACAGGGGAACTGGAACTCTCATACATTTTTTGAGGGAATGCAATGTTATACAACCACTTTGGAAAATAATTTTTCATTTTCTAATAAAATTAACCAAACCATTATCACACAACCCAACAGTTCTATTCCTTGATATATAACCGAGTGAAATAATACCTCAAGTTCATACAAACTTCAGAATGTGAATATTTAGAGAAGCTTTATTCATAATCACCAGTGACTGGAAACAGCCCACATTTCTCTCAAATGGAGGCCAGATAAAGACACTATGGCATATTTCCTCAAAAATATACAACTCAGCATTGAAAAGGAACAAAAAATAATGAATGTATCTCAAATATGTTATGATAAGTGAAAAAGCCAAACACAAAGGCTACATACTTAATTTATATGACATGCTCAACTTAATTTACGTGACATCCAGGAAAAAAAAAATCTACAGTGAGGGAAAACATATAGTGATGGAGAACATATCAATGCCAGGAGCAGGGGTGAGTGATGGGCTTTGATTACAAAGGGTTACTGAGAACTTTATGGGATGATAGAACTGTCTGTATCTTGATCACAGCAGTGTTTACATTACTATATGCATCTGTCAGAATTATAACCTAAAAAAAAGTGAATTATATTGTATGTTAACAAAACCAAATGCAAATGCAAAAGAAATCTGTCCTTCTATAAACTCTGACTGAGAAGCAACTTCTTTGTGAAATTATGGTCAATAGTTTATGTTCAAATCTCTCACCTACCTTTTAAATTCCTCTTCCTCAGTTATTAATAATCCATGATATTATCCCACCCGTATTTAGCATTTCTCCCAGATAGGCCATGTCTGGGAAATGTCCTTTCCTTAGTCATCAACAGCAATCTTCTTTCCTGATTACCAAAGGGCCACGATTCCATCATTCAAATAAGTGACTCTCAAATCACTCTCAGGCCCAGGATGAGGATTTTTTCAGACAAGGGATCTTTTCTTAAATTCCTCAAATAATATGCAAACAGTCAACTCCCCATTAGCTTGGTTCTGTGTTAACTTCGAGAACCAGTGCTGCAAAGATAAATTTCTATAGCAAATAATTTCTCACAAGAAGCCTCTTTAATCCAACCCAGATTTCTCTTTTCTATAGCTTATTAATTAAAAATCACATTTAAGTCTTCTGGGCTCAGACGGATCTGGGTTAAAAATCTTAGTTTTGCTCTTCTTAGCTGTCTGTCTTTAGGTGAACTATTTTTCTTTTCCTCACTTTTGTTTCGTCATATGTAAAAGGGAAAAGTGAATAGAGTTCCAGGCAAGATGGTAGAGTCGGTAAATGCTGTGCTTGCCTCTTCCCATGACCACATTAAAATTAGAACAGCAAAAAAAATAAAAAATAAAAATAAAAATAGATGAGGATAGTTTAAGAAACCTGGGACAACACACGTAAAAACAATCACATCATAGAGATACCAGAAAGAGAATAGAGAGAAAAAGGAATTGAGAACATATTTGAAAAAATAATGACTGAAAATTTTCCTAACTTGGGGAAGAAAATAGACATATAAGCACAAGAAGCTCAGAAAGTCCGAAACAAGATGAAACTAAACAGACCTACACCAAGACATATCATAATTAAAATGCCAATGGTGAGAGACAAAGAGAGACTCTTAAAATTAGCAAGAGAAAAGCAGTTAGCTATCTACCAAGGAGATCCCATAGGACTGTCAGCTGATATCTCAACAGAAACTTTTCAGGGCAGAAAGGATTGGCATGAAATGTTCAAAGTTATGAAAAGCAAGGACCTACCACCTAGACTACTCTACCTAGCAAGCCATCATTTAAAAATGAAGGATAGATAAAGAGCTTCCTAGACAAGAAACAGCTAAAACATTCATTACCAAGCCAGTATTACAAGAAATGTTAAAAGGATTTTGTCAAGAAGGAAAAATTAAAATAAAAACAAATAAATATGAATAATAACATGGCAATAACTATGTACCTATCAGTAATCACTTTAAATATAAATAGCTTAAATTCTCCAATCAAAAGACATAGGTAGCTGAATGTATAAAAAAAGAAGACCCATACATATGCAGTTTACAAGAGACCCACTTCACATTGCAAGGTATGCACAGATTGAAAGTAAAGGGATAGAAAAAGATATTTTATGCAAATAGAAATTTTTAAAAAGCTGGGGTAGCAATACTTATATAAGACAAAATAGACTTTAAAACAAAGACTATAATAAGAGACAAAGAAGGATATTTCACAATTATAAAAGGATATATCCAATAAGATGATATAATCCTTGTAAACATTTGTGCACACAACATAGGAGCACCTAAATATATAAAGCAAATATTGACCAACATAAAGGGAGAGATCAACAGTGATATAGTCATAGTAGAGGACTTTAACACCCCATTGGCACCAATGGACAGATCTTCCAGACAGAAAATCAACAAGAAAAACAGTGGCCTTAAATGACACACTAGACCAGGTAGATATAATTGATATTTTTAGAGCATTTTACCCCAAAGCAGCAAAATATACATTCTTTTCAAGTGCACGTGGAACATTTGAACCACATTAGGTCACAAAACAAGTCTCAATAAATTTAAGATTGAAAACATACATATCAAGCATCTTCTCTGACCACAATGGTATGAAACTAGAAGATAATTACAAGAAAAAAAAAGCTAGAAAACACACGAACATATGATGGAGGCTAAATAACCATGCTAAAAAAAAAATAAAAAAATAAATAATAAAGAATGGGTTAACAATAAGACCAAAGAAAAAAATCAAAAGATACCTTGATAGAAATGAAAATGAAAACACAATGACCCAAAATCTGAAACACAGCAAAAGCAGTCATAAAAGGGAAATTCATTGCTTCAAAAGACAAGAAAAATCCCAAATGAACAATTTAACTTTATACCTAAATGAACTAGAAAAAGAACAAACAAAGCCAAAGCGAATAGAAGGAAGAAAATAATAAAGATCAGAGCACAAATAAACAAAATAGAGTCCAAAAAAAAATTACAAAAGATCAATAAAACCAAAATCTGTTCCTTTGAAAAGATAAACAAAAGTGATAAACCTTTAACCAGATTCATCAAGAAAAAGAGGGGACCCAAATACATAAAATCAGAAATGAAAAAGAGTGACAACTGACACCACAGAAATACAAAAGATTATAAAAAAAAATACTATAAACAAATATATGCCAATAAATTAGACAACCTCGAAGAGATGGATAAATTCTTAGAAATATACAATCTTCCAAGACTAAATAGAAAATCTGAACAGACCAATAACTACTAATGAAGTCAAATCAGTAATCAAAAAACTTCCAAAAAACAAAAGTCCTAGACCAGATGGCTTCACAGGTGAATTTTACCAAACATTTAAAGAATTAACATCTATCCTTCTTAAACTATTGCACAAAATTTAAGAGGAGGAAAGCCTCTCAAATTCATTTTACTAGGCCACCATTAATCTGATTCCAAAATCAGGTTAGAAAAAATATATTAGAAAAAAAAAATATATAGGTTGATATCCCTGTTAAACATAAATGCAAAAACACTCAACGAAATAATAGCAACTCGAATTCAGCAATACGTTAAAAAGATCATACTCCATGATTAAGTTGGATTTATCCTTAGATGCAAGTTTGGTTCAATATTTGCAAATTATTTAATGGAATACACCACATAAACAAAATGAAAGATAAAAATCATATGATCATATCCATAGATGTAAAAAAAGCTTTTGACAAAATCCAGCATCCATTTATGATAAAAACTCTCGGCATAGTGGAAATAAAGAGAACATACCTCAACATAATAAAGGCCATATATGACAATTCCATAACTAAGATTATACTCAACAGTGAAAAGATAAAAGCATTTTCCTTAAGATCAGGAACAAGATAAGAATGCTCCCTTTTACCACTTTCATTCCATATAGTATTGGAAATCCTAGTCACAGCAACCAGACAAGAAAAAGAAATAAAAGTCATTCAGACTGGAAAGGAAGAAGTAAAACTACCATTATTTCCATATGACATGATACTATATAGAAAGAACCCTAAAGATTCCACAAAAAAAAAAAAAAACCTACTAGAACTGATAAATGAATTCAGCAAAGTAGCAGAATAAAAAAAAATCAATATTCATAAGTTAGTTGTATTGTCATACACCAATAATCAACTATCAAGAAGAGAAATTAAGAAAACAATCCCATTTACAATTGCATCAAAAAAATAGAACACCTAGAAATTAATTTAACCAAGGGGGTAAAAGATCTGTACTCAGAAAATTATAAGACATTGAGGAAATACACTGGAGAAGATACAACTAAATGGAAGCAAATACAGTGCTCATGGATAGGAAAAATTAACATCATTAAAACATTCATACTATCCAAAGCAATCTATAGATTTAGTGCAATCCCTATCAAAATACCATGGCATTTTTTTACAGAACTAAAATGAATAATCCTAAAATTTATATGGAATTAAAAAAGACCCCATGAATAGCCACGGCAATCTTGAGAAAGAAGAACAAAGTTGGAAGTATTACGTTACCTAATATCAAACAATATTACAAAGTTATAGTAATCAAAACAGCATGGTACTGGCATAAAAAGACAAATTGATCAATGGAATGTAATAGAGAGTGTAGAAATAAACCCACACCTATATGATCATTTAGTCTATGACAAAAGAGGCAGGAATATACAATGAGACAAAGACAATCTATTCAGCTGGGAAAACTGAAGAGTTACATGTAGAAAAAATAAAACTAGAATCTTCTTATATAACATACAAGAATAAACTCGAAATGGATTAAAGCTTTAAATGTAACACTTGAAAACATAAAACTCCTAGAAGAAAACATAGGAAAACATAGACAATAAACTCTCTGATAGTACTCTTAGTAATATTTTTTTTTTCTTGATATATGTCCTTGGGCAAGGGAAACAAAAGAAAAAATAAACAAATAGGACTATATCAAACTCAAAAGGTTTTGCACAGCAAAGGAAACTATCAACGAAATGAAAAAACTACTGAATGGGAGAAGATATTCACCAATAATACACTGATAACGGGTTAATATTCAAAATATATAAAGAATTCATACAACTCAAGACACCCCCCAAAACAAACAAACAAACAAACAAAACAGTTAAAAAACGGGCAGAGGACCTGAATAGACATTTCTCCAAGGAGGACATACAGATGGCCAATAGACATACGAAAAAATGTTCAACATCACTAATCATCAGAGAAATGCAAATTAAAACCACAATATCACCAATAAATCAGAAACAACAAGTATTGGTGAGGATATGGAGAAAAGGGAACCCTTGTACACTGTTGGTGGGATTGCAAATTGGTGCAGCCACTGCAGAAAACAGTTTGGAGGTTCTTCAAAAAAATTAAATAGAACTACTCTATGATCTAGCAATCCTTCTTCTAAGTATTTATCCCAAGAAATCCAAAACACTAATTCAAAGAGATATATACACAGCTATGTTCACAGCAGTGCTATTTACAATAGCCAAGATATGGAATCAATCTAAGTGCCATCAATAAGCGATTGGATAAGGACAATGTAAAATATATATCTCTATATGTCAACATATAGATATACAGATAGATAGATAGATCTATAGAATATAGAATAGAATATGGAATATAGAATGTAGAATGTAATGTGCAATGTGTAATATATAATATATACTGATAATAGGATGGATGGATGGATAGATAGATAGATAGATAGATAGATAGATAGATAGATAGATAGAATGGAATAGTACCCAGTCATAAAAAAAATAAAATCTTACTATTTGTACAACAAGGATGCACCTAGAGAGAATTATGCTAAATGAAATAAGTTAGACAGAAAAGACAAATACCATATGATCTCATTTATGTCTGGAATCTAAACAACAAAGTAAACAAACAAAACAGACACAGATTTATAGATACAAAAAACAAACTGATGGTTGCCAATGGGAGGGGCGTTGGGCGGCTAGGTGAAAAATGGGAAGGGATTAAGAAATACAAATTGGTAGTTAACAAAATAGTCATGGAGATGTAAAATACAACATAGGGAATATAGTCAATAATACTGTAATAACTATGTAAGCGCCAAGTAGATACTAATCGGGGGGATCTCTTTGTAAATATAAATGTCTAATCACTATGCTATACACTTGAAACTAATATAAAGTAATATATAAAGTCAACTGTAACTAAAAAATAAATAAAATTTTAAAAATAAAATAAAATAAAGGAGAGAAATTAATCACATTCCCTTACATAGATTTTGTGAAAATTAAATAAGATAATGCAAATAAAGCATTTAGCACAGGATCTGACACATAGTAAACAACTGATAAATGGTAACAACCACTGTTATTATTACTATTGGTAACATTCACTCTGATAAGTACCACACTAATTACTACCCATATCCACATATTTACAGTCCTTACTAAATGAAGATGAAGCTACTCACCATGTAAAAACAATTTCAAAAGGCCAATTCTTATTTTTGTTTCTTTCTGATATATGTGAAACAGCAATAATGATTGCCTAATGTGACTTACGTAGACATTTCTTTGGTAACTAAATGCCACACTTGCAACTGTTACATCATAGAATGACACTTCCTTCACTTCAGATATTTAAGCTAATATTAATCTAATTAATCTAATCATAAACTAATGGTGTAAATCTCTTTATACTCAGAAATTCTTTAGTTCAAAAAAAGATGACAGCCAGAGTAGCCTATTTCATTACTATTTCATTAATTATCTCAAGAAATTAAATACTATGCTCTCAGTCAGGCAACCATAGACCACTGCTAAGAGTGACTATGGCAACCATGTTGGTGCCCTGATCCTGACATTATGACAGGAGGTATCAGGAGGTACTGTTGCCACAGAACTCTTAGAGACAGCTAATGGTTGCTTGGTAACCTACTCTACGGTATAGGGTTAGCACAAGATAAAGTGAGGAACTAACAAGAGTTCATAATCCCTCGGAGTAGGGAGAAAGGATGTGATGCTGCCAAACATTTCCAAGAATGAGAAGAGCTCAAAACCCATTATATCCTCAGAGATTACCTTATAATTTCTGCCAGTATCACTTGTAAAACATACCTGACATTGTGCTAGTGAAAGGAGTAACATAAAATTAATTTCTATCAAGTAATTTTATATTAGTTAATTATTATCTACAAATTCTCTATGAACATACATATAATTGCAATAATTTATTTAGTGGATCTTCATGTTAATAAGAACTATATCTTATTTAATTTTATTTATAAGAATAATTGAGTGGCACCAACAAGCAGTGTTAGACAGCCTTAGATTAATGAGAGAGTCTAATTATGACTGAATCCCTGCCAGTGTAATTTCCCTATTTAAATTCATCTGGTTGCACTATATTGCAATTCTAAATAGCACCACTAAGAGTCATCCCTGTGAAAATTATTTTTTAGTAAAGAAAAACTAACAAATCCTTTCAAGAGTATTAACTGTCATTAGAAATGCAAAACGACCAAAATCACAATCCCTTACAATTTTTTATAATTTATAATACAAGCCTTCAAAATAGAAAAATAAAAAGGTTTTTTTTTTTTTCTTTTTCTGGAAATATGTTTTTGTTTATTGATCCTTTCTCACTGTTAATTTAATCATAAATCTATAAAACTTACATTACATAATATTTCTACCATTTCTTCCTTATTCCAGGGCTTAGGAGGTCCTTGTTTGGTTTTAGTAATCCTTGGAAGAAATTGAAAAAGGTCAAGTTTGAGGACAGAAAAGGGAGATAAATAAATGGGCTATTTCTATGTATTTCAGTTTGGAGTCAGACTATTTCAACAAGATTATCTTGTCAACAAAACTAATAGTACTTCTGGGGGTAAAAAATAAAAAATAAAAAATAAAAAGATAAATGAAAACTAAGTCTGCCACTGCCTAAATTGGGGGAAAAAAAAATGTGAAATTGCTGCTGTGAATTAGTTTACTAGATGCTGTTTACATGGATCTTGAAAAGGGACTATAAATAGTGGACATTTCAGAATCGAAATAATTTAAATTACAAATGGAAAGTATTTTACAACTATTTGTGCAGTTATTCATGAAATATTTATTGTGCTAGGTACTGGATATAAAGTTGCAAATTTTAAAAAATGGAGTTTAAAGACTAATTATCTTAGTTTAATACTTTGGAATAGATATACTTTAGAAACCATGAACACAAAGAAGAAAATTAGTGGCATTTAGTCTTTTAAAATTTCTTAAATTATATACACTGTTTTTACATACCTGATTTTTCTCAAACTTCCTGCTCACACTTGCCCTGTTCAGCTCTGTAACTCCAAGGGCCTGACTGAGATACAGACTGGGCTTTCAGGCTCTAGTGTCAGCTGACTGCCAAACTGGTTATGCAAATGAGACCCTATTTTGGGTTCCTGGTACCAATTCCAATATTGGAGGAATTCCAAGCAATTCTCAGACACCAGCAGGGTGTCCAAGAATCCAACTCAATTCTGATACTATCTTCCTGGAGATAGTGTCCCTACAAGACTACTCCCCACCCCACTTCAGATACGAATTGCAAGCCCAGGCTGTTACCTGTGCTTCTGACCCACTGACTACAGACTGAAGGTTCCAATGACCCCCTACAACTCAGGATGCCAATAGTAAGTCCAAGTTATTACCTATACTTCTGACCAACTGGCTATAAATTAGAGGTTCCCACAACATACTCTTCGGCATCAAGGAGCGGTCCATGAACTCAACGAAACATTTTACTTATTAGATTACCAGTTTATTATAAAAAGATATAACTCAAAAACAGACGGATAGAATAGACGTGTAGGGCAAGGCATGTGGAAAGGGCATAGAGCTTCCAAACCCTCTCTGAGAACTCTCTCCCAGAGCCTCCCTCTGTTCATCAACCTGGAAGCTCTCTGAATCCTGTCCTTTGGGTTCCTAAGGAAGCTTCACTGCTTAGATATGATCAATTAAATCATTGGCCTTTGGCAATACATTCAATCTCTAGCCCCTCTCCCCTTCCCAGAGGGAGGTGAGGGGTGGGACTAGAAGTCCCAACCCTCTAATCACATGAGTGGGTCTCCAGGTAACCAGCCCTCATCATTAGATGCTTTCTAAAAGTCATCACATTAACATAACAAAAACACCTTTGTGGCTCTCATCACTTAGAAAATTCCAAAGATTTTAGGAGCTCAATGCCAGAAATGGGACAAAGAGCAAATATGTGTTTCTTTTTATAAATCGTAGTATCACAGAGGCAATGGTGAAAAATGGTTGGCAAGAGGAAGAAACTAGAATATTTCTCTCCATGCTCATCCTCTGCCTCAGAGGCTCCACAGTGGTTTCAGCTTTAACAGGATGACTCCAGCCCCTGAACTTAGGTAACACTGTCCCAATTCTTTGTTTTCTTCAGCCTGAGAGTGGAAATGACCTTTTGCTCTTGTTAATTTCTGAAACGCCTCCTTATCCTCCGTTTAGCTCTTTAGCTGTTTCGTCATGTGAGTGACCAATTTCTTGCACTAAATTCTCTTCCTTAAATACTTATAATAGTTTCAATTTTAATGGTAAACCCTAATTGATACACTATATGATAGAGAAAAAAATGGAAATTGTTTTAATTTTTAATAGTGAAGTCAAAAATGATACCGTCATTCAGCAGAAAACTTTGCAGCTATGATTATAAAGCCCCCTTATATGATCATGAAGACTTCCAAGAAACAAGGAAGTGATTATGATATAACACACAATGTTAAATGAATTGATTTAGAGTATAAAGAACCATATTGTACAACTATAACTTGAAAAGAAAATTAGAATTCTCATTTTAGGGTGATGATGAGATTACGAATGACTTTCTTACTATATTTTTACATTTTTCTGTAATGTAATATGTTTCTGTCCATTCAGGAGATTTACTATCCATATAACAGGAGTCTCAGAAAGAGCAAGTTTTATAAATGTTTAACAGTTACTATTATTAGCTTGTTTTCTTTTAAAAAATTGGGTCACTGAGTGCCAAAATTAGTGCTAGATTTATTAATTCATTATCATTATTCATATTTATTATAATTATTGACATACATATTGCTTTTTAAATAATGTATCATTTCAAAACTGTCTTTAAAAAGAAAAAAATTTCGATATAGGTATAGATATATAAAGAGAAAGAAGGTGGCGGGGAGAGGGAGAGAGAAAGGCAAGGAGGGAGAGAGAAAAAATGAGAGAGAAATTTATTTTAAGGAATTGTCACATGGGATTGTGGAGGTTTGGCGAGTCTAAAATCTGATGAGATAGGCTAGCAGGCAGGAGACCCAGGAAACAGTTTAAGTCCAAAGGCAGTCTGCTGGCAGAATTCCCTCTTCTTTGGTCAGTCTTTATTCTATTAAGGCCTTCAACTGACCCACTCATTTTATGAAAGGTAATCTGCTTTACTCAAAGTCCACCAATTTAAATGTTAATGTCTTTCACAGAAACATCCACAATGTTTGACCAAATATTTGGTCACTGTGGCCAAGTCAAGTTGACACATAAAACTATCCATTACAGTTAACATTAGTTCTTTAACTAGCTTTGAAGTCATCAGAGAAACTACTCTACAAGCCTAAGACTTGTTTTTTCTCCCCATCCCAGAAGACAAGGGAAAGTGTGACAATAGGTATGACACCAGCTGGTCACAGACAGCAGGTATAGCACTCATATCCATTGACTAAACTACCAGCCCCAGTAGACCATCAGGAACTGAGTGCCCCACTAGTTTGCATTTCCTTACTTTTAAGTAGCTACTTCACCATTAAATAAAATAAAAGGATGTAAAGTGAATCAAATTCCCCTACATGCCAATATAATAAAAGATAAATTAGTGTAGATGGAACACTGGACATGGTACCTTACACCCCACCCAGTCCCAACTCACACACACCTCAATTCTTATAATTCTTTAAACTACTTCTTTTAGTTTTTAATTCAGAATTCATCCAGAGAACTATCCAACTATTTCCAAGGCATCATAGCTCCTGCTCTCTTACATAGAACATAGTATATGATGAGAAAAAAATCCTCAAAAGTGAGAAGCAGGAGAAATTCAGTAAAAGAAATCATAATTTAAGAGTGAGTGCAATATACATATGACATATTATTGAAATGTACATTGAAACCTATTTAATTTTGACCAATGTCACTCCAATAATTTTTTTAAAAAGTTAGTGCAAGTTATGATTTAACAAAGACAGTAATTCCATGTTGTATATAAGTTAAAGTAGATTTTTAAATTTCTTTATGTTTACTCTATGAGCTTGTCCTTCTTAAAATTAGTCAGAATGCATCATATTTGGTAGAACATCTATGTAAAGAATTTTAAAAAGATCTCAAACAAGTATATTCATTAAACCCAGGGAATAATTCAGCCTGGGTTATTCATTGAATGAGAAATAAAATATGAGTTCTGGAATTCATTTACATGTCATTTTTTTCTTGAAATATTTTATTTTTTGAATGAACATGCATATTATTCTAATAGAAACTTCAAATTATGATATTCATTGAGAGATTCGTGTATAGCAGTAATAATGATATGGAATGATGGTAACAAAATATGGTTCCTCTATATAAGGATACAGATGAACAAAAAGAAAAAATATATAAGTTAAAAGAACAATTTATTCAGTAACCAGCAAGCAGGAATTTGTAAAATCTAGCCTAAAGGAAACAAAAGTATAGATGAGCTTCCATGAGCTTGATCTAATGACATAGATGACCAAAGCTGAACCTTAATAAAAATAAATTGATTTTTCCCCCAGTCGAACCCCAAGTTTATATGTTTAGTAGCCATGAGCTAACATAACATGAAAAAGGATTCAGTGAAACATAAAAGAACAACATAAGTCTTTAAAATATCTGAATGACTGATTCAGCTAGAATAGGTACTAGTTTATGAAATGGTGCTCACTAAAGTTTAGTCTATGCATCATTTAAAACTCCAAGCCAGAGAACTGGTACAATTGCACAACAGTGTTAAATAAGACCCAGTTACGTAACTGAATATAATTTGACCTTAACAAATCAATCAAAAGATCATTAGTGATTTTCTAGTAAACGTTTCAGAAGTCTGCCCATTATGCTCTAACCATATGGCTTCCACGTTGACATGCTCTGACTCAACCTAAAATGTATTTTGTGTGTGAGTATGGATGTTCATTTTTATGGTTTTATAAAATAAGTACTTTGCATAAAGCTCAGCACAGTTAAGATTTTAAATTATTTCCCAGTTCCTATCAAATGTCTTTAATAGAATACATGGATACATGGCTCTAGAGAACCAATATAGTTAACATATTTTCAACAGGCTTAGATTTGAGGGTTGAATTTGTTTGTTACTTTGTGTGTTTTTATAGTACCTAATGTTCTACTAACTCTGCATATGCAGTTTATTTATGAGTTATAATTTCAAGGGCACCAAATATCCCTCATCAAATTAAAAAGATCTCCCACTTCAGCTTGTCACATGCCTAATATCCCACCATTAAGTTCTTCTAAACCCACCTTGCTTAAAACAGTTGTTTCCTGAAAGATTGTTAGGTATCGACCACCCATTAGTGTTCTTAATCATGGATTAGGGCAGAGTCTTGAAGGAAAAGACCCCAGGATGTAATTATTTTACAGAAGGAATGAGGTCAGAATCATAAGGAGTTCTTCTCCTTGATGGAGAACATATTGGAAGGGTTCCAAGCACCCCTAGTGTTGCATTAAAGCATCCAGATCCTGAATATGGGAATTATAGAGCTCTAGCATTTGCCAGGAATTACAAGCTAAGCTGGTATTGGATATTCATTCGAAACTCCTCACACACTGACAAAAGCTGCAATTATTGAATATATAAGGGCAGAGAATCTATATTTTGGCATACCTGAACTTCAGTATACAACTAATTTCTGTCCACATTTTTACTGTGTTGTACCAACAATACCTTCAGGGAGGCAAAAGAATCATGAAAGTTGAAGTGAGAAGCCATATTTCTAATCCACATACATAATATAATACTGCTGATAACTCTTTAGAGATATCATCTAGACACTTCACAGAGAACTTCTCTTCCTGCAAAAATGAGGAGCCATATTCTTAATACCCCGTGCAAATCTACTTCCCCAAGAGAGCAAACATATCTCAGTATCTGTCATGTAGTCCAAGGGACATAACAGATTATGCAACACAAATGAAAAACATTGAAGTATAATGTTGAAACAAACATAGATTGAGTATGCTTTCACAATAAACAAGGATTGGTTGACAGAGTAAAATGAAAAGAAAATAGAAATATGCCAAACAAGATGAGAGTCAGGAAAAAGTCCTTATTGACAGCCATTATAGTTATGTTATTGGAATATAATAGTTTGGATTGAGAACATTAAAATAAGTTTAACCCCTAAAAGTCATTTTGAATTCTTTATACGGTCTTGATAATCACAAATCTCGAATCAGTTTTAGAACAGTACATGGTATATAATAGCTACTAAATAAATATTTGCTGGATGAATAAATTCATTAAAAAGAAGACGATGTAGATAACACTTTGTAAAGTTTATACTTGAAGAGAAAGAGGTAATTTGGCTGCTAAAGAAAAAAATAATAAGGAATTTGGTAACTTATTTTTAATGGGAAATGTGAGGATTTTAAAAGGGAACAGGAAAGATCCACTGGAAAGAGAGAGGTTGAAATACAGGCAAGGAAAAGACAGAGTAGGTTCAGAGGAAGAGATGGACTCCAAACCAGCAACCTTAAGAAGAGGGACAATCCTCTCATGTAACAGAAATGAAGAGAATGCACTAATGGTAGATGCTAATGGATTTTGGTGCTTTTTATGGGGAAACTGAGGAAATTCCCAACAGATGGTGACTATATTCTCTATAAAACTCGTAAGCGAAGGGAGGAGGATGAAGACCACTCATAAGTTTCAGGAGCCCAAAAGAGGCTTAAAATAGTCATGATGAAAATTGGGAGAGTGAGTTGCCAACTCGGAGTATGATTGGTCAGTGTTGACAATCTACTTGAGATTGATTTTGGGTTTAAGTGAAACCATTTTGCCCCTTTTGTAGGGTTTTCTTCAAAGGCTCTTGCTCCTAAATGTAAGCATATAGAATTTTCCAAGACTAGAGCTATGCTTTTGCCAGAAGAACAAAACAAAAAGAGAGAGGATCAAGTGATTCTATGGCATCAATTAGACAGTTTTGGACATGATAAACAATGTGAATATAAGATGAAAACTGAGGAAAGTGACAAAAGAATGGGACTGACAAATAAATAGAAAATAGAATGATCAGTATATTAGAGGTCCTGATGAGGTACAGGTTTGGAATAGTGTGAATAATCAAATGAGCAAGCAGAAAGAAGAAAATATGATGAGAAGTAAAATAGTGATTTTGAAGGAAGTGAATTTATGTGTGTTGATAAGGTCCCAGTTGTGAGCTAGTGAAGACGTAAAGGTTGTTGGAGATAAGAAACTTGAGAAACTGAGAAGTCATGGTATTGGATAAGCCATCCACAAGACATTGAATGCCCAGGATGATAGCCAGATAGTTTGTGAGAGTGATGTGTAATTGGATTATAGAGTCTTCAATAAATAAAGTAGAGTGACTGCAGTGAGAAAGGGAGAGCATGATATAGTGAGGTATACCTCAAGAGTCCAGGTATTATAAAACATGGTGGAAAAGTAATGTCTGGAAGAGACAGTGGGGATCAATGGACACCAAACACATCAGCTCTTAACAGAAAGTCCCTGCATTATACATATTTGATGTATTATTGAATTGTACACTTAAAACCTATATAACGTCATTAACCAATGTCGCCCTAATAAATTTAATAAATAAGTAAATAAATAAATAGTTTTAAAAGTTCATTTCGTTTGAAGAAAAAAAAGAAAGTTCCTGCCCGGAAGCAAAACAAAGGATGAGGTACTTCAAGGGAGGAGTTCAGTTGAAGCAAGGATAGGAAGAAAGCTTTGGGAGATGAGGTTGAGTGTGTAAGTGAGCTGGCTGGGAATGGAATGATAGCTGTAGAAGGCACAATAGTTAGATTTGAGGATTGCAGGTAAGAAAGAAGGAACAAGGAAGTTAAGAGCCTAATGGGAATAATAGTGTGGTAACATAAGAAGCACAGGGATCTTACACATTTGATGTTGACTATTGATAAAGGGTTTGGTAAATTTTGTATCAATTCTCTTTGGGAAGACTGGGGACTAGCCCTAATGATTATCTTGATCGCTTTTTGCTCTTTACAATTGCTAAATTGTTTCAGTTTTACTCAAACTCAACAATAACAAGCTGAATATTAGCAATGCCTTATTGATTAGATACATACAGGATTTGACATTTCTGAATATTACAAGAAATAAGTACTTTTAGATTAACTTTGGTTAATCACTATGACAGTATATTCTTTTTAAATAAATTATGCTGATAAGTTTTACTAGAGTAAGTCAGTCACCGCAGTTCCAATATTATATTTTCTTATAATTTTTGATGATTGATATTATCTATTTCCTTTGTCTTGAAAGTAAAGCACATGTGTAATCCTTTATTTAAAAGGCAACTGTGAAAATCTTAAAAGGAGTTAGCAAATAAATTATTCATAATTTAGTTATTTAATTTCACTAATAAAGGAGGAAAAACCATTCCATGTCTGAAAAAAAGTGTGTGATTGTCTTTGATGATATAAAATTTAAACAGGTAAAAGTTAATAAATTTTCATTAACTCCAGCCATTTCTTTCAGCTGCACTTGATGATGTCTGCCAGTCAGATGTATTGAATATTTCTAGGGTCTGCTCTGTCTCAGTGAGCAAAGCTATCACAAGAAACCAGCAGAGAGTAGCATACTTTCTATGGGGTTAGAAAAACAAAGGTAGAGCATTAAACACACAACAAAAAATCAGAGACTAAAACCTACAAAAAAGAGCAATCAGTATCTGTGTGAAAGTACTATTTTTTTAAGGTTAACTTCCTCACCTATTTGAAGATCCAATTTGCCAAATGACAACATTTGAAAATTACCATGATCTAATATCACAACAAAGGCATTGGTGTGTGCAGGCACTGGTGTATGTTTTGATGCCTCTGTCTTTGTCTATTCTGATAATCCACACTCTTTATCTCCTCAAAGACCTCTTAAGGTTTAAAGAAATGAAGTCCCCAGAGGTGTCACTGAGAGACATAAGATCTGCTAGAGTGAATTTCTAACATGGAGGAGCTTAGCATAGGCATCTTATTCACTTGGGTGGGAAAAAAAAAAAGAGCATCCCTCTTTTTGAGGTCCACTTGGCAGAGCTAGATCCTTGGCTGTTTTTGACAGCATGATCACAGCAAGTGAAGGGTCCCGCCATGGAAGGAGCACTTCCTAATTAATGCTTCAGTGCCAGGCATCCTCTTAGATGCAGCATTGTAACAAGAAGTGATTTGGGAGAACTTTTTCTCTGAACAAAAACATGAGAAATATGATATATCTGTCCATCTGTAAACTCTCTGGGTGACAAAATGAAAAGCAGCAAGACCTGGAACTTTGTCTTAGGAGCTCTTCTGACATCCAAAAACACAAATGCTTCCATACCCTAAAGTCATGTTACTTTCCACTATGGTCTTAGTAGAACTCAGAACTGAACCTTCTTAGATAAGATCTGTACTTGTAAATAGTCTCTAAAGAAAGTTTTCATCACGGTTTCTTTAATTATCATAGAGACATCTCAGTTGTTCCCAAAGATATTGACAAGGACTCAAAAGAATAGAATCTCTCCTTAACTTTGTTCATATCTAAGTGAAAGGGTTTAATTTTGGGAGAGCTATCATCGCCAGAGTTATTTTAAAACAGAAGACGATGGGGCTATGTCAAAACAAAAAGCACCTCCAGAGAAAAGGGGAAAATGCGTCACTCATATAAGATGAGCTGAAAGACCTAGAAGTGTGCTGAAATTTGCCTCTTCTCTGCCCCACATTTCTCTACCCAAAATTCAAATTGTTTTTACCCTACCTACAGGCTCAGTTTATTCTAAAGGTCAAGAATCAGTATTGATATTAGGAATGGGAACATGAGGAGTCCTAATTTAAAGTCTTGAGTCTAGGCTTGTGTTACCATTTTTTTTATCTGGCTTCTTGTGTTCCAGCTGTGACAACTTGACCAGTTATGGTCCCCTCCATGTGAATCCACATATAGTCCATTGGCTATTAAATTATCTTTATTCAGCCATGTCATCAGCTACAATGTTTAAAAACCATTCACATGATTGCCTGAGGTCTACAAAGTTCATGACAGAGCTAGACTCATGTCAAAAGGAAAACTTGTAAACATTTGTATTTATAAACTGGTACAATTTATTTCCAAATTCATCATGGAATTTAATAGAACTAGGATTACAGCCAAAGAAGATAAAGTAGAGGTGATAACTATGTTTTAAGCATAGTCATTTTTAAAAGATGATGACCAAACTGCTTTTTCCTTTTCACCGCATAAATGATTAAAGAGAATTTAAACTAGATTTAACAGTTATTTGAAATAATGGAAAGAGAACCAGCCTCGGAGTCATACATGCTTTTGTGCACAGGCACAAACACTCAGTTAAGAGAGTAGGCAAGTTATTTAATGTCTTTTTTTCTCTCATTGTATCCATATCTGTAAGACAAAAAAGTCACACTTGTAATCTTCAGTTCTGAATTTATCAGAATCTGTCAATGATCGCATAGGAGCCCTACTTCTCCCCAATCTCACTGTAGATTGGATAATGTCAGCTGATTCAGAGTTTGCATGCTGTATTTTATTCACTGTCAAAAGTACTAAAAAAAAAATTTTAAATCAGTCTAGTCATGTTATATAGTATATTAAAGCTAGCTGCTATAACAAACCTATAACCTGGGGAGAAAGTTAATTTTTCCTTCCTAAAGACCTTTAATTGGTTTGGAACAAGGATGCAGGTGGGAAAGGAGAAGAGAGTTTGGCTGCATGTGGTCATTCAGAGATGAAGTCTCACGGAGTCTCTGCTGACTTCAACTTGCGGCTTCCACGGCTGCCCTGAGCTTCACCATTCGGCCATCATTTGGAGGAAAGAACGAGTAAAATAACAACAGCAACAACAACAAAAAGTACAGTAAATTGAATTAAAGTAAAATTAAAAAAAAAACAAATGGAACATCAAATTGAGTTTCCATAGTCCAGGCCTGGAATTGTGATATGTAACTTTTTATGTTTCCAAGGAGAAAAGAAATCAAATTTAAGAGCAGCTAACTACACAAAGACATACCAAAAAGTCATTTCAGAGCAGAATATGAATCTATAAATTCTTTAAGCTTCAATTCAGGTCCTCTTTGTTCCAGACAAATTTTCTTGGTTACCACAGACCTAATCAATACTTCGCCTTCTAAACGTTTTATCTGAACCATGTATTTTGGCACTTTATCATTTTGTCTTGATATTTCTTTATGAGAGTATGTCTCCTTTATTAATACCACAGACTCTTGAGAACAGAGATAGTCTTTCAAACTTCCTTGTATGTCTTATCTCCCACCTTCTCCATTGCTCTTTGGCACAATGCCCTTAATTAAAAACGAATAAGAACACTTAGTTAATTAATTGGTTTTTTTTTTCAAAATATTCATAAATGTAAGCTATATGATGGCAAGGGTCGAGGGAGCATCCGTTTTGCTGTTGTTGTTGTTTTCCTGTCTTATTGCCAAGAACATTGCTTAGCATGTTAAAGGCACTCAAAATTATTTGTTGAATGAAAAACAAAAGTTCTATGATTCTATATTCTATGGTCATTGGGCCTGCTACTTTCCATTTGGTCAAATACTTATGACAATTTCTAGTAGTTTAACAACAATAATAATAATATTAACATTTCCATAGTGCTTATTGTGTGCCAAAAATACAGAAAACAATATTTTGATGTAGTTACTAATGTAAGTTCCTTGCATACATATATCTACCTTCTAGGCCAATGCTGGTCATTAGGGACCCTTTGTGCAAATTAGAAAAAGCATCACAGGCTGCACCATTCACTAATTTATAATATCAAAGAGCATCCAGAGCAGAGACTTGCTCATAAGCATTGAACAGATGGATGAATGGATTTAAAAAATCTATCATTTCATTGGATCTCAGTGATAATAATTCCATTTACTTCTTTTTATTAACTGATTTATTCTAATTTTTCTACAATACTACTGTGTCATTCGATGTATAAATTTATTGCAAATAGAAAAAAATCTATATATAATAAGTGAGAATAAAATGCATCAATCTAGATGAGTATATTTTTAATTAAGAAAATAAATATGATGCTCATACTTAATGTCCTTTAATTTCCAAGAGATAGCCTTTCTTTAAAAGAATTTATAGATACAAAATGTTCGGTAGATACTAAACCTTTTTATACTTCATTGCAAAGTTTGTAGAAGTTGAGATAAATGATATTTATAATTAACTTTTTATTTTTAAATAATTAAGGATTCATAAAAAGTTATATAATAATAGTACTGAGAAGTCTCATGTACCTTTCACCCAGTTTCTTCTCGTGGCAAAATCTCATATAACTATAGTACAATATTAGGAATTGAAATTGTTACAACCTACAGACTTTATTCAGATCTTAGGTGTTTCAGATATTCAGATTTTGCCAGTTTTAGGTGTGTGAGTGGGTATGTGTAGTTCTATGCAATTTTATCACAAGTGTAACCACCACCAAATCAAGATACAGCTAAAGAATAGTCAAAGAATATCTTAAAATTAAATATCCCCCAAATGAAATTGTTCAATCGCTTTCCTAATGTTGTAATTAGACAATTGGTGGAATTATAATTGTTAATTGTCAAAGTAATCTGAATAAATGAATGAGGAGTATTCTCATCATATTTCTATCTCAAAGTATTTTGGGATTTATAGGAAAAATTTTAGATGCTCTCAGAGATTTCTCTATTTAGAAAGGAATCTTATGGAGAAGACTTTACACAATGAATAATAGACTTTTATTCTTTTATTATGTTCTTTATCATTTTATAAATAAAGGTTTGCAGTTTGAAACTTGAGAATGTTTATTCATCTCTCAATAACAAATAATGCAATGTAAGTACTCTGCCACCAGGTGGTGGTCCCTCTAATACGTGCTTTAAGATTCAAATCGAAAACAGACTCATAAATACAGAAGACAATCTGGTAACTGCCAGAGGGGAGGGGAGTTGGGGGACTCAGAGAGAGGGGTGAAGGGTTAAAGAAGAACAAATTAGTAGTTGAGAGATGGTCATGAGGATAGGGAGCACAGCATAGTGAATGCAGTCAGCAGTAATGTAATGGCTATGTGTAGAGCCAGATGGGTGACAGAGTAATCAGGGGGATTGTTTCATAAACTATATAAATGTCTAACCAATGTACTGTATACTTGAAACTAGTCATAAAATAAAATTAAACGCTTAAAATAACTAGGAATAATTTTTCTCTTAACTCACTGAAATATAACTTTTTATGCTTTTTATAGTTAGGTATTTCAGTAATTAGATTTAGTCTGGCATTCAAGGATCTCTAGCATTAGTCCCCAATTTCCTTCTGAAGTTCATCTCTCACACTTACCCTGTATAGGAAGCATTTGCTATGTCAAATTTTATTTATTTACTATTTCTCATATATGTTTTTTCTCATTACACTTCTGTAGTATATTCATCTTTTTTTTAACTAGTGCCAAAGTATAGTGCCTTGTACATAGTTGAGTCTAGGTAAATGCTCATTATAAGCCTTTTCTCCTTCATTCCTTTTATCTAAAATGCTTAGCCATCTCCTTTATCTAGCTATAAAAACTCTTCACTGAAAGCTCATTTCTGATGTCACTTTTTCCATCATCATCCCAGTAGAAAGTGATTTATCTCCTCACTTCCATGCCCAGGTAGTGCTCTATTTTTAGCACCAGTGAATCTCCTATACACTACCTTAAGTTGTAGCTTTTGAACATCAATTCCCTATCTTAATCTCCCACAGTCCTTAGCACAGTATTGGGTATTCAACAACTATTAGTTGAATTAATGCATTGCAATATAGCATTTTTTTGTAAATTTTAATAGGAAGTCCCTATAACTATTATCCTTTTTATTAATCCTTGACTTTTCTTTATCATTTATCCTGAATTCTAACCTGAAGTCAAATTCCCTACAATGAGTTTACAAGTCACTGAAGTGTCAAGCCTTCGAGCTTTGGGTGGGCTGGAATCAATATTCCTTAAGATATCAACACTTCTTAAGATACTCAGCCTTACTGTTGGAGCAAATTTTTTATCGATTTCCAGGTTAATTTAAAAGTGGATTCTCTTCTGTCTCACTTACTACCTGAATCAGTTAAAGACACTCGTCTTTTCCAATCCTAGCACCCTCTTTGCTCATGAGTTCCTCTATTTATTGTCTAAGCTTACTTTTAACATCTAACACTAGGACTTTTAAGAAAAACATTACTCTTTTTTTTTCTTATTAAAAGGAAACATTACAAACACTAGCTGTGCTTTTCTTTTATAAGAATTAGTAGTTAGGTGACCTTGAATTGTATGTCCAATAGATCTTTCAAAAAAACTCTCTAGTAATAACTTGAGTTCCCAACCTGTCCTAATACAGAGTTCCCAGAACTGTTTCCTGAAGGAGTTTATGTTCTTCCTAAAGAAGAGAACATTTTAAAATAAAACTATTTTAAAATGAGGTTTGGGATGGAAATTTCAGACAGTTTCATGACAGTAACATTGATCTCTTTTGGCAGTTCTGATATTTATGTATTGGGTTTTCTCAAAGCTAGGTCACCTTTCTCTGCAACCATTTGGTCTATTTTAAAAAGTGATTTCCTAAAGACCAAAGACTACCTTTTTCTATTTAGAGTCCAACTTTACACTGTTAGAACTTAAAATTCTTCAGACTCCCATGGCAGAGTTACTTTAGGTCAAAGTACAGCCAGATATAAATGCCCAAATATGCCCTCACAAGGGTCTCAGTCCTTGGAAGCATTAACAGTACCACCTAGGACAGACTCCAAAGTGTTCTATTCCACTGTTGTGATTACAGACCCCCATGTCCAGATCTCAGATTTGGTTTCTATTAGTTCTGCAAATATGCAATTGGACAAATATTTATTCTACACTTATTATGTGCCACATATATTATGAGGGTCTGTGAACGCGAAGTTCAATAAACATAATCCATGTCTTTGAGAAGTTTATCAGATTTTGGTAATTTCTTTACTCTGCCAGATATTCTACACTCACTTTTGTGTTTTTTCAGGCCCCAACTCTTGGCCTAATAGCATCTAAATAATTGATTTCTCAGACATCCTGAATTCTAGGATGTTCCAGAGCTCACTGTTGCTATGACCTATGACCAAAATTTTTTTCTTGCAGTCTTATTCCATTGGGATCTGACACTTATGCAACAGGAGTAAAAAATGCTTAGCAAATATTAAGTAATAATATCTGTGCTCACTCTAAAACTTACAGATTTTCCAAAATAAAAAGGGCCATGAGAAACCGTCTAAGTCAATGTTTCTCATGCACTTTAATGTGCATAATGATCATCTAGGGATGTTGTTACAATGCATATTCTCATTCAGTAGGTCTGGGGTGGGGCCTGAGACTCGGCATTTCTAACAAATTCTCAGCTAATACCTACGCTACTGGTCGACAGACCACACTTTAGGCAGCAAGACTCTGAGCTTTTTTCCCACTTCTAACTGAAGGCAGAGCCATGACAGATGTTTAGAATTCTGTCAAAATGGTCATACACTGAGAAAATTATTCAAGGTTGTTAAATTAATTCAGTCAGCCAGTACAAAAATTAGTTTAAAAAAAATGTCAACAGAAACTTTAGTGGAGCACAAGGGTGAGAAGAGTTCTCCCTACCTAATCAAGACATAAAATTAAAGGAGGCTAAAATAGTATGGCAGTTTGTTACAAAAAAAATTTTAATGGAATTACTGTATGATTCAGAAATTTTACGTCTGGATATATACACACACCAAAAAAAACTGAAAGCAGAGACTCAGAGATATATGTACATCCATGTTCATAGCAGCATTATTTACAATACCCCAAAGATGGACAACCTTAGGGTCTATTGACAGATAAATATGGACGAACAAAATGACACATGCTACAACATGAACCTTGAGGACATTATGTTAAGTGAAATAAGCCAGTCACAAAAGAACAAGTACTATATGATTCTACTTATTTGAGGTACCTAAAATAGTCAAGCCCATAGAGACAGAAAGCAAAACCATGGTTATCAGGGGATGGAGAAAGGAGAGAATGGGAATTTAGTACAGAGTTTCAGGTACAGAGCTTTAATTTTGCTGGATGGAAAGAATCCTGGAGATAGATGGTAGTAATGGTAGCAGAACAATGTGAATGTACTGAATGCCACCGAACAGTACACTTAAAAATGGTTAAGACAATAAATTTTATGTATGTATCTTCTACCATAATTAAATTTTTTTAAAAAATTAAAGAGGTTTTAAAAAATTATACAAGGGTGAGAACTATCCAGTAGAATAAAATTAGGGTATCTTTAAAGCCCGATTTGGCTTACAAGGGTTCAAATTCAAATCAGCAGTGAAAGAGGCTATAAAATTCTCTTTTTTCAATTCGGACAGAAAATCAACTAATAGTATGACTTGTGACATCCAGTTGTGTCCTTGGCAAGTCCTGTGCAACTTGCTAAGCAAGCCCCAAGACTCATGCTGGTGGCAGCTAAAACTCACAGTTTCCGGCGTGGCCTCTATGAGTACAGATGCAACTATAAGTACAGCATCTGTGGATTGCTTGTCTAATCTTAACAAGTGGCCCTGGAGGGGCACAGACTGGGGCTAAATTTGGCCTGCAGTTGAACCCCTTTCAGGACTGTGCCACTGAACACCTACTTCACAATCCACACTAATAAGACTAGGAGACTTAGGAGCTTTGCTTAGTACATAGAAACAGACACAGAAAGGCAGTCAAAATGGGAAGACAAAGAAGCAGAAACCATATGAGAGAACAGAACAGAGATCCAGGAAAAATGGAGTCAAGCAATCCAACAGATGCAGAGTTTAAAACACAGGTTATAAATATGCTCAATGAACTTAAGGGAAGAGTAGATGAACTCAGTGAGAATTTCAACAAAGAGATAAAAAGCATAAAAATGGAAATGGAAATTATAAAAGGGAACCCGTCAGAAATGAAGAACACATTATCTGAGATGAAGAGTTTGTTAGAAAGAATCGACAGAGTAGATAAAGAAGAGGACAAAATCACCAATATAGAGGATAGAGAAGCAAAGGCACTCAACCAGAATGGCAAGGAAAAAAAAGCCAAGATATAATAATAATTTAAGGAGCCTATGGGACACAATTAAATGTAAAAATATCCAGGTCATAGGGGTACCTGTAGGAAAATAAGAAGTTGAAGAGCTATTTGAAGAAATAATGATGGAAAACTTCCCTAACCTGGTAAAGAAAATAGACATACAAT